>NC_080785.1:131283922-131648922 GCF_028018385.1 Neofelis nebulosa | reverse complement strand
TTTGGTAGACTGCCCCAGTTTCCATTATTCCTGTAACCATCATAAGTTGAGACATCAAAAACCTGGCAGCATCTCCTAGCCAGTGACGTGACACTGAGATTCAGGAGCAGCAGTGGGTCTCCGTGAATAGAAACAGAATCAGAGGTACAGAGAAACAAATACTTGACTTAAAAAAAAATAAAAAATCATAAGGATTATCTTTTACAAAGATAGGCGGTGGCCGGAAGAGCGAAGGAAATAATGCTAACCTTGGTGATTTTTATTCTTCTTCCAGACTATAATTTTCTGATTTATTCCATGCAGAATCCTAACCTAAACACATATTACTTCTGAGGATGGATACATTATCTGGGTCAAATGTATATGACCACAAAAACGAGAAAAGAATCACATAGTCAAGACCTATTATGGATGGAAAACATGTTTGGAAAGAATGTGGCCCTGTTCACACGTCTCCAAAGGCCCGCCCTGGATAGGGTTGAGTTTAAGTGTATGAGGCACAATATATCTCTTGTTTATCGCCATATGGAAGAAGCGCATACGGAACAGACACTAAGAGATTAAAAAAACCTTCCAAAAATAAAGCAAGAAAACCCAAAGCAGAAAAGAAAAAGGAGAGTGCTTCCTTTCTGTGTGTGAGAGACGGGACTATTTCAACAGCTGATTCCACCCTCAAAGTATACAGCGCACATAAAATAAATACAGGTCACAAAAATTAACAAATCATCATAACTGCCTAATACATCCTGGGCTGGCTGCGGAAAAACAAGATCATTCTGGATTTATATCTGTAAGTATGGGATTTCCTGGACAGCTAATATCCACAAACAATCAAACACAGGAGGAACACGGGGAAAAAAGGCCGCATTATTTCAAATTTGAGCTGGGAGTCGTGATTTGTAAAGGGCTGAACAGGAACTAGAGTTGAAATTTGAAGCAAGGAAATTCTTCTACTAGGTACTGATGGACATTTCTCTGTTTCTCTTGGCTCTGTACAGGTTTTTAGGTCACTGGGTTTTGAAATGTGGATGCCAAATGAGAATCTCACCAGCACAGAAACTTTGAAAAGGACAACTAACTTAATCCCTCAATTTAAATAAAATAATAATAATAAAAAAAATCTAATGATACTTCACTCAAGAGTCAGAGCTTTTTATGAGACCTGTTGCCAATATTAGTGTCTTGGAATGATCTCATCTTTCATCCTGGCGAAATTCCAACACACAATTTCATTAACCCAGGTACTGCAGGTGATAAAACTCATTTTTCCCTAAAGAGACAGCTAAAAAGTACCAGTTATACATTTATGAAGTACCAGCAATCAAAATTATGGATTTTCTAAAAGGTTTTTAACTACTTTTATTGAAAGGAAAATCGCTGTCTCAGACTTTTGTGACACTGCTGCTAATAATAAATTTTACCATTTAGACATGGCCATAATATGGTAGACAGTGTCAATAAAAGTATGGAGCAAAGATGATCCCTGTCTTTTAAGTAATGCCTTCTAATTACACACCGGAAATGATCACGTGAAGTACGTAACTAATGGCTCTTAAAAGAGAAGAACGCACAACGATGTATCTGTAGCGACACAACATCCTGTATACATGATACTCCGGTACATGCAGACTTCACTGCACTGAGTAGACATTTACGAAATGTTTTCTCTAGTGCTTTCGAAGTCTACGAGAAAAAAATAAATTTAATTTGCATTTTTGACAAAGGTCTGTTTGCTGGGGGAAAAAATGGGTTCAAAGGTTATTTGCTTCTTTTTCGAGCAAGGTGGTGGCACTGAGCCTGTTACCTTTGGCAAAATTGTTTAAACTTTTCCATCTAATATTCTATAGATCACTAGAGGGCACTGTGGTATTTAGGCCACTCTGACCTCTCTGAGTACTTGGAAAGGTCTTGAACTCCTGAACAATGTCAGAAAGGTGAAAGGGCAGACTTTTCAGGGGGATAAAAATGTGTGCCGGTCCCACCCACTTTTTATTTTTCTAAAGCAATTCAAAAATGCAGGAGAAGTACAAAAGTCAAATTCATAAAAATACTGAGCTCCTCTTAACGCTACTCAAAGACCTGTCACCTGGGATCTGAACGGGGACCAGCATCGTCCTTGCGTTCTTGAGATTTAAATGGTGAGGCTGGAGGCTTGGATCTGCACACACCCGACATACTAGAGGGCTGTTCCCTCCACATGTGCTCCAGCCTCCTGCACTAACTGGAGGCGATTTCACTGCAGAACATTCAGGCATGCAAACCGAGAGCCACAAATGGTTTGAAACAATTTATGATATCCGGCCTCCTTCGACATGTATTAGCATATACCTGGTTTCTTTAACATACACTTTGTTTTTCCAAAACCACAAACATCGTTGCTGGAACTTCATGTGGAAGTGCTTAAGGGGCGGAAAGTTAACACCTTTGTGATCCTTGCAGCCTCACGGTGGCTGTTCAACAAAAGCCTCTTTGTCAAGGCTTTCTCGAGATGTTTTCTTAACATGTTCCAAGTAGTTTTAGGCAGGGAACTAAAGTAAACAAGATGTTACCATGATAAAAACACTTGTGAAAACATTACAGGGCGCACTTAGTAGTTTCTTTCACATAAAACTCTTCACAGTTTTGAGAAGTAAAATTCACAGAAAAAAAAATTTTTTTTAAAGCCAATGACCGATGAAATGTCCTCTACTGTCTACAGTCCTCAACCTTTTGGAAGGGTCAGAGTTCTGTCCCATGGGCATTTCCCTCATTTTTCTTCTCCTAGGCTTCTATTAGAGCACAGAGCAAATTTACCTGGGTTTTAATAAACAATATACATTTGACCAACACGCACAGGCATTGTTTTGATCACTGTGCAGTGTTCTTCTTCAAGAGAAAAGCACGAAAAATACAAACAAAACAAAAACAAAAATTCCTTTCAAATGGATACCAAGCAAGGACGCAAATTACACCCTTCTGAGATGTTACACAAATGACCACCAACAAGAAAAACTAGGGATAGATGGAAATATTTTCCCCAAGCACATAGGACTACCTTGTATTTGTGAAACCGGGTCTGTGTCTGATTTTACATTTGAAGTCAGAAACGGGAAAATGTGGTCATGATTTAACCTTCAAATCCACTCTCAACCTTGTCAGAGAATGATAGGAGCCCCTTTTGAAAAAGAACAAGGGAAGAAGTATAAATCCGTGTTTTCACTGGGAAAGGTTGTGTCTGCAGCCTGGTTTGAAGAAAAGCAACAAATGATCCAAGTGGGGACAGAATGGAAGAACGCGGGGAGCTTCACCTATCTGGAGAGGCTCGGGTTTGTTTTTGTTTTGCTGCTCCCAGAGGCTGGGAAGCAATGCAGGGCTGGAGGATTTCATTAGACTGAGTAGGAGCGCCTGCTGGTCTCAGCGCTAACAAATACAACAGTCACATGATAACTCGTGGTTGATGGGTTAAAAAAAAACAAAAAAAACACCAACACAAAAACTGCAACTTGTTTTGAGAAAAAACAGGGAAATAAATGCATACAATGGACTGGGTATCTGCTGATTGTGATAAAGCGTCCCTCTGCTGGCTGTGGGGGAAAGACAACAGGATGGTTATTTGTACAGTATTTATCTTTGAAATCAAGGGCCCTGTGGTATACCTCACCTTGGGAACAAACACTGCAGAATGATCACAGAAAAGTGTCAAATCTCTGGGTTTGATTTACCAACAGTTATGATATTTCTCTCTCAGGAGGGAAAAAAGAATATGCCTCATTTTTAGACCCATGAGTCTCCCCTCCCTTCCTTTAACCTCCCTCTCTGTGAACACTGGCATTTTATTGTCAGATGGGATTTTTATCCTGAATAACTGATCTTGGCTTCTCTAAAAGTTATCTCCTACTAGCCTCAGCAACAGAGGATCAGAAAACAGCTACCACGCAAAGTCACTTTCCCCTTTCACACTGAGCCCTAAAAACCAGGTGGAAAGAGCCCAAGCCCATCTAAGTGTAAAAACTGTGGATGGTGAATGAGGTAACAGGGCAAGGCATGCAAGGGTGTTTTCCCAAAATGTGAATAAATGTAAGGGCTCTGTGAATACAAACTAAAATAACCCAAGACAGCAATGGCTAAGGAAATGTAAAAAGATTTCTCAGCTAAAAACGTTATGACACCAACAAGTTTACTCTAGGTCAGAGGTCAGCATTTTTTTTTTAAATTTTTTTTTTCAACATTTTTTATTTATTTTTGGGACAGAGAGAGACAGAGCATGAACGGGGGAGGGGCAGAGAGAGAGGGAGACACAGAATCGGAAACAGGCTCCAGGCTCCAAGCCATCAGCCCAGAGCCCGACGCGGGGCTTGAACTCACGGACCGCGAGATCGTGACCTGGCTGAAGTCGGACGCTTAACCGACTGCGCCACCCAGGTGCCCCCAGAGGTCAGCATTCTAAACACCCATCCCTTACACACGGTCCTATGGTTGCTTTTACGCTACAAAAGCAGGGGTGAGTAGTTGCGAGAGACTGTACAGACTGCAAAAATCTACCCTATTTACTGTCAGATCCTTTACAGAAAAAGTTGGCCGCCCCTCACCCCTCCATCACACTGGATTGTGTGGGACTTTTGACAAGAAATTTATGGTGACAAATATTAAAGATTAGTCTCTTCTGACATGTTAATGTTCTGCACGGTTACAACATCTTCCCTAGGAATGCTCAGAAATGTTCGGATATTTAAAATTATCCCTCTTTTAAACATGTACTTGAGGGCATAGATAAGAAAAAAAGGACTGATACATTTTTAAAGAGTGCCTAGTATGGGTCAGGCACTTTATGTGATGCGCCTTTTAATTCTAACAACCTCGAGAGGGGGTCACTAATATTGTTATCCCCAACTACACGTGCGGATACTGATGCTCACACAGGCTGTGTGCCTAGCTCAAAGAACACACTGATACCAAATGGCTTCACTACCCCATCTGCCTTTTCTTCGAAGCTCTTTCTATACCTATGGCATGAAGTTGAAAACATATAGTTAATAAATGGTGATGCTTCTAACCCCGTGGTCGCAGGACTGCTTGGATTTGGATCTTCACTCCACTTCCTGCTAGCTGTGTGACCTTGGGGAAAATCACTTGACTTCTCTGTGTTAGCTTCCTTAGCTGTAAGTTGAGAGTAATACCTTAATATTATCACTGTTAGGTGGGGTGAGGATTAAATGGGTCATACAGCTGACTCTTGAAAAACGTGGGGGTTAGGAACGCTGACCCCTCCTCACCCCTCAGGTAGCAAAAATCCATGGGTAACTTTTGACTCCCCCCCCCCCCCAAACTGAACTGCTAATAGCCTACTGTTCATAGGAAGCCTTACCAACAACACACGACGTCGATCAACACATTACTGTGTGTTGTTGTGTATTATATACTATATTGCAATAAAGTAAGCTACAATATAAAGTATTAAGAAAATCCTAAGGAAAGGAAGTATTTCTAAAACTGTATTGTGTTTATTGAGAAAACAAATCTGCATGTAAGTTGATCTCCACAGTTCAAATCCATGTTATTCAAGGGTCAGCCATATATATAAAGTACTTGGAGCTGACCCTGTGGCACAGTTCTGAGTTGTTTAATTATAGACTCTTACTAGGGGAGCATAAAATCAGGGGATCAAAAGATAAGTGGGGAAAAAAATCTAGAACGCAACAACTAAGTCAAGGTCAGAGCAATGCTACATTTTGTTGACTAAAAGTGACTTGGAGAATCCAGGTACTCCTAGTATCAACTTGCTTAAACCATAAGACTGTTATGTCCCTCTATAGAGTGAGAATGGAAAAGAAGAGTGAGCCCACAAGAGGTGCTTCCAGAATCTACAAATATGGCACACTTTGAGAAGAAATGCTTAAAACATCACTTCTCATCAACAATGACTCCACGATGACATGATTCAAAGAGGCCATGTGGTTTCTGTTTGACCCACACGATATATGGTAGCTCTTTCAGTCCAGTTCAATGGAAAGCAAAGTTGGTTTCACGAGAGCCAATTTGATTACTCTTTAGACTGCACACAGATGTGGGAGAAGCGAATCTGCAAGAAGACTAACTTATTTTCCACTACATTAAGCAAGACACTGAAACCTGAAGACAACTCTGAATTTCCCAGAGCTAAAATCATGCTGTAGAGGAAACTCAGAATCCTGAATTTGTCATATATGGCCAATCAATGGGTAACTCAAGAAATCATTAAGAGAGCAGTGAGTTCGAGGGTTTTTTTCTTTCACGTTCAGCATTTACTCTCCCATTTCTGGTTTATATACTTGTTTTTCACACTTGGGAACCAAATCTCTCATCCCTAACCCCCATGTGGTTCACGTGGGGTGAAGGGTGAACGTCTCTATGTGCTCTGGAGGTGGCCATGTGATGGAAGGAAGGCTGGCTACAACACTGTGACTGGCTCAAAGCTGGAACACGTGACTCAATCTGGGTCACTGGGTCAGGGGGAGCCTGCTCGGGACTACTGGTGGACGACAGAAAAAGAGGTGCACTGTGAGATGCATCAACTTGTGGCATATAGATTTGTCGTCTTTAGTTCTACTTGGAAAGAGCCTAAGAGTGAAGGCAACACAGAAGAAAACCAAGCCAACAGACACAAAACCAATGCTCCAATAGGCTTGTTTAAGCTTCTAGATCCAGCCATGCTTGAGGCAGCTATCCCACTGGACTTCCTAGTTATAAGAGCCAATTATCACTCCCCAACTCCCCCCTGCCGTCTTGGGGGGGAGGGGAGAAAGGGGTTAAACCAGGTCTGTAGCTTATAAGCGGAAGTCTTCTAACAAACAGAAGTCATTAAATACTAAGAAATAAACAGGCAACCATGGCAGGTTCATAGTGGCTACCCAATCCACTGAGCAAACATGAACCAAGAACATGTCGCGTCATGTGCAAAACCACAATAATTGACAGATGGTTTCCTATAAAGATCCAGGCTCCAAATATCCTTAAAAGGGGATTTAAAAAAAAAATAAAATTCATTAGTCTAGGCCCCAATTTTCATGATCATTAGATTCTTTTCTTTCGTACGAGGTTGGTTTAAAATTGTGCTATCTCATTGTAGGGGCACAAGAAAAAAATTACATATATATATATAAAATTGTCAGCTTAGTGATAAATGGACTTCTGATTTGAGGTTGAGGGTGGAAATACTCTGATTATTAACAACATTTTTTAAATGGATCATACTGAAAAACTGCCTTTTTCCCTTTGTGGCTCTAAAACTGATACACCAAGAATAGTCATAGCGATTGTGTATTTTTAAAGACTTTATGAAAATAAATCCTATTTACAGATGGTTATCGACCATTCTAGAGATAAGTGAAATTAGCACCAATGTATTTATCAAAGCTAGCACTGGTGAAGAAGGTGAAATCAGAATTTGAAAGTGGTTTCTGCCAAAGTCTTTTTCTCTCATTATCTAAATACAATTAGATACAAACATAACATAGATTTATGTATCTAAATACAACAAAACAAAGATTTATAATGAGTGATTTATAAGAGAACAAAGCCCAATAACACAACTAGCGTGAATCAGAATAATTATAAAGGGCTTTTGCTTACTTTAAAGTATCACTGCCCTTGATTGTTCATATTTAGGAACAAATTTTAGGCATCTCTTGTAAAAATTTTTTTAAACACTTAACTTTCTAATGACTACATAATGCTCATCAAGTAAATTATTAAAGCTGGGAAGCTCTGAAATAGATTCACAGTCTTCATTAATTAAAACACCATATCAGTGAAACTCCTTTCAGGTAAACAATGAATGGATCTTTAATGGTACGTTCTTAAAACAGTTGTATGCAGATCCATAAGGCTAAATATAGAGACTGCTTTAAGAATATACAGACCACACAAAACTAGAAACCTGTACACAAATCAGCTGTTTTCTATTTCTGGGGGCTTGAATGAGAGGGAAAAGCCAAAAGCAAAGACCTCCCAACTCCCAATCTATAAGCCATCACGAAGTCAGACGTAAAGGAGTGATACACGTGCATATGTTCAATTATTGCGTAATATATAAATATACTAAATACAATGTATTATTATATTCAGCCCATCTGCCAATGATTCGGTGATACTACCGATAAATTTATGGGGTGTCAATAACACAGGGCAGTTTAGTCTGAGATGATTAATCTATCATTTCTTTACAGAGATACTTTAGCAATGTTACAGACTTAAGTGGGATAATCCAAGTTTTCGTCATACTTTAATGGTAGAAATTAAAGTTACTCCATCCTCCCCATAAGGACAAGAATTGGAACTAAAGTCAACACCAGGATGGAAAGGTAAGAAGCAACTTGGCAGCATTTCCTTGGCACCCATTTCTTAAGTGTGTAAGTCATGTGTATAAAAATGAAGGGGACTAGTCACTAAGCTGCAACTGGCCGTGAAGTGACAGCAGTCTTGTAAACTTAAGAGTATGTCAGTGACTCAGTATGCAGACCAATGAATACAAGTGAAAACTAAATTCTGGCAAATTTAGTACTGGGAAAATTTTTATTTAATCACTGTCATCCTGAGGAAACAGGTAAACGATAGACTCTTACCAAGAGCATCAAAACTACCCTTGGGTGAACCTCTTTTGCCCTTTACCATCTACCCTCCGCAGATTCTGGGACTATTCCTAGGACGATGTGCTAGCCCTTAGGATCTAGAGTCCATTCTCAAAATGGGGGTGTGAAACCCTCCATCAAAAAGGTATTTTATAAGGAAAAGCATGAGCAGTGGGAGGTGATAGCTATGTAAGAGAAGAAAGCGATATAAAATCATTCTTACTTCAGAAATGATTGGAAATCTTCGCACACTGCTTCACAGCCTGGCCACTTGCATACACCATGTCCGTAGAGAGGATGGCTATGGGGGTGCTCCTCGTGGGACAAACTGAAAAAAAGCACACACGCACACACACACACAAAAGGACAAGAGAATGAATTTGTTGCCAAGAACCATCCCAACAGGCTTAAAAGGCAAGAGGAACCCACATGTCTGAAAGTGGACATGGAGAAATCTAGGGTTTCTTTTCCCCAGGCATTTACAAATTAATTCTGCATTGTTATCTAAAAGCAAGAGTTAAATTCCAGACTGTGACTAGTCCAATGTTAGAAATGTACCACCACGTATGAAAAGTGTTTGACAGGCTTTTGTTAGAGGCAAAGCTCTCTACTCAAACTGTGAAGGATTCTTTAAAAAGCTAGAATTTATCATTTAATCTACATAATGAAAATGATCAAATCTGTACTTGATTTTGAGATTCTCTTGCTGTTTTCCACCCAGGATATTATACATTTTCCTCCTCCCTTCCACTAGAAAACTGCTTTCACATAATTGTATGATCTTTTCACAAATTAATTTTATCAAGCACCGAATAGAGCAATTAAATAATTTAGCATCAAATAACTTAGCAAGACAAATATATCCAAGTAGATGACTAGCTTAAAAACACTAGCGACAGCAGGAAGATTACATCCCTAAAATTATAGACACCATGACTGAGAAGAAACTTGGCATGAACATAAGGGGTTAATCCTTCAGTGGGGTTCCAATCAATATGTAATGATTTGACCACAAGGATCCAAGTCATGGGATGCTTTGATCCACACCATGTGGTGCTTGGGGAAGTGTATCTGTTGCACTCGCTGATGATCCATATTCTCAAATATTTTCTCTATTAGATTTCTGCATCCAGACTTCTTTCAGACAAATTATTTTTACAGTCATTTCCATAACCTTAGATTCCATCAAATAGAAATGTAAAACTAACACTGAGAGTTCTGTTTCATACTCAAGCACATTCTCTTCAAGGAAAGGGCTATTTTGCAACTTATTCCAGTGTCTGTGATTCTGAACTTGAATCATGACTCCATACACATACACGCAAGCGCACACACATGTGCAGCTTGTAGATTACAAGGATGCGTATTCACATATTATCGATCGTTTCACATTCACAGAGCAGACATACACAAACGCCACTTGTCCCTGACTTACAATGAATCTGCATTTGGCATATTACCAACAGTTAAACTAAGGAGCACTAAGAGTAAACACACATGTGCATAGAACTACACCTTATCAAAGATCAATAGGTCTATCTATGGCTTTTAAATAATTATGTTGGAAATTTAACATAATTTGAAAAGAGCGATCAGCTTTTTTTTTTTTGCCTTTAAAAAAATAAATAAATAAAAAAAAATTACACAAGTCTTACTGATAAAGGTGCCCCTCATGAGAGAAAAGAGTAACACAAATGAACGAAGGTAGCTCTATAATGGGAGGTACACAGCCCCGTGGCCAAAGGATATTCTCTAAGCAGTTAAGAGGGCAAAAGTCCACCGGACCAATGGAAAGAATTACTACCAATCCAAGATCATCTTCAGATTTTTTTTAATGTTTATTTATTTTTGAGAGAGAGAGAGAGCCAGAGTGAGAGCAAGAGAGGGCAGAGAGAGAAGGAGACACAGAATTGGAAGCAGGCTCCAGGCTCTGAGCTGTCAGCAGCGAACCGGATGCAGGGCTCAAACTCACAAACCGCGAGATCATGACCTGAGCTGAAGTCGGACGCTCAACTAACTGAAGCCATCCAGGCGCCCCACATCTTCAGAATTTTTAAACAATATATTAGAAATGATGACCTAAGATGATGTTAGTGTAACTATTTTGGTAATCATGTCATGATACATGTAAGTCAAATCATTATGCTGTACAACTTATACAATGCTCTACATCAGTTATATCTCACTAACACTAGAAAAATAGATATGATACAAAAACAGAATTTCAAAAAATTACTGACAATATTTGAAACTAAAGAGTCCTTCTAAGGACTGAATTCTCAGCTATTCTGAGGGAAACCACTGAAAATGAAAACTATTCCTATCAATAGCATAGAAAGAAAAAAAAAAAACCTAACCATAGTTATGTTCTTTACCAACTTCATTAAAATATTTTCATAATGTTAAAATTTTTTATATCTATAAAAATATATAATACACATTTTTCAGAAATTGAGGCATGAAGATTTCTATCACCCATTTATAAATATTTTCAAAAATGTTTACTGAGGGAGAGAGAGCATGCACGTGTGAGGCGGGAGGAAGGGCAGAGAGGGGAGAGACAGAGGATCCAAAGCTGACTCTGCACAGTCAGCAGAGTCAGATGTGGGGCTTGAACCCACGAACCGCGTGACCACGACCTGAGCCGAAACTAAGTCAGAAGCTTAACCGATTTAGCCACTCAGGTGCCCCTCGTCCTTTCATATTTAACCTAATCTTGTTATTAAAGAATTTCTGTTATCGACTAGTCTTCAAAATCCTTATTTAGTAAAGCAAAAAGCCCACCATAAACCATCTTAGCTCTAGTTACATACTGAAATTGGTCAAACCATCCCTCTATTTTGGACACTGAGACTCCCTTCGTGTTTCATACGCCTATGAACAATGTTAAAAATAAAATTTACCAGGTCAAACATCCCAGTATATAACTGATTTTTACAAGATGCATTCAGAGAAATGGAATGAGTCAATTAATGAGTACTCAGTTTTAAAATTCACTATGAATATTCTATCAAGTTGCTCTCGAGAGATGCTGCATGCCGACTATGTTCTTAACCATTATACATACTTTGTGTAATTCCTTAAGTTGGAAACCAAATGCCTCAACTGGTTAGGGTTTAAAATTAATACCACTAGTTAAAAACTGCCAACGGTTATTCTTCTGTGCTTTTTTTGTTAAGCGGAGAGTGTCCTGAAGCTAACAGTATGAAAGAAAATGGTAGGTGTTTGCTGGAGGAATTTATGATTACAAATAAAATATACATGATTTAACATGGGCTCTGCCATCCCTTCTCCCCCGACCCCATCTCTCTGCTTTTTGGTTAGGTTATTTGTGAAGGCCCCGCGGCCTGAATAAAAACTACTCTGCTCCAAGAATTTATTTTTAGTTCAACTTGGTATCCTTATTTTTCAAAGTGAGAACAAAGGACTGTCCACTAAGACTTTATAGAAAGACAAGGCTCCCAGAACTAAAGAAACCCAAAACCCTCACACACATGTACATAGTTACATACTCAGAATACCTCTTGAAAACTTGTCTCTACATTAAAACAACATTTACTATGAAAATAAGATATGCTCTTATTTTCCTAAGTTCACACAGCGATAACGCTGAGACGGCTACTAAAGAAAGTCCATTCCCCTGCCACCCCATCCCCACTCCACACGGAATTAACCCACCCTAGATAATAACACTGTTAACATCTGGTACGTTATTGTGCTTTTTCTTCTAACACATCACTAGTTTATGAAAATGGAAACATACTATATACTGCCACCTGTTTTTCATGTTTGATATATAATTCAATACTTCTATTTATTTTGTGCGTCTCACAGATACTTTTATTCATGCTGTGAAGGAAAAAATACTGTTTTAAAAAACTTTTACTTATTTTTTGGGAGTGGTTTGGGAAGGGCAGAGAGAGAGGGTGAGAAAACAGAAGCAGGCTCCAGGCTCCGAGCTATCAGCACAGAGCCCGACACGGCGCCTGAACTCACAAACCATGAGATCGTGGCCTGAGCCGAAGCAGGAAGCTTAACCAGCTGAGCCACCCAGGCGCCCCTGAAAAAAAAAGCACTTCTAAAAGTGTTCAGTGATGGATGTTCCACAATGCAGCTTACTGCAATTTACAGCCAGACTGGTGTTCCCAGCTAACATGTGTTCCAAGTAAAGCTGGTTAATGACGACCACGAGCAGGTGCAGGACTGGAAACTTTGAAATCTTTACTTCCTTTTTTGAAAAATTAATAAATTGATTAATTAAGAGAGAGAGAATAGCTCAAGTAGGCTCCACACTCAGTGCAGAGCCTGAAGCAGGGCTTGATCTCATAACCATGAGAACACGACCTGAACTGAATTCAAGTGTCCGACACTTAACCGACCGAGCCATCCAGGCTCCCCTAAATCTTGACTTCGTTTATCAGCACTCCTGATTCCACAAAAGATGAAACCCAATCAACCCCATTCCTAACCAAATGTCCTGGTAAACTTAGGTACAGTAGGGCTTCATGGGGATCCAAACATTTTTAATAAGGTTTTGAAGCATCCTGGTGCGCAGGACCACTGGCTCAGGCCACCATGACCTGCGTGGCCAGTGAGTATAATTGGATACTTTTAAATACATGGTTGTCTGAAATAAAATGCTAGGCTTTGAAAGGAAAAGAAACAGGCTGGCAGTAGTGCTCTGACAGAGCATCTCTGGAAAAACCCGTAAGGAACCACACTGTCAGAGGTGGTGAAGAAATGGAATTTTCACCATGTCACGTTTGAAGTTTTTATTTTATGCACTGTAGGAAGGCTGTGCTGTTCGACTGTTATTTTTTTTCATTTACATGTATGAATACATACCTATATATGCACACATGACAAAATCAAGTGCTACTCAGGACTCAACTTTGAGACTGCCATCTTCCTTGACAGTGGCACAGCAAAGCACACAGCATGGGTGGCTGAGTCCAGCTCCTGGCCTTTCAAGCATGCTGTGTGGTATACCAGCTGTACTTGTGAATGGGAGCTTTTCTGTTTCACTGGAAATGTGGAACAAACATTTATATTCTGACTGCCTTTTGGGATGGGCAAAAAGTGAAAGAAGTGAAAATGAGTAAAAAATGTTTTTTAACTTGAATTATTTATACATGTTTATAGGCTGAAACATGGTGGAAGACGGCAATCCAAGGACCCAATGGTCAGGTAAAATCAGTGAGCCCAATCATTTCAATAAGTTGTCCTAGGTAAACTCAGCAACGTTTTGCAAAGTATATACTTCCGGAAAGCTGCCAAAGCCAAGGATGAATAAAGACATATTTGGTTTTGAAGGGATTTAAAAATGTTGGTCCAAACTTAAACTTTCAAAAACATAGAGTCAACTTTTTAATAAATTATTTTTTACTACAAACTCCCAGGTTAAAAATCCCAGGGGCAGGGATTGCATCGGACTCATCTCCACACACTCACATAGGACATGGGCTCAACAAACGTTACATGGATTCAGGAATAAGAGACAATAAATAATTATTCTAGGCTATTGGTTTTGCTGTGGATGTATCATTCACTTAGTGTTTGCCTTTTTTTTTTATTCTTGAAGGTGAAGGCCAGAATGATGCCTATCCACTCGAGAAAACAGGGTTGTGACACCTTCTTTTATTTAATTTTACTTCTAATAATATGAAATACAAATAGTGTGCAGTCAAGAAAAGCCAGGTGATTTAAACTGCTCTTAATAATCCTTGGTATATAAAAATTAAATGTTTTTTTTAACACGAGAACAGTGACAGCATTTCAGATTAGAGAGAACCAACTTGTCATAAATACGATTACATATAAGTATGTAATAACAATTCCTGACCTTACATGATATCACACACAGTATATGTTCTTCTGTATGGTGTAATGGTGTCATTTTCAAAGACATTTATTTAAGAGTTTTTCCTATTTATTCTTCTTATGTCAAAGTATACCCGCCAGAGTCCTAACTTCAATACAGACTTGAGCCTCTGAGAAGATTTTTTATTTTATTTTTTAAATGTTTATTTATTTTTGAGAGAGAGAGACAGAGCACGAGTGGGGGAGGGGCAGAGAGAGAGGGAGACACAGAATCTGAAGCGGGCTCCAGGCTCTGAGCTGTCAGCACAGAGCCCGACGCGGGGCTCCAACTCACAGAGTTGAGATCATGTGAGATCATGACCTGCGCTCAAGTCGGATGCTCAACCGACTGAGCCACCCAGGTGCCCCCTTCCAAGTTCACTTCTTAATGACAACTTGAAACTGCAATCATTAAATTCATCTACTGCAACTAAGAACAATTTCTCATTTCAGTCCATTCTCTTGAGTGTCTGTATTAGTCCTGTAAGTTAGTTTTCTGTAGGCACACCTCACTGTACTCAGTGTCAGCCAACTTAAAGGCAGTTCCCCTTTCGGCTGACAGCGCACCCAGCTTCTCCTGTGCCCTGACCCAGGTTCTCCTGTTTCTCTTCTGAGTCTACCCCAATTTGTGTTTTCGCTCTTTTCCAAGTGTGCTCTGTTTTCCTCCTCTCCAGATTCCTGATTCGACTGTAAACAAAAGTCTGCATCTGTGTGCACTGCTTTTATAGTTTCCCTTTGTCACGCTCCCCCCAAGTTAACCCCAAATTATAAAATGTATTTTATTTCACTGGCATGTTATTTTATTAATCGAGTTGTGAAAGACTGCTGGTCATTCTCTAATCACTCAAAATTGTGAAATATGGGGGCGCCTGGGTAGCTCAGTTGGTGAAACATCTGACTTGGGCTCAGGTCATGATCTCATGTTCCTGAGTTCAAGCCCTGAATCGGGCTCTCTGCTTTCAGCACTGAGCCTGCTTCAGATCCTCTGTCCCCCCTCTCTCTCTTCCCATCCCCTGCTCCCACACTCTTTTTTCCTGTAAAAAAATTTTTTTTAAATAAAAAAATTGTGAAATATGTTTTTCTTTTTTAAGTGTTACTGAGAGATTCATATACCATACGATTCACTCTTTTAAAGTATATAATTCAATGGTTTTGAATATGTTCAGAGTTGTGTAACCACATCGCATATAATTTTAGAACATTTCTATCACACCAAAAAGGAATCCTATACCCATTAGCAATCACTCCCCATTTCTTCTCAACCTTCAGTTCCTTCCCACCACTAATCTTCTGTTTCTAGACATATGCTGATTCTGGACATTTCATATAAACAGCATCATACAAGATGTGCTTTTTGTGTCTGCCTTCTTCCACTTAGCACAGTGCTTTGGAGGTCCATCATCCCTGTAGTATATATAAGGGCTTCATTTCTTTTTTTCAGCTGAATAGTATTCCACTGTGTGTGTGTGTGTGTGTGTGTGTGTGTGTTTATGTATCCATTTTTTGTGTATGCATAGAATTTTTTGTGTATGTCCATCAATTTATCCATTGATGGACATTCGGGCTGTTTCCACATTCTAGTTATTGTGAACAGTGGTGATATGAGAGTGCAGGTATATGAATGAATACATGTTTTCAATTCTTTTGGGTGTGTATATCTAAGAACAGAACTGTCGGGTCATGGGGTAACTCTGGTGAACACGTGGAGGAACCACCAGACCAGTGTTAAAATCAGCCGCACTACCTTATATTCTAACCAGGTTTATTTGACGGTTCCAATTTCTCCATATCCTTGCCAAGACCTATTGTCTTTAACCTTGCCACCTCACTGCATGTAAAGTGGTATTTTTTTGTGTTTCTGATTTGTATTTACTTACCATTTAATACTGTTGAGCATCTTTTCATGTGCTGTGTATCTTCCTTAGAGAAATGTCTATTCAAATTATTTGTCCAGTTTTTAAAAACTGGGTCATTTGTCTTTTTACTCTTGAATGACGTTTTAAATATACATACATATATATTTATTTTTTTGCATCTCAGTTTCTCATCACAAAAATAGTTACTCCCATTTTGTGGACTACCTTGCCAGGTTCTTGATGGTGTGCTCTCAAGCACAAGTCTCTGATTTCGATGAAGTCCCATTTGTCTGTTTTTTCTGTAGTTCCATGTGATTTTGGTGTCACATCAAATAACCCACTGACTGATCTAAGGTAATGAAGATTTATTCCTATGTTTTCTTCTGAGAGTTCTGACTGTCACATTTATGTCTATCACTCATCTTAATTTTTGTGTATGGTGTGAGGAAGAGGTCCAACTTCATTCTTATTTTTGGCATGTTGTCCCAGGACCATTTGATGGAAAGGTCATTCTAGTTCTCTCTTCAACAAATTGTCTTGGCACTTTGTCAAAAACCAAGTGAACATAAATTCACTTTTGGTACATTTTGCACACAGGCACTGGGCAAAAACGACACACCTTGTGGATGAATGAGGAGGAGGTGCTTAGTGATTACTGACTGAAGGGACGAAGGTCGTCTATGCCTTCTAGTAAGGACTAACAGATCCTTACTGCTGCTGTGGAGCAGGAAGCTTTTCCCTTCTAAACTATTCCTCACCCTCTACAAAGACCCCCCCCCCCAAACTGCAAGCGATCCCCTTGCTGCCACCTTCGACCGCTTAGGAGCGGTTCTGCCTCCCTCTCTTTGCCACTGATCACCTCCCTCTTTCCCACCATTTGGCCTCTCATTCAGCCAGCCAAAATTAGTGGCATACTGACCCTGAGACAGGCACCGAGGTTACTACGGACGAAGACCAGTTCTCTGAGAAAATGAACTATTGCCTCCCTACGGCTCAAGTCTCTCCTGGTCTTTTTTCCAATTCTTTGCTCTCTTGTCCACGTGCACGTGCTTGCTTCTGTCCACCCCATTACCACTTCAGTCACAGAATCTCTCTCTCTCAGATCTGTCACAGCCCATGATCTTGGCTGGGTGGCAAGGGGCTGCTCACTCTCTGCCAAAACATTTAACGACTCCAGATACCTCAGGTTTCCAGAAAGATGTTCTCCTGATACAGTTTCAGGACTACCTAGTACTTAAAAGTACCTTACATTAAACTGTGATCATAACCACGGCAAGTGTCCATGAAAGCCACTTTTTTTTTTTTTTTAAGTAGGCGCCACACACAGCATGGAGCCCAGTGGGGGGCTTGAACTCACGACCCTGAGATCAAGACCTGAGCTGAGATCAAGAGTCAGACACTTAACCGACTGAGCCACCCAGGTGCCCCTGAAAGCCCCTATTTTACAGCTTCTTCTTTTATTTGTTTAATTCTTTAATGACAACTTACACAGAAATGGTACCACTTTCTCTTTTTCTCTCGCTTCACTTTTTAGTTCTTATCACATTTCCCTGCCTTCTACTCTGCTACCGCATCCTAGTTTCAATGACATTTTAAGTATCAGACCAGGGATTTCTCAGGTTTAGAGATGGGATTATGAATTTGATTTCTGGTGATGAAGTGGTATCAGAAAACATGCCTTCAGATTTATTTATACCAAATGTTCATGAACTAACTGATACATTTATGATATATACAACATGTCGGTTTCCATGACACCAAACTAGGTGAGTTGGCTTTGGAACGCCATCACAGTGGACCTCGTAATATGGAGCGATGCGGATGAACAGAAGCAGAAGAGAAGATTACTTAAATCTCTCCCACGATGTTCCATCTAGAGTTGATCCTTCTGACGTCTTTCCCACTATTGTGTATATCCTGCAAACCAGGTGGAAGTCAAAGTCCCTTATGGAAAATAAAATGACAGGTCGAGTTTCTTCATGGGTCCCGCTGCAGTAAGAGGAGGAGAAGGTCTCACACCTGACTACAAACGCGCAAATGATGTGTGGGAAAAGGGGAAATGAGGATGCGAGTACAGCATCCTTTTTCCTGGCAGCTTTGTAAAAATGACCTTTCTCCTTTCACTTTCACTGAAAACACTTCAAGAAGCAGGCGGGCTTCTCAAGGCCCATCGAAAGCTGGGAGACGGCTCAGACGTTTTTCTAGCGTACTACCTTCATTTTGCTTTTCCCTCATTTCAGAAATACGCCATCCTACGTGTTTCTCTATTGGTTTTCCACAAGTACGTGGGCCAGCATTTCTATAACCTTACACAGAGAGAAGGGTGTTGGAGGAAAGCCCACGACACAGTCCAGGCTAGAGGGAGTGAAGATGGAGTGTCCACCACCTGGAACACACACACGCTTCTCTCTCTCCCACTCGCTCATGCGGTGAATCCTTGACTCTCCTTCCCCACAACGCTCATCATCTCAATTTTCTGCTGCTTTTCAAATCATGTTTAATTAGAGGATTTCACATTCCCTTGTGATATGATATTCATGAGTAAAACTTGCAATTGGAGTGACTGTGAATTAGTCTATTAAGTGCCAGATTTGTGCTTTTAAACAATGATTGAGATTATTGTTATTATCTGCTCTCAATATTGTGCCTCGAGATGTGAGGGCTACCTCAACTAACTTTGTATCTCAAGTACAAGCTTTTAACTCCTTAGGTCCAGGAGTTTCCCCTCCCCCCTTGCATTACAGATTATCCTGTAAGAAATACAGGGTTCCCTTCCCTGCAATGGCCCTCAGGGCAGGGCCCACAAAAGCGGTGCGTGGGGTGAGTTCGAATGATATACAAATATCCTCACTTTCATAGTTATGAATTCAGGTTCATGTGTACTAGAAAAAAAACTCGACCAATACATCAGATTCATGACTTGTCAGTGTCACATTTTTTTTTTTTTTTTTTTAAGTTGCGCTCCAATAGGGAGCCCAATGCAGGACTTGAACTCATCAACCTGAACTCGAGACCTGAGCCACCGTAAGAGTCAGATGCCCAACTAACTGAGCCACCCAGGCACCCTCAGTGTTTAATTTTCATGAAATCTATTTAGGTTAGTCAGTTTTAAGAAAAATATTAAGTAATAATTAGTTAAAAGGTATACGGAGATATGACAATAACTGGCCACGGCAGGACTCAAAGTCAATGCTGACTGGGCTTAAAAGATGGATGTTTGTACGGAAGCGTAAGGAAACGCAGCCCTCCTCTTCCATTGCTTTCCTTATAGTCATGCTTCTCAAAGTTTATTATGGATAGAAATCACTGGGATATCTTTTTAACATGCAGATTCTACTTTAGTACTTCTGGGTTGGGGCCTGAGACTGTGTATGTCTGCGAAGCTCGTGTGTGATATCAATGGTGTGGGGCCACGGACCACAACTTGTATACCAAGTCTCTTAAGCGCTCCCTGTTCAGCATCTGACCTCAAAAGGACTGTTATTAAAGAAGCCTTTCTGGCTTCTTAAAGGAGTGCTCATGGGCCCTATTCACTGTGGGTTGACAAACAAGTTAGAGATGGATAAAAATGGAAAGGGGTGACCCTGGGCACTCCTCACCAAGCAAGAGTTGCAGACTCAAAAAAAAAAAAAAAAAAAAAAAAAAGGCTGCCTGGCCCTGTTACCTAAGAAATACAGGCAAGGCTTTTTAAAATTTAGTATCACAAAGCAGGTAAGACTGAAGGAAGTTAGCATGGGGA
Organism: Neofelis nebulosa; assembly: GCF_028018385.1. Lineage (NCBI taxonomy): Eukaryota > Metazoa > Chordata > Mammalia > Carnivora > Felidae > Neofelis > Neofelis nebulosa. The sequence continues at coordinate 131,628,883 of NC_080785.1, read as the reverse complement.
AAGGAGTACTTCCTGTCTAATAAACACCAATTTTACATTAACCCAAATTCGGTGAGTGCTTTCATCTGAGAATGATGTCTGCCAGATACTACACTGATCTATCAGGAATACCCTGCCATAAACTGATGAACCGGTGAATGTGACCACTCAAAACATCACAGCCCCCTGACTCTCTGTCTGGTTGCTATCCCCGGACCCGGAAGTACAAGATGTATGGGTGAATAAACAGGATGGGGAATTAGATTTTTAGGAAGATAAATGATAGTTTTGGGCTTTTCTAGGAAACCAGGGTAAACATACCATGAACGCAGGGTTTCAATTCACTTGGCACAGTACCATATTCAGTCAAGGTCCCTCTCTTCAGCAAAAAGAGGAAAGCCTAGGGGTGCCTGAGTGGCTCAGTCAGTTAAGTTTCTGACTTTGGCTCAGGTCATGATCTCATGGTTTGTGGGTTCAAGCTCTGCATGAGGTTCTGTGCTGACAGCTCAGAGCCTAGAGCCTGCTTCGGATTCTGTGTCTCCCTCTCTCTCTGCCCCTCCCCCCAATCTCTTTCAAAAATAAACATTAAAAAAAGTTTTTAAAAAAGAGGAAATCCTACAAAAATATTCCAATATATGACATGCATGCACTCGACAGTGGCCCATAAAATATCACATGAAAGCAGAATGTGTATTTTTTAAAAAACTGGCACATTTATTCTAATTTATATTAGTTAAAAACATACCTAGTATCTCCAACCTCTGATTTCATAGGTATCATTTCTTAGGATGAGGCTTATTGGACTTAAATTTAAAAAAAAATGACTTGACAGGAGGCTGGATGGTTCAGTCAGTTAAGCGTCTGACTCTTGATTTCAGCTCAGGTCACGATATCTCGGTTCGTGAGATCAAGCCTAGCATCAGGCTCCATGCTTTCAGCTTGGAGCCTACTTAGGATTCTCTCTCTCTCTGTGTGTCCCTTCCCCAATGCCTGTGCACACTCTCTCTCAAAAAAAAAAAAAATTATAATTTAAAAAATGACTTGATTTGAAGAGAATAATAGAAATGATACGTAGATATGGCTAACCTCATGATAATGGGACACATACTCAGATGACTGAAGTTTGGGAAACCAAAAGTTTAAGACCTATTCTGCAAGGAGATTCAGTCTCTAGCTGGATTATCTTCCCGAGTTAACAATGAGTGGCAAGTCTCTGAAGACACACTTTTAATTAGAATTCTCAAGGGAGAAAAAAGAGCCTCGGGGTCATCCTGAACTTACTGGACAAAACCCCCCAAGGGCCACCACAACGGAGTGCACGACATCCAATGCTCCTAGGACTTAAAGCTGTAAAACATGGGATCTAGGGGCATCTCATGGGCAGGCTGGAGATGGGACTAGTAACTGGCTTTACTTACTTACTTACTTACTTTGACAGGTGTATTTTTTATATTTTTATTTTTGGGCATTTGCTACCATATTCCTTTTGGTACTACGCTACTTTACTGACTTAGGTTACTCACTTTAAAAGTCAATGGTAAGATTTACCCAACCTGGGGCGGGATGCCATGATCATGAGATGGACACTTCTCTTCCTCCCCACCCACATCACCAATCTGCCCCGTCTCTCCCTTCAGCGACACTGGGCAGAACACGCCATCTTGATTCTCAGACGCCCGGAGTATGCGCCCCAGCAGGACAATGGAGCAGAGAATGAGAGCCTGAGTGTCACAAACAGCGAGCAGGAGATGACAAGAGCAGGGTGCATACGTGTGCGTGCTGATGAATGGAGGAATAAAGAAAGGGGAGAAAAAAAAGAAAGGGAAGGCAGGAGTCTACCTCTTGTTTTTTACACCACTAAGGGCCATCCTCAGTTTACGAGAGTTTACCACTGGCAGTCTTAACACTGGGATCTCGCTAAGAAAACAGAATGCCTTCCAAAGAGTGGCTGTGAGCAACTGTGTCAATACAGACATAGGGACCACTAATCCAAAAATTATTAACACCATTAGGCAGGCATTCTCATTATGTCAATGCGAGTGTGTTTGCACTGGTGACTCACAAGGTCTATGTGGAACGTGTCCATATGTTAGAGGTACCAACAGTTACCCAAGAAAACCAAAGAACACAAATAAAAGTTCAATAGTAATTCTTCTTAGTCCTTCCTCCGGAACAGTCTGTGGAAGCCAGCACAATTATACTCAAGACCCAGAAGAATCATGTAAGTAAAGTGTGAGGGCCAGATGAATAAGCAGCAGACAAGGGCACAAGCAACATACAGATACAAATTGGCTGAAAACCATTAGGCACTTGCATTTAGGTTTCCTTAGATCTATCCCCTACTTTACGTAATTACCATTATTTCTCTGTAGGACAAGGCGCTTCATTAACGTTTGCCGGATTAAACTCTTCCCTACCTTTATTTTGGCAGGTTTTAAGCAAACACTGATTTTGTGATAAACATCACGTTGGGTTCCTAGATCAGAGTCTCAAACTGGGATTCATAAGAAGACCCGGTGGGGAGCAGTAAGATAATATTATAGTTTCTGTATGCATGTGTTAAAGCAACAGTAGGACTTTTCTAAGAATATACATGTGTGTATATGGGTGCCTATTTCTCACCCTTAGCCTCTAATTTTTTATATTACAGGTACTATACTACACACGTGTGTAACAAAAACACAGTGTGGATGTATGCTCAACACTTTTATTAATGATGGAGTGAATAATCAAATACATTTGGAGGTCACTGCCAGTTCTCTTCCTCTCTGAAAGAGCTGTACCCAATTTTCCATTTGGGGAGAAAGAGAACTGAACAGACAGATCGAACATAAAATGCTGTAATATTTGCTGTGGGCCTTACAGTATCAGTAGGAGCTCAACTGCTATGAGAGAGAGAGAGCAGGCAGATGGCTGAGGCACAAAAATCATCTTTGGACATAAAAAAAAAATCCCAGAAAAACAAAACAAGAGCGCTTACAAATGACTTAAAAGGCCAGCATGAGGAAATCTTAAGAGAATTTTTGTTCTGTAAAATAGTTTACACTGGGTCGCGGTGTTAAGAACTTGTCCCTTTCTCTCCGTCACTTCTCTGTCACTTTGAATAGTAGCAGGGGAAGAACGCCACAGCCTGTGGATGTGTGAGAGCAGCGGTTCTCAAAGTATGGCCCCTGGGAACTTGTCAGAGATGTACATTCTTAGGCCCTCCCCCAAATAACTGAATCAGAAGCACTGGGACTGAGGTTTGGCAGCCTGTAGGTCAGCCAGTCCTCCAAATGATTCTACTGCAAGTTCACTCAGGGTTGAGGAGCACTCTTAACAGAAACCCAGATTTTTTCCCTGTTTGCATCCTCTGTAAGGATCCACAAGACTAAGCAGGTTCTCCTACAATCTGTGGCCAAAGGGTAGCAAATATATAACTACACCTAACGGGTTCTTAATCTTTAACATTCCATTCGTTCACCTTCTCCTGTAGATTTCATCTAGTCTCTCTGCAATGAAATTTCGCACCTCTTATACCAGGCTGGCTATGCTGGATGATCAGGAGGTTAGCAATCAACAAAAGAGACAGGGAACCTTCCTTCTTGGAGCTCACTGTATTCAAAAATCTCACCTGCTACCTATGTGGGGGTGGGGGTGGAAATACATCCAGTGTGATATTCTTCTAGTGCTCATTTAAAACAAATTCTACTTGGGGCGCCTGGGTGGCTCAGTCGGTTAAGCGTCCGACTTCAGCTCAGGTCACGATCTCGCGGTCCGTGAGTTCGAGCCCCGCGTTGGGCTCTGGGCTGATGGCTCAGAGCCTGGAGCCTGCTTCCGATTCTGTGTCTCCCTCTCTGCCCCTCCCCCGTTCACGCTCTGTCTCTCTCTGTCTCAAAAATAAATAACCGTTAAAAAAAAACTCAAATCCTACAGTGTCACATTTTGTATATGTTCATATCACTGCATTTTTTACACTGTGTTCCAAGTAACTCTCTCCCTGTATGTCTCTGTGAGCTGCTTCAGGGGAAGAACTAGGTGGTGGCCCTTTATTTAATTTCCTGAACCTATATGGTTAATATATAATAAATGCTCAATAGATGCGGTTCGAACGAACAGACCACTCTGACAATAATGAACAGTACTCAATATTTACTGAGCACCTACTATGTGTCACAGCCTGCGACATGCCCATTTCACAGATGGCAAACTGAGGCACACTGAGGTTAAGTCACTTCAGTGAGCAGCCTGTAGTGGAATGCAGGCAGTCCAGATTCAGAGTCCACACCAATAACCACTAAACAACACAACCACCCCCACATTAAATGAGGTATGGGCCATGGTCCAGCCAAACATGTTCTTTCTGTCCCTGCCTCAAGGCCTCTGCTTCTGCTGTGTCCTAAGCCCTGAGGACTGTTCCGTCACTTCTCTCCATCTGTTCAAGGGTCACTTCCTCACAGAAGTTTGCGAGACCCAGTCCTCTCTCTTCCTTGCTTTATTATTTTTTTTTCAGAATTTATTTCTTTTTATTACGTAATTATTTGTTTGTTCTACTTCTGCTGTACTGTCAGCTCCATGAGGACAGACTTCGTTAAGCTCACAGCTGCATGCCCTACAGCCTAGGACACTTGGCAGGTGCTGAGGGTTTGGTAAGTTCTGCTGAATGAATGGATGCATGTCAGTACTGTCCAGCGACTTCTGCCCCACTCAGGAACCCAGTTTTGTTGAACTCTGGACAACTTCCCATTTTTCCTTGTTAAGTTTCTTTTTCTTTTTGCCTGTACAATCCCTCTAATTTATTCAAACACCACTGGATTATTCCAGCTCTTGGTGTCAAATTTTTTTTTCTAAATAAAGCAAACTGCCATTTATTTCTCACACTGATCTTTAACACGAGACTTCTTGTTCTTGTCATAAATATGACTCATGTGGAAAAAGGGAAGTTGAAGATAGGGGCTCATACGTACAAGAATGTTTCCATCAATATTTTAGATATAAAAGGTAGAGACATAGCCAGAGATGCCTGTCCAAATCTAAGGTCTATAGTAATACTTTCGGTGGAGTTTTAGCCTTTCTGATATATAACCTAAAATTCCACCAGATGACTCAATGGTCCCTCTTGAAAGCAAATACCGTATCATTTACACAAACACTTCAGGTTTTTCTTTCCTTCTGTCATAATACACCTTCAAACTCAACATTCACAGCCAAGATGTGAAATACACACATAGGAAAAATCCTTCAAAAATGGACTTCAAAGTATAAAAAAAGAAGGAAGGAAGGAAGAAGGAAGGGAGAGAGAGAGGAAGGGGAAAGGGAGAGGGAGAGGGAGGGAAGGAGGAAGGCAGGGAAAGGAGGAAGGGAGGGAGGGAGAGAAAAAGAAAGAAAGGAAGGAAGGAAAGAAAGAAAGAAAGGTAAGGAAAGGTTAAGGAAAGGAAAGGAAGAAACAAAGAAATAAAGAAGGCAGGAGGGAGAGGGAGAGAGAGAGGGGCAGAAAGAAAAAAAAGGAAGGAAAGAAAGAAGGAAAGAAAGGTAAGGAAAGGAATCAGAAAGAAAGAAGGAAAGAAAGAAAGAAAGAAAGAAAGAAAGAAAGAAAGAAAGAAAGAAAGAAAGAAAGAAAGAAAGAAAGAAAGAAAGAAAAAGAAAAAGAAAAAAAGAAAGAAAGATCAACCAACCAACCTGGCATTAGTCCGATTTCCTTGACTATAAAAGGAATGAAATTTGAAGGTCATAGAAGTATGTCTGTTTGTTTAGGGAAGTCTTACAGGTAGTATAAATATCATCAGCTACAGTTGCTATGGGGTCTGTTTGTTTACCAAACAAGAATACAAATAGTTACACAAAAGCGGAACAGCATTTAGGTATATAAATGGGAAGCTTTGCCTTCTGGTAAATTTCCCAAAGTGCCTCCTAAAGCGGTTCCTATTTTCACCTTCTTCACTGGGAAACCTCTGTTGCCTTGGTTCTCCCTTTTCAGTTCTAACACCTCCAGGGAATGTTTTACTCTCAGATTTGAGCCCAGTCATGATTTTCTTTTCCTTTTCCCCTTTTTCATTCTAAGATGGAAAAACCAAAACCACTAGCCCAAACTGTACCATGAAAACAGGCTTTGCAACTTACAATGCAAGAAAGGAACAAAAGCCACAGAGTGTACAGAAGAATTCTAGTACAGGCAAGTATTCTTTAAATTGAGTTATCTATGAACAACCACCTAGAAAAATGTGCGTGTGTGTGTGTGTGTGTGTGTGTTTTCATGGACTTTCTGTAATCCAGGTATGTTTCATGCACCTGAATTATACCTGCTCAGTTAACTGTTTGTTTCATTTTGGAAAACGAAGGCGGGGGAGGTGTGGGGGACGGAAGAAGACGAGAGGGAAGGAAACCAGCAAAGCTCTTCTGGAGTCTCTTAGTTGAGAGTGTGTGTGTGTGTGTGTGTGTGTGTGTGTGTGTGTAAGCATGTTATAGCTCAGATCTACCATAAGACAAACTGTACCACAGAGGCTGCTGTGAGTGGAAGCCTTCTCTTCACACTACATTGACCACAGTACCCACCAGGCACAGCCCCGACGCCTTCCTGTGAATGGTACAGACTGCCATATGGACGAAGACACTGAACAAGCTGTACAACTCTTGGCGACATGTGCCCGGGGGATTGTCCCATATTAACACCACCTGGGCTGTGGCAATTGTGCTCTGTATGTGCAGAGGCACTGAGGAGCCCATCAGGATGTTATTTTTGAGTACAAACAAAAAAGTGAATTACAGTTAAGAGAATTCTCTGGCTAGCATATCTGTTGCTCAATTCCCGAAATAGTTTCCCAAAGGAACGGTTATCTTCTTTATTCACACAGGCAGAAATGACAAGCTGGAACACATATTAACAATTTCCCTTTGTGAGCTTCCACTATTGTTTTAATGAGGAGAATATACTTTATAATATAGTTAGGCCTTGACTGATTACAAAGGGGGGTGGAATAAAGAACCTCAGGACTGCTGTACATATGTAACACGCTCATTTGCATTACCCAAGTGAGCCCGTCAGCACGGTGGTGGCTCCCTCGGAGACAGCTTCAGAGCCAGGCTACGGGGTGAAGCCAGTGCCAAACAGGCAGCTTTGGAAATCTTGAAAAAGAACGTGATTTAAGCCTCCTGTGCAGGTCCCCCCTCATGTGGCCCCATTACTGGCTTAAAAACAAGAGAGTGCTACTCATCATTTAAGTGAGAAGAGAAGAACGCTAAGGACTTTCCCAAACCACATGGCTTTCTGTAGACCCATGGCTTCCCTTTCCACTTCTGGATGGATCCCGTGTCCACCAAAGGAAATTGTTCCGTAATTTGAGTTCTTACGTGTGCATTTCAACAAGATACTCTTAAGGTATAAGGGAAAATGCTGTCAGGGTTCCCTCCAAATTGGTCTTCGCTGTTCTGCCATATGCTTTCCTTCACATTCTTAGTGTAAGAGAAATGTTAAGAAAGCTAATGTGTGTTTGGGAGGGGCCTGTGCCCCTTCCACACAAGTGTAAACACCTGTAAAATGGGTGGGTGCCAGCAAAGGGATTTGGTAGAAAAAACCCTATTAGCAGGACCAACTCAACAGAAAAGAATATCTATCCTACATGACGAGAGAAAAACGGGGGCTCAAATATAATTTTGCGGGAGAAACTGGGCACATTAGACATGAACTAGCCCATGGGTAAGATGCGTATTATATAACATCCCAAGAAAAAACATTAAAATCAACCCAATTTAAGAGAAACTTATCCAATGAATGTATCTCTCTAGAGCGATGATGTCATTTTATTGGAAAGCATGTATCGTTTAAACACAATAAATAGAAAAAGATTTATAGAGTCTAATGATGGTGTGTTATGGTAAAAGCCACTTTATTGAGATAAGATACAACAGCTGTTAGAGAATAATGGCTGAATTTTTTTTTTTTTAATCACCACACAAAGTGAACAGTCAAGAAAATCCATAAACCTATCCCTCATGGCATGCCAATATTGTAAAGATCATCTCCCTCCCCCCATCCTATGTATGAATGACAAGAGACGACACCATGCCACCCTGCCGTGACGGAACCTTTCTTCCCTGCTTCTAAGACCCAGAAGCAACAGGGTTTAAGCATGAGACAAACGGACTGCAGCCCTTCTAAGCATGATGATCACAAAACACCCAGCACCACGTCTGTGGTACAAAATGTTGATTGGACCTGGCTGTTTCTTCCTGATATAAACACAAATGATTTTGCCCTACACAGTCTACTGCCCAGACAGACAGACTCGGGACAGGTATCGCTCCCGCCAGTCTGCTTTGGGGCTAAGAAGCACCTGTATTTCAGGCCTCGGCGACAGGCGACATGTACTTCTCACTCACGTCCCTCACGACACGTGACAGGCCATGCCCAGCCTGCTCTTCACATTCTCTGCCGCTAGTCACCTGATCTGCCTCCATGCAAAAAGACGACGCAAGGGAGGAGAGCTGCTGAGACCCTTTGGAGCTTCTCCCAAATTATGGCTGAGCAGATACGTTTGGCCCCAGGCTCTCACCCCTCAAGGCTATGGCCTCATCCTGATCTCGGAGCTTCGCCCCATCAAGACTGTAACCCCGGAGTCTGGGATGAAGCCAAGGTGGTGCTGATCAACAGCCTACTTGAGAACGACTCCACTATGACAGTCATTGCAAGGACTTGAGGGTTGGAGAGACGCTGGTTCCAGTCCCTGCCTGGTACCCCAACTAACTGTGTTGCTGGTGCAAGCTACACGAGTGTTCCGAGCCCTCAAATGTCATCGTACAAAGAAGACAGGACCCCACAGGGTTACTGTCAGGATTAAATGGGAAGATCAGTATCTGGGCTTACGTGGAATCCTTGAAGCATGTGCCCAGCACTAACTAATAGTTCAGTAAACAGCAGCTGCGTTATCATCACCACTGCATACCAGCTAGCGATTCCTTCCGGCAATTCTACCGCTAACGTGTAGGTTCACACAAGAATGGCAAATCACTAGTGTTGTGGGCTGCATACGTCTGGGATGTTAATCCAATTTTAGGGGGGGAAACTCTGCCCTTTCCAACAGCGCCCAAACCCAGGTGAAGTGAACATGCCCACTGGCACTGCTTCTCAAATTTGAGCAAGCCCTGGGGATCTGGTTAAAGCAAAGACTCTGATTCAGTGGGTTTGGGGTGGGACCGAAGACCCTGAATTTCTAACATGCTCCTCCCAGGTAATGCCAAAGTTGCTGGCCGGCGGCCATTGAGTAGCAAGAACATAGGGTATGTGTGACCAATACCAATTCCTGACCCCATCACAGACGGGTATAATCCAATTCTTCAGGAGAGAGGCCTAGGAAGCTGTGTATTTTTGAAAATACCTGTGAAAATATCATCAGGAAATCTGAGAAACACTTTGCTTAGAGCTAAAATCAGGAGTTTGCAAATTATTTTCTGTAAATGGCCAGACAGTAAACATTTTAGTCACTGTGGGCCATGTTTCTGCTGCAACTGCTCCCACCAGCCGCTGTAGCATGAAGGCAGCCACAGACAATGTGTCAATGAATTATCATTGCTGTGTTCCAATAAAACTTTATTTTACAAAATGAGCACTGGGCCAGATGTGGCTAGAAGGCCATAAGTGGCTGACTTCTATTACAGATCAGCTGCCCCAGCACATAATGGCAGAAAGGAGCAGTAATGATTTTGAAGACAATCGGGGACGGTCTGACGGGAGAATGCTCTCTGGAATGCTCTAACGGAAAATAAAGATTTGGGGTAGCTCGTTGGTTCAAATGCCTCAAATCAAAAGAAACCGAGAAGAAATCATCTGGTTTTCAAAAAGAAAACAACAACAGTTGAAATGAGGAAGAGCTGTTCAGAGTAATGTGACCTAGAGCTGACTGCTTACATTTCTGGCTCAATAGTCCGGCAACATGAGTATGAAAACATGTAACAGATAAAGGCGTGTATAAGTGGAACAGTTCTACAAACAAACTTCTAGAATTTTAGCAAGTAAACCAAGAACACCAATACCAATTCATCAACAGAGAATTTCGTTCCAAAAAAAAAAAAAAAAAAAAAATAGAAAGAAAGAAAAATGAAATGCCAGGCCTGTCCACGTTTGAATTCCTTGCCTTTTGAAAAGAGTGGGGCGGGAAACACAAATGTTATTGTTCGTGTAGTCAAACACATGGCAGTATGTCAAGAAGCCACAAATCAGAAACAGAGACTGTGTCTGAAAGTGCACTAGCCAAGCAAAAACCTTTAGGGGTTATTTGAAGGCAGCTGCCCACTGTGGAGTGTGGAAAAGTGGGAAACGCAAGCAACTGGAATACACGGGGCTGTGTCAACACACGAGGAGAAGGAAGGAGGAACACGGGGACTGGGCAGAGGGCAGGTTAGGGAAGGGGCCCAACTTGGGCCACCTGATTCTGAGCACAATGGGACAGCCGCAGAGAGAGAAGAGACTGCACAACCATGGTCTTGCCAAAGGCGAAAGAAACCTTTTCTGCCAGGTGCTTAAGGAAGCCTCGACGCTAACATCTAGAGCAGCTGTGACTCTCAGCGACGCTCAAGTTAGCCAGCGGCGGCTGAACTGAAAGCAAAAAGCTGGGAAGGGTCAGCAAATTGGAATATTTCTAACGCAGACTGCAGAGGACAAGGGAAATAGGATAAAGAACGTATGAGGTGTTCGATGCAGAAACGCGAGATTCACGAGGCCAGGAGCAAAGGCGGGACAGTTTCAGAGGGAGGGAGGCTTGCTTGGCGTTTGTGTGCAAATCCAGCATGGGGTTCTTTTTGCTCCCTCTGTGCTGTTTCACGTTGTGAGTGGTTTATATTTTACAAATCCTACCCGCCCCCTGCCTTTAGGAAAGGCCCAGTAAATACCAGTACTGCCTTAAAAGAGCAAACTCTGCTATTTTCCTATAAAATGTGCTGATAGGCACACAGTAGGTGAAGTCAGCATATGTTTTGTTGGCTTTAAATTAAATTTAAACTTTATTTTAGGAGGGTCATTCTTATTGTAATTAAATATTCACTTCTGGGCTGAATGAAAACCTTAAGTGCTGTTTAGTAAGAGACGGGCCTGAATTTGGATCTTGGATAGGCCACGAACCAGTTCTGTGACTCTTTGTCAGTTATTTAATCTCCATGATTCAATTTCCTTGTCTGTGAAATGGGTCTAATACTCCCAAGTGCTTCCCAGCAGTCTCGAGGATAAAATGAGACATCACTCCAAACACAAGAGTTTAGCCAGTGCTCGGGACAGAGAAAGAACTGATTAAATGTGAGTTCACTTTCCTTTCCCTAGTGCACCATAATATAATGTGATATTTAGAATTTTAATTCAGGCAATTACTTAAGTAGTAATTGCTATTTGTATTTACATAGCTGCTTTGATCCAAGAAGCTCAAAGGGCTTTACTAAATTTAGCATTTTAATAAATGTTTCATTTGCATTCCGTTGGTTTTGTTTACCCACACCAAAACTCGGAATTTCCTAAAGCAAGACAGTCAGGCAAGTTAAGGAAACAACATCACAGCTTCATGTTCACAGGTATCCCAGGTCTGAGTTTCATCTCTTCGTCTAAGACGTCACGGCTCCCTGGTCCACGGGAATAAAATGGCAGCGAGAGAGGCGAACGTGCTTGCTTCCTCTTCAGCTACCTCTAGCTCCTGCCCGCTGAACTTCACCTTCGCCACACTTCTCCCAGGCGCTGGCAACCGAGGTATGTTTATTGCACCAATGAATGTATATATAATCAGCACAATAAACATTATTAAATCGCTGGGAGAAAATCAAAGCACGAAGCACGGCGCCAGTACTGAATTCTAATGATGCTGAATGTCCGTGATTGCGCAGGGACAGGATCTTAACAAGCCTTGATTTGAGCGTTGGCATCCGCCTCACAAATCACATGGGCCGCTCCTCTCGTAATAGTGCTGAATATTGATAAATGTCTCTACCCTGCGCAACAGGGAAGTGGGTTTCTATTGGCAATCTTTCCCAAAGTGTGTTTTTTCCCTTCTCTGTACTCAAGGGTTTACCCTGAATGATTTAATTATAATTTTCCTTGTGTAAGACAAATTAAAGAGGAGAGTAGGAGTGTCGTGCCAAGCACATTATTTATCTCCTTAACAGATTGCAGCTCACCAGACCCCAGAGCTGCTGCTACAGCGGCTGCTCACAGGAGCCTGCAAAACGCAAGGGGGCAAGAGCAGGAGGGGCGGGGGCGAGGGGGTTTCCAAATGACACAGAAATATGTGACCTCGGTGAGACTGTCAGACAGGTGACTACTTCAAAAAACAAAAACCCCTGGGATGCTGCCTTTTTCCAACCCATTTTCACACAGGGCATCCCTGAATCCTTGCAGGAGGAATTCCTAAGCTGTTCACCTGAGATGGGAGTTTGAAGGGCTAGATTATTATTCAGTGCGACAGAGGCTTCTGCTTGTTCAGACACTGCTCCAGGAGGACAGAGAGGGGGAAAGGATACCACGCCGAAGTCAACGGAGAGCCCACAAAGTTACCTGTTTCACACATGCACTGCCAAGGAAGGGGCGACAATTCTCCAAGGGACCCCTGCGAGAAACCTCCGGGCAGCGCACAGGTGAAAACGTATTTTTATACTGATGGCTTTTTTTTTTTTTTTTTTTTTTTTTTTTACCATTTTCCACTGAACAGGATACCACATTCCTGATTTAAAAAACAATCGTAAGGTAAAACCAGATAAAACCTCATTAAAAGCACCTGTACGTACACAAAGCTGGCTAACTAATAATTGAATTTTTAATGATCGATTCTGCAAGTCTGTAACTTTTGAATTATCTCTAACCTAAGGTACCCATTTGTCTTGTTCACTACATTCGGCTAAGATAGGGTCACTAGAATTTTCTTTCAATTCAGCCACAACTAGGAAGCTACCCTATGATATAAACTGAGAGATCAGATATTAAGGAGTGGCATATAATGTCCTAGTTGTCTCCTCTTTACATGTATAACTGGGAAATTCAGCCTGATTTTACAGCCAGATTAAGGCTCAGGAGAACCCAAGTTCTTTTCCGATCCATATTCTAATTTTGGCCAGGTAGCATAATGAAGATTAAGCCTAACCGTTGTGCAGCCAAGGAAGGACCATAAAAAACGAAATATTCCAACAAACTTACTCTCCTGGAATTAGACTGCCCATCAGATCCATTTACTTTCAAATACACCTTAAGATGTTTGAAAAGGGCTATTCTTCTCCCACCTGCCTCATTGCTAATCTATCACCTGACTGCAGATACAGAACCTTTCAGAATGAAACTGAGCACAGTGCATCTAAACAAGAAGAGTTTTCTGTGTCACAGGAAATCCGTGCAGGCTCCACATGGCCGACAAGATTGCAACAAATACCTTAAGTGCATCAGTCGGCATTTTTTTAGTGGATGGCCCGTTCTGCCTACAGATGAAGATGTAATTCGATCACTCTGCAGTAAATGGGCATCATCAGCCTTACACACCAAAAGCAAGTACAGCAGGGGACGACAGCCTGGAACCTTTCTTTGAAAGCTATTTAATGTTGAGGGTTTTTTTGTTTGTTTTTTAATTACAAAGACATCGTAAGAGATAATAAAGCAAGAGCTAAGACTGGCTTCCGGACATACAAATCTATCCTCACTGGAAACAACAGAAGCCACATGTGGCCCAGTGGCTCCACACAGATTGTTACAGTCCACCATTCCATCCTTCAATTTGTCCCAAACAGTCATTTAAAACACCTTTTACTTCCCCTATGTCTGCCACAGAAACTCCCAAGTGATCTTAAAGGGATCGTAGCAAGTTTCGGTTAAAACAGATTATCTCCATCTCTCAGACCCTCTCACGTTTTTAAGCTTGAACGTGACACACGCACACACAGGCACAAATATTCACATAGCAGTTTCTGTGATTACTGATCTCAAAATGGATAAAATGTTGCTGGTAGAGAGATACAAATCTAATTAAACCCGTGGGCTTCTTAATGCTCAATATTTCACGAAATGTATGAAATTATATTTGTAATTGCTCAAGTGAAAAATATAATTAAAAAAACTTTCACTGAGTCATTTTTATTAAAAAAAAACAAAATACAGAATTTGTTTTTACTGCTGGAAGTGACATTTACTATCACACATTACTTTGAAAGTCTCTTTTCTTCTGTGTGGAGAAGCTGGGCATACGAAATAGATGGGAAACGGTTTAAAAATAGTACACTGAAAATAAATCTTTTTAATTTTAGGAGCATTATATATATTCCACTTCTGAAAAGCATTCAACAGTAGTATTAATGCTTTTGGGTGCTGAGATCCAGTAGCATGAATTAACAGCTTCATTTTCTTAGACCTCTTCTGCTCCCATGATGTATTCTGGCTATCTCAAACAAACGTGGCGTCGGCTAACATTCGAATGAAGCTGAGGACAATTGTAAAATATAGTCTTCACTTCCTAACAGGAATAGAGCAACTGAGACAGCACTGCAGTCCTCTTTGGAAGGGAAGACTTTATTCTTTTTTTAATTTGTGTGGATATACACGGATTGTGTGTGCATATACACAGACCCCTTCCAGCTCTCCATCCTTCAAACCTTCGCTGAGTATTCACCATGAAAAAGGCCTTCAAGGAGGGCAGTACAGAGCGACTAAATGCTACCTTTTCTTGAACCGTGACTCACAATTGCTAGTACCAGACTCTGCTACTCCCTTAGAAGGTGTTTCGAGCCCAGGAGTTCAGCTTGCGTGGGGTGAGCCCTTGGCCCAAAGAATAAGCCTGCACCCTTGAAATCCAACCCATGCAGGGAAAAACTAACTCTGCCTGGGTTCTTAAGCTTAAGGGTAGACCTATATAAGCGCTAATTCCATGTTGAAAAGGTGAAAATAATTAGATGCTTCACACCCAAACCATATTGAACACATTCTTAAAGTAATTATAGGCACATTCAAGTCACATGGATCCAATTAGGGATCGCTGAGATATGGCTGAACAAGGCCACCCACCCCGCCCGTGGCAGAGACCGTTCTGGACACAGCTCAGCGGCTCATTCCTACCTTTCCCTTTTGGGGGTGTGGACTGAGAGCTGTCCATTGGTAGAGGCATGTGGGTTCATTATTAAGGAGGTCTTGGAAGGTGCAGAGGAGGAGACACATGTCGTGGTCAGATCCAAACTGCTGTGATTGCTGCCTGCGGTTTCTTCTGCACTATGAGCACTTGTCACTTCTTTCCAGAGCTGCTGCAGTTCAGTTGGAATCATGCCTGAAACAAACAAATTGGATAATTAAATCAATTAACAGCTAATTCCGTCCTCTTCAAACAGTAATTAAATCAAAGAGTCAGTAAACAAAGCCTAGTGTTAGGGTTTTTTTTTTTTTTTTCTTTTTTTCCTTCTTTCTTTCTTTCTTTCTTTTTTTTTTTTTGGTGCATGCGTTTTCCCCCCTCCCAAGTAAGGCAAGTACAGTCAGTAACAACCGTGTCCCCCCACTGAACAGCTGAGGTGAAGTGCCCTCGTCACACACAGAAGACCTCTGTGGAAAGGATTGCAAACACAGTTACTTTGCAGAGACGGTATGCTTCCATCCAAACTGTTGTTTCTAGATTTTTGAAAAGGAGATAGATGTTGTATTTTTAGACACAAAGAAGGGGCTCAAAATAAATTCGTTCAACTCTACTATGATGACAACAGGAACCACAAAATGAATAATTTTTGTGCTTAAGTCTTAAATGATGACAAATAGCTTTGTTATTAAATATAGTTTTTATTAATCACTTTTAGACATAAATTATGAATTCATATCGTCTTCCTGAAATGCTTTTCAACTTTTAACATTCAAATTGATTATACTATGATTATTTCATTAACACACCTATCTTCCTCATTAATTTTGGTTTCTAGTACCACATGCTTAATTGATGGATGTGTCTACTGAAAAACTGTGTAACTTTTTTTTTTTAACAAGTAACACTATTATTACTGTCATTTCTTAGATCAATGTTAATGAACCATTGCAGAATAAAATGCAAACATAAAATAAACTTGGAGTAATAAAGTTCTCTTGTGTCCTAAGGGGGTCAAAATGAACCTGGGTCTTGAGGAGTAAGTGTCAACCTGTATCTTCCCCAAGAGGAGACAGAATCAGTACGTCGATCTTGCTATCATGGCCTCATCATTTTTATTTAGAGGCATGCCTCTACAGCCCATGATTTCCAAATCCCACCTCAATGCATATGCTAGCGCATACAGGCAGAGAAGAAAAAGATTCTACATGGTAGCTCACGACACCAACAAACAAAAAACAGCAGTTCCTTCTAAAGGACAGCGAAAGGAAATCGTAAACCCTGTACAGCATAAGGCAATTCCACATTAGAACTGGATGTCTGGACTGCAGTTCATTGTTTCAATCAACTGTAACACAGCTATCCTAGAAAGCCTGCCATTTTCTGACTACATAGAAGCACCCGAAACAGGCGTGTTTCTTACCAAACCTAAGGTATTGAATTAAAAAAGAAGGCTGTGTGCATTATATTCATTTGAAACACATAATAAAAAATGCCAAGGTCTAAATTTAATTTATTTTTGTCATTTAGAATACAATGGATAGATAATCATCTCAACGTGATCAGCCAAACATCTTTACTTTGCTAAACTGTTAAAGATTTTAATTATGCTAGCATTGGAGAGCACTGGTCTAATGAGGCAATGGACTCCAGAGAATCCGAGTGGTTAAGAACTGTGAAATGAGTCTGATAGGATTTTTTTATATTCACCGTGGATCGTTTGCATATCAAAGAGGAGTAAATTATTGCACAGCAGACCAATAACCTTCCCCGCCTTTCTGAGAGGAGCGTTAACAAAAACAGTTGGTCTCTCCTAACGGTTCTCCACGAAAATGTTCAAATGCTCAAGTATTTGCAATTAATATATATTATAAAAGGAGGCTTCCAATGATACATTAAGTGGTCAGATATTCTTAGAACGCATCCTCGACAGCCAACTCGGTTTTCTTCTCCCTTCATAAAAATCAAATGCCAATTATATTTTGATGGATTTTGTCCCAAATGAGCATTTAGTTATTAGGCATATTCAATTATTACTTGTCCCCTGAAATTAAGCCTCGGAGGCAAATTAAACAAAGGGAAAGGTCACTACACAATCCCGCGTCCGGTTCTGCTGCATCTGGGCTATTATTTTCAAACACCTTCCGAAGTGACATGTGGGATGTGTTTGTAGCTAACAGGCCTGCCACTGATGTCCGCACACCAACAATTACCTGTGAATATGGCTGACCCTCCGACCACTGTTTACTCAATTGAAACAAGAGTGAATGGGCTTGTCTGTGGATGATAGCATATTGATATAAAGCCACACAAGTCAACACCTATTTTTATTTTCCGGGGAGTAAATACACATGAAAAGAACAAGCCGCCTATTTTTCAACTCAAACTAATTGATTTCTGGGTCAGCTGCATGGGAGGTGAAAAAAATGGAAGAACACGGTTTCGAACAACTGTGTTAACACTTTCCCTCCAAGAAAAGCGGAACTTTGAAGTTCTTTGAACAGCAAGCTGTTTATCCAGCCAATAAAGACAAAGGCAAATGTCTTGTTACACTTGTTACACCTAAGAGTACATTAATGTTATTCCACTTTCCTTTTATTCCAGTGGGCTGGCAAATGCGTTTCATCACTCACAGGGGGAAATGGTAAATAAAACAGCAACTCACTGACAACAGGCATACTTTGGGGTCAAATTTGACTGTGATAATTACGTTTAAGAACATCCTCATCTGATCTACAGAGAGGCAGTCAAATCACTCTCCTGCATCAATGCTACACCTTGCTCGTGAGGTTAAACTGTTACTTCAGTGCGTACTATCTACAGGAGAATGCTGCTATTTGACAGCCGGGATCTCATGATAGAATTAAGACAGATAAAAGGCAAGCTAGTCACTCATCAGACTCAACGGTTATCAATTTTCCAAAAAGCATCACACATATTTCCAATGTGGTAGAAAGGAATAACGGTACCACGTTAAATTCATTATACGTATATATACCAACCATGTAATCTACAGTTCCCATTTTAAAAATTCACAGGTGGGAATAATAATGAAAATATACTTCTATACAGAATTATTGATTTTGGGGTTGGGGGGTGGGTTCAGATGCTTCAAGAAATCAGAGAGAAAAGCCCATGTGCTCATTATATAAACCGGAGAAGACTCTAGAGTACTCTTAAAAACAACAAAAACGTCCTTCCATTTCATAACGTAATGCCTTCAGGCAAAAAAAAAAGGCCTTTGAAATATTACTGTCTATTCATACTTTCATATTTATACATGTTTAAGGTGACTTAGCCAAGGCCACGAGCAGGTATGTAAAAGAACCTTGGTGACTGCATCACAAAGTGGCCACTACTGGTATTTGTAACACATAACCTCTGTGCCTTACTACATTTCTTTTTCCAGGACAACCGACCCCTTCATTATAAAAGAAAATGCAGACACAGGCTTAAAAAATGTATGTTGTGGGGACAGTTGACAGATTACTGCTCGTGGAACTCAATTTTACAACCCCAGGTATCACTGGCTCAAAGACAAACAGAGTTGATCAACCTTTTTTTGTCCTTGTACATCCATACCCAGGTGACCATGTTCAAGCAAGCAGAAAGTTGATTTAAACCTCATAATGACATCAGTTTTAAGACATCATGTCTCTGATAAAAAAAAATTGTGTTGTAGTCCAACATGACTGAATTCTCAAGCCACTTTGGGCGACGGGGTAGGAGAGACAAAACCAGGCTCCGGATTCCACAAAAGATGGCAATGACAAGGGTAGCTCTCACTTCACTGCCAGAACAGGACTCTAGAAATACTGGATTTACATTTACGTACCTTGGGCACACATAAGGGCACCCCTTAGATTTTAAATACGCTTCTTCCTAATGGTGCAGGGGCTAATAGTTCTAGCAGATTGCTAAGCATATCAATCAATGCCATGACTAGTGAATTACCTACTGGTGTCTCTGATATGTTACTGCAGAGATTACACTTCATGCATCACCACATTCATTTCTTTCACATTACACATGAGCTTGTCTTGTCACTGCCCAATTGCCCTCTTTTGGACAGCTTAACTGATGTACTATAACAATGAACCTTAGTGAGCAAACTTAATAGTATAGGAGCGGTGGGAAAAGATGAGAGGTTGAAGCCTGAGTCCAGTGGGTGTGTCAGAACAGCCTGCAATGTTTCCAACTATAAACCCGAAGGTGTAATTAATGCACGTTGTAACATTTTGCAAGCACAAAAATGCATTAGGCGATGTGTCCTTTCCTCGCCCCTTGTATTGCTCGGTTACCAAATCTTCTATTTTGACAGCCGCTGGAGATGCTGATCATGTACCCAGTAGTTGGGCAGTAATGGCAAAAAGGGGAGGAGGGCCAAGAGGGACATGAGAGGGAAAAGCCCAGTTTCAGCACTGAAAACATAAACAAAAACAAAAAACCCCGGAAGGAATAGAAGTTGGGTGTGGTTGACTCGAGAAAGATTCAAATGTCGACATGCCTCACTGGCTTCACATGACATCTAAAGTTACTGAACAAATGAGCAGGTCTTAATCACCATGAAGGGTGAAGGAGGTTCCCCATTTTCAACCCTCTTCAGAAGGTAAATGAATCTAAGACTTGACCAAAATTAGCTACTAGTCTTTAAGGCTCAAACATGTACATCCAAGCCTTTAGAATTAATTACAAAGCCTGGGGGCCCTGAGCGGGCAACTGAAACGTGCACAAGACGGGGGATTGGTATTTCAAAACATGGCAGGATACTTTCTTTCCTTCCATACTTTTCCTTCTTTCTGCCTCTGAATAATCCACTTGCATTCACATTACACATGTCCATGAGTTGCTAAACCATGACGATGTCCTAAAATGGCTAGAATCCTCGGGCGCCTGGGTGGCGCAGTCGGTTAAGCGTCTGACTTCAGCCAGGTCACGATCTCGCGGTCCGTGAGTTCGAGCCCCGCGTCAGGCTCTGGGCTGACGGCTCGGAGCCTGGAGCCTGTTTCCGATTCTGTGTCTCCCTCTCTCTCTGCCCCTCCCCCGTTCATGCTATGTCTCTCTCTGTCCCAAAAATAAATAAAAAACGTTGAAAAAAAAATTAAAAAAAAAAATGGCTAGAATCCTCATCTGTTTCTGATGTTCAACACCCACTGTAATAACACGTCAATGGCTTTTCAAAAGAAATTTTGAAACCCATCAAATCTTGTTCATTTTCAAGGAACTCTAGTTTTTGAAGAGAAGAGCTAGATATGCTAGCTGTTCTGATGAGCGTAGAACTGAACTTGCTCAAAAACCAACAGACGTGGGGCATCTCCGTGGCTCAGTTAAGCGTCCGACCTTGGCTCTCAGGTCGTGATCTCACGGTCTGTGAGTTCGAGTTCCACGTCGGGCTCTCCCCTCTCAGCACGGAGCCCGCTTCCTAGCCTCTGTCTTCCTCTCTCTCTGCCTCTCCCTTGCTTGCACACATTCTCTCTGTCTCTCTCTCTCACTCTCTCTCTCTCTCTCTCTCAAAAATAAACAAAAAACAACCAAGAGACGAAAGCAAATAAGCAATGAAAAAAAGAAAACCCAACCAAAGAGATGCATCTGGATCGCTGATCGAAAAATAAACCTGGATTTATCCCTAGCAATTAAAAAGTGTCATTTAAGGAAGCACTGCTAAGCTTTCAAACAGAACAAGTTACAGGACATAAAATACACCTCAACGTGGCTAACAAAAGCCTTCAAGAAAATTCATTCGTGATTCCAAGCCGACAACGCTGGACCTGATTAAAATGCTACGTCAAGGTGGCGCCACTTTCTCGTGCTCCAAGAAGGCGCCACAGTGGGATTCCTCTGCTACCGCTCAGCATCAGACCACCCCAGGTCTTCAAGCTGCCACCAACAAGCCCTTCATCCTGGCGACCTCATGCAGCCTTTTCTCTGAAGTCAGCACACGCTTGCTGCAGGTGGACCATCTCCCCACCGATGAGCTAGCTGGACTGTCCCAACGGACGGCCCCACCTCTGCCCCACGGTCTTCGCGGGGCCGCGCCGCCAGGCTCACGGCCGGCTCACGGAGGCTTACCTTGCGCGAGGGGCTGCAGGGGAAGGGCGGGCTGCCCGGGCTGAATTGTGAGAAGGCCTTGGCGCTGCAGAGACAGGAGGTGCTGCTGCTGTAACTGCTGCATCTGTAGAAGCTGCTGCTGAAAAGCCAACTGCTGGGTAGCCACCTGCTGCTGCTGTAAGAGACCAGGAAGGAAAAGATGAGACGGCCGCTTCCCGGGGAAGTTTCCAAGTGTGGGTGTCTTGCAACACACTGCCACGGCCAAAGCCTGAGGCTTGCTGGGGGCTAGCGGAGGACTCAGCGTCCAGGCTGGTGCAAAAAGGACAGCACCCGGGGAGCCTGCGTGGCTCAGTCAGTTAAACATCCGACTTCGCCTCAGGTCATGACCTCACGGCTCATGAGTTCGAGCCCCACGTCGGGCTCTGTGCTGACAGCTCGGAGCCTGGAGCCTGTTTCGGATTCTGTGTCTCCTTCTCTCTCTCTGCCCCTCCCCCACTCATGCTCTGTTTCAAAAATAAATGATGATAAACATTAAAAAATTCAAAACAAAACAAAACAAAGGACAGCACCTATGACGTTTGAGGAGAATGGGGAGGGTGGGGGAGATGCTAGAGGCATTCCCTTTCTGCTGCCTGGGGCCCAGAAATATACTCTGTTGGTCCAGTCAGCTTTTCAAAACCTACAGTTAGTAAGTCCTGAGTTTTTAGAGTCGAGATGTGAACTTCCAGACTCTCCAATGTTCAATCACTCGTACTACAGAGAAGGAATGCACCATTCCAGTCTGCAGGGATTTGAACCCTGAACCTTGGGGGGGGTATGGAATAACAAGCTGGTTTCCTCTTGCCTGCACCGGCAGCTTTTAACTACTCTGTTTATCACTCCTGACATAAATAAATGAGAAAAACTCAGACCTTTGAAGAAGAAAAACTTCATCTAATATTGTTAATTAGCCATGACAAACGATGAAATAACATTGTAAATCTTTCATAGAAACAGCCACTAGATTTTAATTACACACATTCATAATTTAGCAAACAACATCGTACTCCACTGTGAGTGTTTAATATGAAGGACACTTTAAGCTTCAGATGCCTTCACTTGGCTTTAGTTTCAGAAACCCCCAGGTCAGCTCGCCTGTCCTGCTTCACCCACCCCGCTTTGTTCTTGAAAAGAAGGGGCTTTATGGTATGATAAATATCTTTTTGTTGACTGGACAATGACAGGAGGAAAACTTTTGTTGTGTAAAACATCAATACATCATTCCTGTGTTTAGCAGGCCTCGCTCCAGCCAAAAAATATTAATGTAGATTTCCTCAGTAATTATCTGAGTGATAGAAAGATAATACAGCGCAGTAGTACAATAAATAGAAGGAAATTATCTAATATCCTTAATCTACTAGGAATCAAATCGAGGTGGAGGTCTTAGCCACATTATGGCTAACAATTATGAAAGGAGCCTTAACCCTTCCCAAACTGTGGCCCAAGAAAAAGGTTCTTAGAGAAAAGAACAAGACCCGTTTTCCTTCCTAATTCTGAGTATCATTCAGAACATCAGGGAGACTTTCGCAACTAGGAGGGACTACACAACCCTTTCAGAGGTTCTAATAACTATACTTTACAAACAACTGCATTCACTTAACCTAACACATGACCTTGATCTGATACATCCATAAAATGCTATGTGCATCAAGACCTTCTGATGCAAAAGTTCAAAGGAAGAGAAAAATGGTGGTTTCCTTTCAGTCTCCATGCAGTTTATTTTGCAGTAAAAACCGTCATTCTCATATTAGCAACCAATTTCAGACTTACTACCATGCCACTGAGAAAGTTAATTGAGTTTCACTCCAAAAAACAAATTCTATACCACTAACAACAAAAATTTAAATACATTTAAATGAAAAGCCAGTGTTTTCATTTTATGAACAGCATGCACAAAATGATCCAATTGTTTTCACCCCTTCCCAAGTTATCACATTAATGTAAAACCCAATGATAGTTATATTCGTGTCAAAATGATTTTTTCACTTCTCCAACAGATATTAATTCATGACACTTAAAAAAAAAAAGGAGGAGGAGGAAGGAAGAGAAAAAAACAACATGGATACACAATAAAAGATCGAGGAACCAGCTCTTCTTGAAGTCAAAAATAATGGAGAGGGGGTGCTGGAGTTTGGGGAGAGTGTTTCCTGTCTTACTGTAAATGAAATGTTTAAAAATTTTGTATTTATATAAAATGACTGATGGCTTTTCTGTTGTCTCTGTGGCCATCCCTAGGAAAAGCTCATGAAAGCTGTCCACGTTTGAAAAGCCAGGATATAAAAGTATACAAGGCCCATTGTCCAAAGAAAGAATTTAAAAGCAACACTGGTTGCCAAACTGTGCTCCCCACCCAGTTACCAAACACAGGATACGAGCCAGTTTGTTTACTTCTCACAATTGAATGCACACAAAAAAGGTCTCCACGCAGTCCCCTGGACAGGTCAGTAGTCAGTGTTAAAATGCTAAAATGCCCTGATAAACCTTGCATTTCAGATCCCCTCCCTAGAGCTGCAGTCAAAGGTCTGTTTTCCTTTCTTCGGCTCCTCCCTGCTGCCTAACATAAACTGTCATAACTGCCTGGACAAACGGCCCTTTTAAAACAATCAACCGAGCCTACCTCACCCGCACAGGATGGGATTTTTTTTTTTTTTTTTTTTGGTAGCCTGACTTAAAATTAATTCTGCCTTCAATTTTCCATACTCGTTCTGTCAAATATTAACGGGCAGTCACATAAGAAGCTGTATGGGGCTAGAGAAGGTTGTCTCCCAAGAAGATCTTAGGTTTAACTCCATGGGGAGCCTAACTTTCTCGAGGAAACATCTCGAGGCAACTTTAGAAAAAAGTTGAGTAAAGATACATTGTTCTGGCTCGGGATCAAGTGTCTTACTGCAGAGGTCATCAAAAAGGGGAAAAGGGTGGCGGCGGCGGGGGCTGACGATTCAAAATTATGAGCCACTAATGACTGGGGATTCAGTAAATTAATATACTTGTTCCATCTGTCAACATCCAAGCTCAAACCTTGTTAAAATCATAACCACCAGTCCACATCCTGAAATTGCTACCATGTGACTCCATTTGACTGTAGCACAAAAGGACCACCACCTGGATGGGCATTTCAGGAGACTGCCCCCTTACCTCGGGAAAATAAGGGTCTCTTCATCGTGGTTACAAAAGCTGTCGGCCAACTCCAGGGGCACCACGAACACACACAGGGGGATCCAAGGAGACCTGCCCGCCGGTCTGCCTACCCCTCGGGATGTGAGGACGACCCATGTCTCGTATCACGTTCGCCTTGGGAGCGGATGACAAAAATGGGACCACAGCAAAGCTCCTGTCCTACAGATGCTGAAAAGGCTACTACAAGGTCTCACCTCCTCCTCGTTCTGGTCCAGAGTTCTCCCTTCTCTCCCGGGCTCCCTTTCTAGACTCGGACACCACCATCCTAATTGTGTGCCAAGACGCCCCCCCTTGCTGACAGCAGCAATTTGGGCGAGTTAACTTTTATCCTTCCTTCTGCTGTGTAACTTTCGCCTTCACATTTCTTTATCTGCCCTCTGAGCTCATCTGAACTTTCATGTTCTCTCAGCGTGCAGACGTGCATTCCAAACTATGTCTAACAGACCAAATAAGAGGTTAATAAGAAGTGGCAACAGAAAGAAAAAACACAATCCCTGGTAACTGATAAGAATGACAGTGGCAGCCCTTTTTTGTTTGTCTTCAAATATAGAGTTAAAGATCTTTAAAAAACTAAATTTTGATGCCTTTGAAAAGAAAGAAGCACAAAATAACAACAGGGGGTTATTGCCTGCGAGCCACAGGGGAGAAACTCCATAATTCTTATTCTCCCTTTTGAAGGCTGTTAGAAATCGGATTCAAAAAAGCAACAGCAGAAGGGGAAACCTCTTGAGGCTGTAACCATTTCCTGTGATCATGCATAATGTGCTTCAAAAGTGGGTTTTTACCAATTCTGTTGATCAATTGCACCTCCTTCATATCCCTTCTTTTTTCTGCTGTGTTTACATCTGATGTGACTCAATGACAAGCACTGTCTGAGACTGTGAAACAGGCCTGTCATGTTGATTTATGGGCGCATCAAACCACAACTTGTCCAAACTGAAGCTCGCAGTTCATTAATTAGAGAGTTGTGACTTTGAAGTCAGCTTTCAGACTGTGGTTTTTAACATTTGGCTTAATTTATATGCTCTTGAATGTGGATCTCTAAGGAAAAAACTGAAATTCCCTTCTTGTCTTTGAACTTCTTTTGACCGCACAATAATCATTTCTTTGTCCAGAGTGATGCCTGCAATCCCAGAGTCATTAACGCGCATTGAACTGCCACTGATGAGTAAGCCCTACTGAATTAGAAAAACAGCCAGCAAAACAAAGCTGAGAGCCTTCTGCACAGTGATATCTCACAATTACATGCCTTCCCTCCCTGTGCCATTTCCATTTTAATTACTGTTAGTCCTTTAGATTTACATTTTAGACACTTTTTAATCTGTTCCCTTTTTTATTAGAGCAGCGCCCGGTAGCGTGCCACTGTACTTAGGCTGTGTCCGCGTTTTCATTGAAACACCTCCTCCCCTTCACCCCCAAACTGCCCCTACTCTGCGGGGGTTTACATCCGGGCTGCTGAACAGGACTCCAGGGTGAAAACTTGGCAGGGCGTGGATAAAGTACCCAACTGATGCTGAGGGAGGAGCCGGCCAAGGAAGAATGTGTGCGTCATTCCCAGGGTGGAAAATCAGTGCTGCCCGGCATTCACACTCACGTGAGGGGCAGGGATGTGGAGAGTCGCCGTGTAAGGCTCCCGCCAAGCTAACGGAAGGGGCTGCTTGCTTAGGGCCAGCGAAGAAGCTGTTAAATTGGACAGTGAGCTGTTTGTTTTCCAAACTCCCAACTGTGTCATCCCAAGGTGAAGAGGTGAAAAGAGTTCCAGTCCGTTGTAAGAATGTGAGGAGGCCAAGTTACATCGGATAACTCTGGAATCCGTAGGAAGATGTCACGGTAAGGCACACATGCACACCGAGGCTCCTCGCCTGGCCTTCACCGACATGGAACTGGGAAGGTTAGACACGGAAACCCTCCCTGGGAAGGCCTTACCGCTTACGGAGCTAACACTGTCACCTCGCGGGGTGGTACGGCCCATGCAAGGACTGTGCGCTCTCACACAGTGCTGTGCACAGAGAAGCCACGGTGATGTGCTTTCATGATGCGCCAGTCATCTGAGCTCAGAGGACCCTTCCCTGTAACTCACACCGTCTCCTACCTGCCCGGAGCGATTGCCATATGCATGTCACTTGTGAGAAGAAGTTAAACGGACAGAGACAGGAATGCTGATTCCTGCTCTAACTTTACTGTTTGTCCAACCTCACAAGAGCTTACTCTTGCAAAGGAAAGGGCCATCCCCACACACCCAAGCTCCCTGAGCTGGGGAAAATGTCAGGTGTGTGTCCAGGTGAAACTGTGCTGAACACGCTGCACTTGCCCCACAGGTCCAACTCGGCCCGCGGCTGCACCAGTCTGCCAAAGGAGCCTTGAAGGTTCTGCCCGCCATCCTGCTTCCCGGTGCTCCCCAGCGGGGCACCCGCCGCAGTGCCAGCATCAAGCCTGGGGCAGCAAGCAAGCGGAACCCAGAGAAATCTCAGAAAGAACAGGACACTAACTCTCGGCCTGAAAGCTGAGAACCGATAGCTCAGTTGTGCAATCATTTAAAAGATGAATGACAGTTTAATAGCCACTAGATCGTCCTCCGGGATCTGTGGTTTGAAAGTAAAATATGTATTGTCGGTACCTCTTTAGGCTGTTTTCCAGCATGTTGTTGTTGTAAAAGTTGAAGCTGCAACTGTTCCTGTTGTTTTTTATAAAACTCTTGAAGCTGCTGCTACAAAGGAAAGAGAGGGCGGTAAGTAACAGAGGGTAGCGCCAGCCCACTGTCCCTTTCGGTGCCATCCACAACTGTGATTTGAAAAATAGCATCCTTTTATCTGTAACGGCCTGACCTTTAGCTTGAAACGCGACAGTAAATTTCAGCGCACGCTGACTATTCCTGGCATCATTGTTTGAAAAGTAATCTCCAAAATGAACTGGTGAAAAACATACCTTTTTCTACACAAACTAATTAAAATAAAGCAAGGGATGACCTTTGGTTGTACAACAAAGCCAGAGTGCCCTTGCGGGGAGAGAGCCTGGCGGATCGCTACTGTGCAACGTGCGCATGCTCTCTGGATGAATGGGGCCGGCCGGTGTGGTGGGCTGGTCACGGTGTCTGTGCCAACAGCGTGAGCAGCTTCCTCTGCCTCCTGTCCCCACCACCTCAGCTCAGCAACTTGGGTCTCTCTACTTCTGAATCTCATCTCTTGGGTTCAGGTGTCCGTGAAGGCTGAGTATTAGGGCCCCGGGGCACAATGGCAGCCGGAAGCGCATGTATGCCTCAGCACACATCACCGAAGTCAAGTGAACCCTGTCCCTTCAAAGGAACCAACTCTGCGACGCCTCCATATGTCTGAGAGTAAAACTTGTGTGAGCTTCTGAGTTGACACGGGGACTTCGAGAGCTGTCACGGTTAAACGTGCTCCCCATTTCGCTTCGGCTCCCACCATTTACAAGCCCCTGGGCTTACCACACACAAGAGCGTCAAGCCATCTAAGTCTTATCGAGTCCAATTACAGCCCTGATCTCAGTCCGGCGGGGACTCTCCGGGACCCGACCCCCCACCCCCCCCAACCCGTCACTTCAGGAGGGGTCCCTCCCTTTCTGGGATGCAAACTAAAATCGATTATTCAGGGGTCCGACCTGCTCCCTGAGTCCTGCCCCAGCCACCCTGCTCTGCTTTTCCTTCACTGGGAAGAGGAACTGATCAGGGGCAGGGAGGGGCGGATGGAGTCACCGGCCCTGCGAGGAGGAGGATGGGCGGTTACCTGTTGGAGCATGAGGGCCTGCTGCTGCTGGAGGAGGACCTGGAGCTGCTGAGGGCTCAGCACCTGTTGCTGCAGGATCTGCTGCATTTGCTGGGGAGTGATAACTTGAGGTGTCATCATAGCCACTGACACGGGAACCTAGAACGTTAATGAAGGATAAATAGGAAGCCAGGAAATGGTGCGCACGCAGCACTCAGCCTTCCGGGGTCAAAGGCAGACTGTCACGAGCCTGCTTCAAGAACCGACCGGTTTCCCACGTGCAGGGTGTTTCTCTAGAGGGGACGGGGCAACCGATCCTATTTCATCGATTACGGACTTTATGTGAAATGAAGAAAAGCACAAGAAGACCTCGCAGCACTGACGGGTGTGCAGACCAGTCTTGCAAGTGGACAAGGAGTCAAGGCTTAACAGATGCTACCTGGGGTTCCGTGAGAACGATGTCAGTTTAGTAAGAGTCTCTGGTGACAATTCAGCTGTGGGAAGTTTCATACAGACTCGAATTTTGTTTCAGGGAAGAAGGCAAATGGGAATCAGTGCCTTCTCGGTGGGAGCTGATATGATCCACTGACTGTGTGGACAGTGATGTTAAGGACAGTCAATGAAAGCTTCGTCTTGTGGGTAACTGAACCCTGGACACACCTTGCAAACTTCAACACAGACCTTTCCTATGATGCCTTTTACCCTTCCTTATTCACCCGGCATACAGATGTCTCCATTCTTTCATATTCCGTGTGATACCATTAAAAGCTGCTTTCCATGACATTTCTGTGACAAACAGCTACAGTGATGAACTTGATAGCATTTCATATTTGCAACTGTTAACACGTTTCTGCACGGGCATCTTTGCAAGGAACCTGCACACTGTATCTGAAAGGATGATGTCTTGTTCAGATAAAACACTGACATTAAAATGACAGGCTGTCTTGGCCAAGGTTACACAAATTGTATTCAAGCGGATACCTAATGACAATGCTATGAATTCTGCAAGCTTTCTAGAATGTAATTTAGCTATTCAAAATAATCACTGTACTTGTGTTTAATTTGCAGACTACATGAGAACCATTTTGTCAGTCCCCGTAATACAAGAAGACTATTTCATGAAAAATCGCCCCCCCCCAAATAAAAAGGAAAGGGAAAAAAAAAACAATGAAAGAAAAGACAAAACCTGTATGTCTTCTAACAGTAATATTTAAGCATCTTACTTTTCTTTGGTTTCTAATCAAACATGTGACAGCAAGAAGCTAGGAGCAGTAAAGGATATACTTTGTTAAAAAGGATCTCCTGTCATCTCATGTATTACAATAAAAGGTAATAACATGTTTTGCACTTTGCCTGTGTGCCACTTAAAAAAAAATCTGGCAGACAATAGCTGATCAGAAGATAAAAGAATTAAAAAAATCTTTCAGGGGAGCAGTAAGCAAAAGGGAGAAATGCAGTATTAATTTTATGTAACATAATGTCTTAATACGCAGTTTATCTTGACTTTTTCACATGATTTGTCCTGTCATTTGCATAGCGAGCTCTCATTCCTAATTTCACAGTCATTATGCACTGATGTCCCGATTTCTCAGCATCACTAATTTTGATGAACTAAAAATGGTTCCTGAAGGTCAGATTCATGTACAGTGAACATCCTCCACTGTTGTGGGCATGTTTTGTGCCAGGGGATGTTTATGTGCAAGTTTTGCCTTGTTTGGAAAACATGAGCTAGAACCTTTGAAAAATTTCATTCACCTAACTCTGGAAGGTCATCAACAAATTCTTCCTATTGCGGTGGCCTTTTAAGTGTAGATGTAGATACACTGTAATTTAAAACAGATGGGTATGTCTGAATATTTTTATATGCAAAAAGGGACAGATGTATATGAATGGATAAATTATCCTTTTAAAAAGCTACTCTGCAGCACGAAATATCACCAATGATTAGAACAGTGAACTTGCCTTCAATCTAGGGCAAACACAAGAAGGCATTATTAAAACATCTAACCATCTACAAATTAATTCCAATTAGTCTACTTTGTCTTCACACACAAGAAACTTTTTGAATTTTTCAAAATGTATTGAGTGCCAATCACTATCTTGTGAGCTGCTAAAGCCAACATATCACAATAGAAGTTTACTTTTCCTTGAGAGTTGCATCATCACACAGGCAGGTTTGATTAAGCAAACAAAAGAACCATGTTTAAGGCTTCTTTTTTCCTCTGCGTTTCTTGGATGACGTACAATATAAATATTCTTGGGCCAAATTTCTGATGGTGATGAACAGGAAAACAGACAGGAATAGGGTGGTGTAAGATCGAAACTGGTGATGGACATGAAATTAACAGTGTTATAACAGAAGTCATCATAGGAATAATCTATCTCTTGGTCACAATTTTTAAAAGAACTATGGAAAGCCTATGTTTGAAAGGGGCACAAGAGAAGTTTTGGGGCTGATGGAAATGCCATCTATCTTGACTGGGGTGGTAGGCACACAAATGTACTCAATTGCCAAATTCTTCCAGCTGTACTGAGTGCATTTTACTGTATGTAAATTATAGTTCAATAAAATCGATTTTAAAAGTTAAAAAAAAATAAAAAGGACTGACATATACAGACACAGGACTGACATAAACCCTTACATACAGCCAATAGTTAAACGTGCCTTTCCCAGGGTTATTTATTCAATGTTTGCAGTCATGTTACTGAACAGTAAAATGAACTTGAGTCTCCTCTTCTTTTTCCCTTTGGACATTTTGATGGAGGTGCTGATGAGTAATAAAATGCTAAAGCAGCAGGCACAGCCAAAGGAGAGAAAGAGGCAAGAAGCCTGAGTAATCCTCCTGCCTGGTGATCGGGTCTCTGAATAACCAGAAGTGGGCTATTATATCCTGATAGCCTTAACTTGGCTTTTACTATCTGAAACCACATTTTCACACCAGTTTGCTTGTGAGCCTTTCAAAGGTGGGTTTGAGCTTAATTTATTAGAAATGTGATAAAACTGAGATTTCCCCAGTTTCTGCTCCGATGTGTCTCGAAAATAGGTTATGGAAGGCTTTAACAAACATATCCAAATGGACCAGAAATCACTATGACATAGAAAAGAGTGGGGGGGGGGGTGAAATCTGAGCATAGCTTAAGGTTTTAAATAGTTAAGAAATATAGCCAATGTATCCCATCTCTTAACTCCCAACGTCCAACTTTTTCATGTAGCTAGTCCCTACTAATACTAGGAATCAAAGGGCGTGCAGTACCAGCAAGAGGCTATTATAGCCCACACTTTATTGCCCATTACTACTGAGGTCATTAGCGGCAAGAGTGATTGTACCGGTCTTAACCTATTGATCACTGTAACTACTATCATTTAATCCTGTGTTGAATGTCTGGAAAGCAGCTAAAGGCACACAAGAGAGAGTGCTTTAGCATTGAGAAATATGGCCAAAGCTTAGAAATTACACTTTGATTCATAAAATCTAGCCAGTGGTTTAAATCAATAGTATTTAAAACAGTCATGTGAGTTTTTAACTACAGTGTTCTACTATTTATGGGCCCCTCTATGAGAGTATTCAGTCAAAACCAAACTTTTTTTTTCCCCCAGATTCTATGCCATTTACCATACTCTCCTTGAGATAAAAACAATAAATTCTGATGTTTTTTTGTGCTACGGGGCTCATGCCTTAACTGGGAGTTTAAACTAATTCTTGATTTCTTTCTCAAATGACAATTTAAAAATAGTGCAAAAAAAAAATTATATCCCTGATGCTGTAACTACCTTAACTGTTTGAGAATATAGAAATGAGTATGTTTTATGAGTTAACAATGAATCATAGAAGGCAATTTATGAAGAACTAGAATGATTCTGTCTAGCTGCCTTCAGGGATCAGAAATTCAAATTAAACTTCTGGCAGACATTTAAAGAATGCTAGCATACAAAACTGAATTTAAAAACACACACACACACACACACACACACACACACAGTTAACACTCTTTCGTTGAGTTTCAAGAGGAAATCGTGAATTAAAAACACACACACACACACACACACACACAGCACGATAGATACACTGTTGACTGATACCATTTGGGTGTGGCCGGTCCCAGGTGCACATGAACCTGCGGGAATGGCAGAAATTCAGCTGTGCCTGGCCCTCGGAACGCTGCTAGTATGGACCTGCTACTACCTTAATACCAGTCACTGGGAAGACGTCCTAGCATCAGCAAGTGCTGGTGAAAGCCCGAACACGGCTGTGTCAGTTCTGCCTGATACAGTTTTCTTTTACTTCACATTGACTTTCCATCATCTGAACGGGGCAGAGGACTATGAAAATAATATGCCTTGTTAGTTTCTTTTACTCCCACTGGGGAAAGGCAGGTGATGGGGAGGGGAAAAATATCTAAAAAGCAAACAAACAAATAAAAACGCCCATAGAAACAATACTCGTTTCTAATCTAGGAGACAATTGGAGGAATTGGGTGGGAGGAGAGATGACACGATATAAATACTGGAAATAACATGCTATCATTTTTTTCTTTCTCTTTACCCTCACGTTAACGACAAGTAAATACTGTCCGGGGTAAATACACATCAATTTTGTAATCAGCATCTTCTCATAATTGCTATGTGTACAAATAATGAAAATGAGAAGGCAAAAAAAATTTAAGTACTGTTTTATTTCCATTAATCTGGATTAATAATTTAGAAACTAATTTTAATCTCTGCTATTTACCACATGTATGTCCCAGAAAACTTGAGTCCCTTCCAGACTTCAGGCTGTGTACGGATGAGAACTGACCAGGTTAGGCAGTGCTACCTGGTTCATTAATTAACAACAGCAAAACAAATTAAATTAGAAGGCGCCAGAACACCAACACCAAACCAAACAAAGAAAGTAGCTCCATTAAAAAAATAAAACAAAAAAACCCCAAAACTATGCCAAATTTCATATGACCACATAGATGCCAGCCTGTGTAAAAGAAAATAAATACTGCACCGTTACCCCTCTGAGAAAGATCACTTTTCATAATTAATAAGCCAAAGGATACAACTGATATACTGGCAAACAGAAAAGTTAGGAAGCTTCTATCTATTCCCCATGGTATTTAGAAAGAAAGAAAGGAAGAGGAAAAAAAAAAAAAAAACCATACACACAGATACCATGCAAGGTAGCTGTATCATGGAGGAAAGAAAATACATTTCTGACATAATATTTCAGTCTTCAAAAAATAAAAAAAAAGGCCTGCTATTCATGTGGAAAGTATAATTCTGTTTCATTATGGAATTCTGCTTTTTTGTAGAACTCTTTTAGACTTAGCTATTTTGCCACAATACTGTACAAAGCATTAAGGCAGGTAATGGTTATTATATTAATGCAAAATCATCTAAGTAGTCAGTCATTAGCATAACTGTTCTCTCAGTAACAATACAACCACCTATTAAAATTTTAGAAAAAAAAAGACCTCTTTAAAATGCAATTAGCATTTCATTTTTTATCATTTTGTTTATTACATTCTATCAAGAGAGGCTATCTTTCTTTCAGGAAGAATTGTATGGCCAAGACTTGTCTGCCAATCAGGAGTTATTTCAGGTTATCATCCCTAATAAGCAATCTCTGGCAAAGCTTCTCAGGTCTCTTTTGTCTTTAAATCTTAAAAAGTGGCAGAAATTCATATTTGTTTACAGCAGAGGCATTAGTGGAAACTCACCTACTCTCCTGTAACATTTCCCATGGATACAAGGTTACTCCACTAAGTGCCAGCGTAATTGTTTTGGCTCTAATAAATATCAGATTCATTTGCATAAAAATGTAAAGTTTACATAAATTAAATCACTTCTCCCATTAGCGACTGTTAAATACAGGAAACAATGGAAGCTACATATGAAAATAATCATCCAATAAGCACTGATCTTGTCAACTTAACAACTATTATTACTATTATTTAAATCAAGAGAAAATGCCTCTTCTTTCCTTCCTCAACCTTTCTCCTGTAGGAGCGATGTAGTAGTGTACGGGAATCAAACCTGCTATGACATTTTATATTAACAACAACAAAAATCATCTTTAAGGGCTGCAGACAGGAGGGGGGGGGGCACACCATCCCAAGCAGGAACCCCAGGAAAGAGTCCATCCACAGTTCTTTAGCTCCTGAAGAGAAATGGTAGGGGCCTGGGCTTAATAACTTCTCTTACATTGAAGCATTATTCAAAAATAGTGAGAACAGACAGTAACTGTACCAGTGCTATTTGAGATACATACATGATTAGAATAAAAGAATACAGTTTGTACAAACAGTTGCGGACTGACGGATACTGTGCAAGGAAGAAAAGTAAAATGTTTACCTTTTGTCCATAAAACAATTTTCTAAGACCAAGAATTAAATTGCAAATCCGTATGCCCCACCCCCTGCATTATGAGATGGAGAGGGGAGGACTATCACTGGATTTAAACAGGCAGGTAGGCCAAAATTACATCATTCCAAAGTTTTAAGGCCTTACTGGCTGTGCAATCACCCTTTTTCAGAGTTACAACTTAAGTTTCTCCAATTGTGCACTTTCTCACGCCTGCTTCCGACACCTGCACCTTACACGTTGCAGTTAAGCTAAGGGGTGCAAATTAGATTCTAATGAGAAAACATCAGTTGCTTCTTTGACAATCTCACCATTCACTGATTTATTTCTAATGAAGACAAAACCCAACCAAAAGCTCCCCACGTGTTAAAGGTCAAAATATGTTCAAAAATGCCTAGTAAAATCAAGGCAAATGGGAAACCCGTGAGGACCCACCTCATGAAGTGGTATGACAATTAGAGTAATTGTGCAAAAAACCATCTTCGGGAAAAAGTAAAAGGAATTAAGCTGCCACAGCTGTAACAGGTTAGATGAAAAAAATCAAAATTTAATGTATTCTCCCCTGTGTCATCTTGTTTTGTCAAGACATCAAATAGAATTGGGAAGTACAAAATAACAAGCCCTTGAGAAATCACAGCAGCCGACCTTTTTGATGTTGTTGATTTACCTTGTTCTCAGTTATTTGAACAATGATGTTTTAGATTTAAGGGCAAGATAAAGCTTAAAAATTAAAACATGATACCAAGGTATCCTTAAAAAGTGCACCCTAACATTTAGCCTGCACAGTCACTGATGAGGTGCTTTTAACCAGATTTGAAAGTGAGGTACAGTACATGTGTTCAATATTCATTTTTCTCATTCCAAATTAATTTCTCTTCAAACAAACTGCCAGGTTGGAAGAGGGACTCAGAGAAGATTATTCCTACGATCCTAAAGTGGAGGCCCAGTTTAGCTCTCTCCAGACAATTCAAGTCCCCACCATGTGCAGAGGATCTTAAACTAAGAGGTACCTGATTTTTTTTTTTTAAATGAAAGAAAATAAAGCTAAATGTAGAATGCCATGTATGAGGGGGGGGGAAAAAAGTATTTGCACACTACGGAATGACTAAAACGAATGTCCAGAAATATCACACTGCTTGCAAGAAAAGAAACCTTTCACCAAACAAAAACACATTTAGTTTAGGGAGCTATGACCACCTCCAAATCTAGCCTGGGAGGTACACATGAAGCTGCACTCCTTCTTTGCCCCCAAAGATTTACAGCTCATCAGCAACATAATTCCAGCTTTATATGAAACATTATGTACAAAGGTGTATAAATTCAATATATCACAAGATAGCTTTCTCTAATTCTCATATGCAGACAGCTTCTTCTACTAGAAATACAGACGAACCAAAAATTGCAGGAGTTCAAAACAGCTGATTAAAAGGCTCTAAAGGTAAATAAGGCAGTATGTACAAGCTCTAGCAGAATCTGTAAAACCTGGACTATTTAAGAGCTACTTAATGATTATTCCTTGCCACCGAATTCATATGTTAACATGTAACACACACAGATGCAATTTACGTATTTATTTATTCCAACCTTCTCTGGTCAACTGTGCTGCCTTATCCCTTGCTTATAAATCAAAGAACTACCAGAAGTGGATTCTAACTGGCTATGATATTTGGCCAGTTACTCAGAGCCGAGTGTTAAGTTTCTCTTTACTGATGTTCATCTACAGCTAAACCACATAATAAAATAAATCCCTCCAACCTCCTTTTTCGCCAATTCCAATTTTACTCAAATTTTAGTTCAAGCTGAGAAGCTGGTCACAATATTGTCTCCTGATTATCTCAGAAACATAGTAACTCAAACACACTCCTGCCACAATTAACCAAGATAAATCTGGAATTTCATTGCTTTTAATTAATCTGGATTTTAATTTCATTGTATCTTGTAATTGTGTGGAGGCTGGCTGAAAAGTTGCAGAACTGGTCAGTGTCATGAAAGAGTTTATCTTTCAAGTGACAGCTCCTGACAGCGTGTAAATACAAGGCAGCAATGGTGAGCGTTTTGTTTTTAAGGTACATTTAACTGCAAACAACAACAAAAAAAATTCAAACCAACCATTCCTATCATAAGCTTTCTGATGATTTATGGTTTACCAACTGAGCGAGGTTACGCAACACTGCATGCCTTTAGATGCATTATTTCAGCTAGTTGAGATTTAATTAAGATCACAGACTCTAAAATCCCTGTCAAATGAAAATTCTGAGAAGACAATACACTATATACCCTCATGCAGAATGTTTCCATTCCATCCTCTGGAAAAATATGAGTTAATCCGCGTTTCTATGGCTGCAGACAAAAGTTCACTAATTTTGTTTTCTTTTGACACTTAGGTTGTTTTCTATTATATGTCATGAGATCATTCCCTTCCAGGGAGGGAAGGAAAAAAAATTCGGGAATGAAACATGTTGCAGAAAATGCACTTGACATTATTATCTGACATTATCATAGCTTACCTATGATGTCATCACACATTCATATAATCAGCCCATGATTAGAAAAGTTTCATTTAATGAAATGTGTTTATTTAAAAACAACACAAAAGGCAAGCCTACATTTCTTGAATTACTCAAATTAAATAAGTGACATGTTAGGCTTACTTCTTTAACTGACCAGCTTTTATCAGATGAGCTGCACATATGAGTAGGACAGAAAGTTCTTAGAGTAAACAAGAGAATATAAATCCCCTTGCTTTCATTCTGTAAGTCGTCCTTGTGGTTAAAAAAAAAAATACACCTCTGGGAGATCTCTTCTTTTGGACTGATACTGACCCGTTTTTTAAAAGAAAAAAATTATGATCATATGGCCCTTTATCTGCGCCAATGTATTTTTATTTGCATCATCTTAATATTTAGTTGCTTATCTCATGCCTTAGAAATGACAGGTGCTTTGCAGTCTCGCTCTTGACAGGCCACTACACAAATAACTGTCTTGCCTGAAAGGGCTAATGCAGTACTAATGAACAATAAATCAACTTTGATTATCAAGTGTCAGCCCAATCCGTTTTCAGTTCAACTCTATCACATCCTAGAGTAAGTCAGCCACTGTCTCCGGGTAGGCAGTCTGTATTTTGGTTTCATTTTTACACACTTTTCACTGAAATGTGTCAGGCAGCTACAAAGAATCACATAAAATACAAGTAGACATTTTTTTTTCAATTGATGCGAAGGGGATTCAGAATGTGCTTCTGTCTTCATTTGGTTTACTTAGTGATGAGTCTTAACACTCAAGAAAGCTTTGTATTCTTTTCAACAACAATAACACCAACACATCAAATCCTAAACTAGAATCTCAATGTGATCATGTTTGAGTTCTTTGACAATGACATGCTAGCTTGAACCCTTCACCACATAACCACCTCTCACTGCACATATACATTCCCCTTAGAAATCTATTACAAACAAACGAACAAAAAAAAGCAATACCGGGCCACTTCTAAAATAAAAAAACTTCAATTAAACTAAAAAAAAAAAAAAAATTAGCTTCTTTAACACTGCGTTCCTAGTGATAAAATAAATGTAAGTTATTTTTTTTTTCTTAAGCAAGATTAGTCATTGATAGTATGATTCACATTTCCTGTTATCAGGCTTAATTTTTCCCCCAAATGTGTCACTTTCAGAATGTTGGAATCTATGGAAATTAGATGATTTGCATTTTTAAATTGGCTTGATTAGAACATTTGGTCTGTGTGGACAAGAATATAAAATTATTATATTTTCCTTGTAACTAGTAGGCCTTGAAGGAGTTAATCCCAAAGAGGAAGAGTCTGTATGTACTTCGCTCTAAAACTTTACCACCCACTTCCTAAAGGTCCTCTCCTTCCCATCACGACTCTGGGGTGGGGGGGGGGGGCGGGGGGAAAGAAGTCTCCTTTCCACTGACCCTCTTTCAGGCAGTTTTGACAGTTGAGTTAGTTACACTCAGAGCAGGGGAAGACTGGAGTACCCCGTGGCAATTCCTCAGTCGGCTGCACGCCCTCACCCAAACCCTGCTCCCTACTTAATTAACCGGCTAAGTAGATCAACAGACGCTGGAGACTCCCCAACCTGCCGAGTGTCCCTTGGTTTGCCCGCCTGTTTTGGTGTGGGGCTTTATTTCACCCCCTCCCCCCCACCTCCGCCGTGTGTGAACTCCTTGAATTTAAACAGCTAAGCTGAAAATAGCCTAGACAGATATAGAAACAAACTATCAGAAGCAAAGAAACATCCACACGGGTTACACTGCGATGGAAGGCTCCTTGTATATTTCACACGCTCTGAAAGTGACATAAATCACACCCCAGATACGTCCCCGAATGGAGTGATGGCGAGGGCTTTACCAAAGTGGCTGCGTGAAGGCCAGACCAGCAGAAAATGAATCGCGAACGAAAAAGAGAGCGAGAGCGCGAGAGCAACACACAGGCAGGACTTCCTCCAACTCTCAACTACACCCCACCCATGAACATTTAAAAAAAAAAAAAAAAAAAAAAAAAAAAAGAGCGAGAGAGAAAGGGGGGAAAACCTCTGTCTCCAGGACTCACAGGCCTGCAGCTCCCTTCATCCCACCTCTTCCCTCCCTCCCTCTCCTCCACTTCCAGAGCGCAACTCCCACCCAAGTTGGTAAACAGCGATTGTTGTTATTATTTTTTAAAAAGACTCAACTTGGAAACCCTCTGGCGCTCCAGCCTTCCCCGGTGAGGCCCCAGGAAGCTGGCACCGCGGAGCCCGGGGAAGGAGAGCAGAACGGCAAAGATCAATCATAGGGACCAACCTGACACTCTCCATGTAGCCGCCAGGCGCGCGGAGCCGGCTCGGGGCGCCCGCGCGGGCCGGGCGTGGGGTCCGGCGGCCTCGGCGTGCAGGCGGACTGCACGCGCGCAGGGGCGCTCCGGCTCGCGGGCTGACAAGACGCGCCGCGCCGCGCCCACCCGCCCCGCCCTGCTCCACCAATCACAACCCGCCTCTAAACACCCCGCGCCGCGCCGCGCCGCGCCCCACACAATGGGCTCCGCGGCCCGCTCCCCGCGCCCGCGCGCCCCGGCCCCCTCCGCGCGGCAGGTGAAATCACGCTCTGGCGAAATCCTGCTTTTGTCTCTAGAGCAACTCCTCTTAATTGCTGTTAACCCTTTGACCTGCCTCTGGCTGACGTCTGGGGAGCCGGGCACGGCGCGCATCTCTCCCGCCGGCCGGGGCTGCGGGTTTGGGGCTTTGGGGTTGGGTCGCGCGTTTGTTTCGTCTTGGAAACTGACAAAAGAGTTGTCCTAACCTTTCGGAGAAACCCGAGAGGCAGAGGAGGGGAGAACCGGCGCGCCCGGCGCACACCCGACTGCTCCGAGCAACTGTTTAGAATCGGAAGGGGATGCGGGGCTCCAGGGAAGAGCAGAGAAGCGCTTTCCTCGAAAACCGGCCTTTGCAGAGAACTTTCGCTTCACGGGGATGGTGGAGGCAAGCCTCGGCCTCCCCACCCCGCTCCACACCTCCTTTCTTTCCGAGAGTCGGGCTCGCCAAAGTGTGCTTGTGCGCGCACAGGAAAACTAACCCGACACGGGGCTTGAAATAAATAACAACCAAACGTGCCTCGTCGCTGAACCCAGCTACTTCCCCTTGTAGAACGACAGCTGCTCAAGAAGGCATCTGCCCCAAGTTCGCTAAGAAATAATTCTTTAAATTCCTTTCTTATTTATACAACAACAGCAACAACAAAAGCTACTCTCCATAAGCACTTGGAGATGACCTCTATCAGAAATAGTCACTGCTCTTTAATGCTATTTAAAGCTGAGTATAGTGTTCAAAAAAAAAAAAGTCACCAATATGCGAAACTTTGTTGGCTCGGCGGGCAGGATCTAAGTGCCAGGTTTAATTCAATCATTTTCGGCAGCTATTCACCATCTTTAAATTTAGAGAAAAACTTCTTGGCCTATGCTTAAAGCACGAACAACAAAACTCGTCACAGCTTGATTATTTTTCTCAAAATATTCGAGGAAAAGGAGTAGTGACATCAATGATTACCTGTTTTCCCTCAATTAAAGAAAACCAAAAAGACCACAGATCCTAACCCAGCAGTTCCAGGAGTTTTACTTGAAATTATTTTTCTGTCTGAGGCGTTTAATGCAGGCTAGAACAAACCAGGAAGCATATTGATAATATTTCCAATCAAGCAAATGCCTGAATTTCAATAAGGTCAGCGGGGGAGCAGACAATTCCCCCATTAATCTGGCTGCGAAAGAGACAAAAGCTTCATTTGACTGTCAGCTTATGATCAGATGTTAAACGGGTGCATGGCAGGTCGCTCTCCACCCTGAAGTGTTTTTGTGTCAGGCAACAAATTTATTAATGGCATTTTTCAGGTCACAAAAATGTGACCCCACCCTCTCATGAATATGCAATGAAGGAGCAAGGGCGTTCTTTTTTGGGGAGAGGGGCCTTAAATCTGCCAGAAGGTATCATGAATCAGTAGAGTTCTGACTCTTAAAGAGACAAGACACTCTTCCGGGAGGGGCTGCCGGGGGCCCCAAAGACAGGAAATAAAAATATAGGAAGTTCTCTCCAACCAAAGCACAGTGAGAAAAGTGGAAATGGTCATTTCAAAATACACGTGATTTTTTTTTCTAAGGTATGAAAATTAATTTGAGATTTGATGTCTGTGAACAAAATGGAGTGCACTTTGAATAGGCAATTCATTTTTTTCAAAAACAAGTTCCTCACGAGGCATCCATAAAACTCATGCATGCTTTTACAAGTTGGGTTAACTCCTTTGCAGGTCAGTGTTTATGAGCCAAGTCTCCAGGAGCATCAAAACAACAAACAAACAAACAAGCAAACAACAAACATTACAGACGCTTATGACCCAGCCTGTGGAGACAGCCTTACACAAAATAATTAGAGAGTGATGCAATGAGGTCTTACACAAGCACTAAATTGCACAGCAGTGGCTTTAAGCACCATGGGACCACAGAGACGGGGGAGATCAGTGGGAGCAGGAAAGGTCTGGGATGCCCCCTTGGGGAGTTGGGTTTTAAAGGACTGAAGGTTTGGATGGCAGGGGGGTGGTGACACTATGGAGAGGCAAGTAACTTAGCAAGCTAACTCAGAGGCCACCTGGAGCCCTTCCGGCCCTCTCTCCAAACATGACATGGTGACTCACACACTACTTCCAGGCAAGGAAACGTAGCATCGGTGATAAACGCGGATAAGCTGTATATGCCCAGGTTACTGTGATTAATTCCGGACTCTTCAGGATCCCCTTCCATGTGGTCCTGTCAACCTGTACCGTTTCTGGGATTTTAGTGAGAACTGAAACCTTTCACTGCTGGAGCACAATATATAATGTTAAAACTTATGGTTAAAACTTAGAAGAGTCAGTTAATGTCACTTATTCACCAATGTGAGTGTCAGGTCATTTTGGAAAGGTCTCGACAGTAAACTCCTGCTACCCCTCCAAAAAGCAGCATCTGGAGTGTGGGAGCTTTAGAAAGGGTTATTTAGCGAAGGGGTCTCATTTAGTTGTTCTAACTTGAACAGAAACACAATCCCCATTTTACAGAGGAGGAAACTGAGGTTTAAAAAGGCAACACTGTTTTGTTCTGTTTTGTTTTCCTCCTCCAAGAATCAAACATACTTAGCACCACAGGTCACAAGGCAGAGCAGAGACTGAATAGTTTGAGAAAAACAGAGGCCATGATCACATAAAATGAATATCTGGGGGAAGAAAAGGCTAATGTTTAAGGAAGAGTGAAGGAAATGCTAAATACTGTACTTAAAAATATTTTTGATGCCCACATCCTAACACCCACAAC
Source organism: Neofelis nebulosa (assembly GCF_028018385.1). Lineage (NCBI taxonomy): Eukaryota > Metazoa > Chordata > Mammalia > Carnivora > Felidae > Neofelis > Neofelis nebulosa. The sequence goes on along the minus strand of NC_080785.1, from coordinate 131,586,703 downwards.
AGATACAGCCCTTGTTCAAACACCACATATTAAGAAACCTGTCAGTTGCTAAATGAGTCCATTGTGCAGCTGGCTGTGTACTTAAGAATAGATTACTATGATCCCACACCAAACTCTAACCACCAAATAACACACCTGGGACTAAAATCATGTATTATACTTGGTTGTGCCGAGCCTTAGCCTTGAACGTTGAAGAAAGTGAAAGGTTTTACTGCCCATTCAGAGCTGAGGATGGAGAGAAGATGTATTAAGTGAAGAGTCAGAAGGAACGTGTTGTCACGACATTATTCCTACTCACTGATGAATGGCGTGGCAGGGAAGGAGACACCAGCCATGGTGCCTGGCCCACGTGGCCCTCAGCTCCTCCTGAGCTCCTGCTTTGCCACAAACTGCTTGCAAATAACCAGAGAACGGATATGTGAATGGACTCTGCTCACATATTTCCAGCAACACTGAGAGTGGGAGACATGCTCAGATGAAGTCAGTTATGGTACCGTGTTCTCATAGGTAACTACTGCAATTTCTGTTGCCGGAAAGTTCATCTGCCAAAGTGAGTGAAATAAAAACTGATGAACAATTTGATGGGTTGAAAAAGCAACTGCGTGAGAGGCCAAGACTGTAATTCAATTGCCCATCTTCGTCCAAACAACACTTGCATTAACGCTCGCTCTACCTTTTCCAATTAATTTAGGGGAGCACCCAAACCATATATTCTGAAATGAAGTAACTTAAAGAAATTTGACCAACTGACTCTGTTGCTAGAGGGAAGACGGTGAATCAGCAGGAATCCAAAATGTGGTCCCTCACCGTGGTAACAGGCTTGATGACCCTCCCAGGGAAGTGAGTCTCTGAGGGTGGGGGTGGGGGCCTTCCTTGAGTACTTATGAGGTCTCCAGAGACCGCCAACCAACTGCCAATTACAGGTACTAAATTGCAACACCAATGCCCAATTGGGAGATTCGGGCATTTGTCTCTGAGGAGCCACGGTTCCTTCTTGATTTGAGCGCTTTTATTTAAAAACATAAATTAACACATCATCCATCTACAGGCGGTTAAGGCAGTTAGCTCCATATCGATATTGTTTATGCTGATCTTGTGTCTATGTTGACAATGAAGTTAATAATGTTGTTTTTCGTCTGTGCCTGGTTGGCGAAGGGGGAAAGACTGTGAGTTCTTACTGTTCCATAGGAGCTTAAATTTTTCTTTAGGACACCTTCCAAATTGCCATGAGCCTCTTCATTTAATGCAACATTTTATGATGCCAGTGTTCCTGGTTAATTTATAGATACACAATGACATGTCAACTTTCAGGTGACTTACAAACAGAATGGGTAAATAAGCTATGGAAAACAATTATCTGCCCCCCCCCCCCCCCGCCTCCTCAAAAAAATCCCTCCTCACTTTAAATGTAAAGACATGTATAAAACATCACCAGTAAGCAAAATCACGTGTGGAAGAAAATGAAAAGAAAAATGGCAACATCCTGCCCTAAACCCTGCATCTGACTGGCTGTAACAAATTATTCTCTCTCATTTAACGATAAAACTATAATCCCTTGTTTTAACATAATGTAAAAGATATCAGGGGGCCGCTTCTGCCATGAGGTGAGAATAGATTACATGGAAGTGTGCAAAGTTCTCAAAAAGTACATGTTTGGGGGCAGGAGAGCATTTCCCCAAGAGCTTTGTCCGTCAGGTCTCAGGAAAAAAAGAATCACTACCACCATCAAATGTGAGTCCTTGTTTCCTCTCCAAAGAGGAACGGCATTTACGGTACACCCCCATGCAAACCCCGGGTTTTCAGCCTAACAGAACTGGGTCACTGGAGGGGAAAGAAGAGACGGCTTGGGGAGGATGAGATGACACCTGAATATTCCTCTTAACGTTCAATTATGTAGAAGTCGCTGAGTATCTGAAAAAGGCAACTGGCCACCTTTATTTAGTAAAGCCAGCTTTGCTGGAGACCTGGAACGAGGCAGAGGGGGCGTGCTGCATCTTGTCCTCTGCGCAGAGCTCACAGGTCTCCCTCCCATTGCGTCGCCACCCTCCTGTGACCCCAGGCTGACACACCCTCGTATCAAAACCTTCCTTACGCCTGCCCTCTGCTGGTAAGCCTGCCAGGATTAGGAAATTTTGACTGCCTCAATTTATTCAAGAGACAACTTTTAAAAGCTGGAGGAGAGAGAAAGGGACAGGTAATGAACTGCTAACTGGAATATATAAATTAAGACGCTTAACAAACGGGGGGAGGGGCGCCGCTGGTGAAATATGACGCTTTTAATGTAAAAATGCACATTCGTCTATTCTATTGCCTGCCCGAGCACAGCCCAGGAGTGCCAAACTCTATATTTTAGCTCGCCTACGAGAACAACCTGTGTTACTGTCGGGCATCTTGCCTTCCCTTTCGCTCACTCTCCGGGGAGAGCATGTCGGTGCATTTTCAATAAAACACCTTCTTAGCAGTAAAGGGCCACTGTTCCCAATTCAGTGGTCCCTCAGGTTTCATGATACAGTATATTTAGCTGACTCGCAGCTCAAGTTTTCCTCTGGCATTCATAAGATCCACATAAAGGAGGGGAAGAAAAAAAAAAAGCCACAGAAGAGCTTTTGCCTATCCTTTGTTTAAGTAAGAAAACAGTTAACTTTGAGATTGATTAGCTGGCATGACTTCCACAAAACAACGGGACTCGCTCCCATGCCCTCTCCCCGCTCCGGGAACCCGCTGCACGTGCGGGCCAGACTCGCCTGCAGGAGGGCTCTGGGCATGAGGGGGTAAATTTCCGCAGCAGTGTGCAGGGGTTTAACGGTGCAGCTCCTGTCAGTGTCAATGGGAAGCACGAGGCCTTACAAATCCCTGCATACCATTTCAAAAATATATCTCCAAGACGGGAAAATGAAGCTTAGCAGTTGCAACGTCAAAAGCATTCAGGAAGTAGCACTCTTGACAGCGCTTTAGATGCCGAGTAAATGCTCTTATAAAGAACACCCAATCCAGCCGACAATAAATCTTACGCCGGGGAAGCCCGTGCAGGGCTGTGGAATCCCCCTCCAAAGATAATTGCCTTCCACACTGGGTGGCAGAGAAACTGCAACACGGAAAACATTTTCTGGGGCCCTATGGCTCTCTATGGATTTTTGTGCCCTAACAGTCACGGAGTTTAAACACACACACACACACACACACACACACACACACACACACCCCTACCTTTCAGAGAGACCTGATAAAAACCCAAAGGTTTGTCTTCTGCTCTGGGGAAAAGTTATGAGGCTACTTCTTGGGGACACGGGGTGGCAGAGCGAGGCTGGAAAGAGAGGGTATGTGTAAACACGCAGGAGCAGAATCTGAAGCATGCATCAAGGTACGTAAGTGTCTGTCTCCACTCCGCATTCGTTGAAGGCTCATGAAGTTTCCAACAGGTTCCAACTATTGGGACTCACCCAACAAGCCCATAAGGAAGTACGCAGGAGTTTGCTAGTCCTAAATGCCCTCAAGCAGTCTGTTTAACTCCGAGATGATGCAGGAACATTGGGATCTGACATAGGATTCTATGAATGACTGTATAATTAATTAACAGTGCGACTGTGGGCATGTCGTTTCACCTGTCTGAGCCTACACACTTTACCTACACAAAGAGAGAACTGTAGGAGAGATTCTCCATGGCTTCTTGAACAGTAACAATAACAGTAACAACTATCATTGTTGACTGCTTCTTATATACTGGTACGCATTTTATACTAGCCGAGGACTGAGCTCTAGGTATTTTATAGCTTACAATTAAGGTCACATATAAACCTAGTGTAAAAATAGAAATTGGAATTTAGACTTCAGGACTCTTGGACACTACCACGTCTATGGTAAATCAGGGAATAAAAAGAGGGGAAAACATGTTTGGCAAACAACTCAAAAGACCTACTTCTGATCCTCTGGAGGTCATAAACCCTGTGAAAGCCTGGGAAGGAAGTATTACTGTGCCCACTTAACAGATAAAGAGACTGAAGCTCTGAGTGTTGAAATTACTTAACCAGTATCTCTCAGCTGAATGGCTCCCAAGCCTGGCTTTTGCCCCATCTGCTGAGCTGGGGATGGGGCTGGGGGCTGAACTGAGCCTGTAAGAACGAAGAGCCTGCTTCACTTTTACTCTCTCGGAAAACAAATGTGACCAAGGGTCACTGGTCAGCACGAAGGAACCCGAAATAATAAAGGTAAAATTCTGATAGCCTCCTTGGCTTCTTACACGAGTAAGGCCACGCTCCGCGTGACTTCTCCCTGAATGAAGAACTTTTTTTTTTTTTTTTAATATTTTTATTTATTTTTGAGACAGAGAGAGACAGAACATGAGCAGGGGAGGGGCAGAGAGAGAGACACACACACAGAATCTGAAGCAGGCTCCAGGCTCTGAGCTGTCAGCACAGAGCCCGACGCGGGGCTCGAACTCACAGAGTGTGAGATCATGACCTTAGCTGAAGTCGGACGCTTAACTGACTGAACCACCCAGGCGCCCCATGAATGAAGAGCTTCTGCTGCTGGCGTGAGACACACGGACTTTTTCCCTCATCTTCTTCGAACACAGCACTCAGCATCAGGCAGTGGCCCCTTGCCTGGATGATGTGCGAGCTCTCCTGGTGTCTCAGATGTCGAGATGAAACACCCTGGTAACGGGGCTTATTTTGTTTCTGATTACAAAAGGCTCCTAGACGGTTTAGTATGGTAGCTCTGGAGAGGGTCTGCCGTGGGTTCTGACCCCGGCCACACCATTTCCCGACTGTACTTTTGGTAAATTACCGGTTTCCATTTGCCTCGGTTTCCTCACCCATAACAAAACGAAACAAAACAGAACAAAGCACACACACACAAAACGAATCCTAGTTCTTTTACCAGAGGGTTGTAACAAAGACTAAATGGCATAGAATGGGTGAGCGCCTGGCATAGTGTAGGCACTTAACTGGTTCCCAGCATCACTAGTATCGTTGTATATCCCACAGGTATATGCCACTTGTCCTTCAAATTCCTCCCTGTGCTGTAATGAAATACTCGGAGACAAGAGGTTTCTTTACCATCTTAGACTTGTTTTTCTGTGACATAGATGGCATAGATTCTAACTCCACAAGCGAAGCGGGAACTCTTGCATCCAATTAATCTTAACCATGGAAGAAGGCATTTGGTTGTACTGCTTTTTCAATCCAGAGTAACCAGGTCCTAGACCAAGAAGCTTCCACAGAAGGCAAGGTGGCAGTCCCACTTCAATCTCCAGGTTATGGGGTTTGCCACCTCCCACAGCGGGTTCATCACTCAGAAGTATGATGGAGTTTGGTGGTTTGTTAAGTGAGTTCTTAAAGACCCACTGGAATAATCTAAGGAGGGGTCTGCCTCAAGCACTGAGAACATGGGACCGAATTCATGGAACCCTCACCCTATGATTTTATAATGTTTTGCTGCTATTGCCTCTGGGAAGGAAAACCTTTGCATTCCATGCTCCAGAGATTACTCAGCTTGCACACAATTATTATGACCCAATAATCTGATTTTAAGATTCTTTTCAAAGTTTCCAACATCTACACACCCCAATGTGGAGAATGGAGGTCTGCTAGGCTCCCAGAGCACAACACATAGTTACCAGCCATCATTTCATCATTTGCTGAACTGGAAAAAAGAGAGACTCGTGGGCAGGGAGCAGAGAAAAAGGGCCCCTTCCTAGGCATCAGGGGTAAGGATACTTTTAAATTAAGGCAAGGAGTGGGCTGAATATTTAAGAATAATGCTCTGTTCCGTGTAGTAAGGTGGGCAGCGTGGAGAAGGCCATTTCAGCTACTGGGAATAGTATGTGCCAACATTCACGTGGGAGATAACATGAGCCATCACACCAAGGAACTGTGAAGCACTTACAAGGGCTGGGGCACTTCTAATTCATGCTGGATCTCCCTTCCTTTGAGACCAGTGTTTCCCTTCTTTTCCACAATTTTACTGTTCCTCCTATCTCAAAAATTGAACTCAACTCTTTCTCTCCCATTCATCCTGTTTTGGGCATGGCCTCTCTTGCGCATCTATATTATGTCCAATATTTAACATGATCTCTCTTACCCTTGACCTCACTCAGCTGGGTCAAACACACACACATCCCTCAAGTTTGCAGTTTGAGGTTCTTTATTCCTATCCTGGCACGCTCTCAACCTGGATTCTGAGGTCTCTGACCTGAAGGTTTTGACTGAGTGGATCTGTGATGTCCCTCTACAGTTCTCTAGAGGGTGAGTCTACCATACAACTAGGGCTCAGGAACCACTAGCACAATGGACTCAAGCATTAGATATTTTGGTCATGAAAATATTTAAATAATATCATGTCAGATATGGATATCTTATTATGCAATTACACAATCAGGTACAACAAAAGCATGAAGAGAATTCACATCCATACAGGGACAAATGTAGAAAGCATTAAGGACTTATGCCAATCCCTGAGGAGAGGAAACGGAACTCTAACAAAACCAGCCAGTCAAGACTTCTACTGGGCTTTCAGTCATCACTCCTTCTTTGCAGCAAGGCTCCAATCACTGGACCATGAGGTCTAGTCTGAGTGCGCTTTTTCTGAAGGCAGCCTAGCTGTGCCTGGGCCAAGGCAGCTCTTGTTAATTTCTATTCACTTGTTCCTTCTCAGCTAAGAGGGGGGCAAGAAGGACAACTGAACTCCTGTCTACTTCCGTGAAACTGAATGTTAGAGAAGAAAGGAGTCAAGTCTCAACAAAAACCACTCCTCTGTCAGGCACATTGTCCTCCTCAACAGAAACACACACGCACACACACACATACACACGTAAGACAGTGGAACAGGCTACTCCACTAACTCAGCCAATGTCACCACCATGGGAACTCAGTTTGGGGTCATACCACTTTTCTGACATCCTGAAGCATTTACGGCCTACCCCAGTAATTTCTGCATTCTATGCAACGCTTAATTAGCACATCAAATGTCAAAAGAAAGTGCCCTATGCACAAGAACCCCTTCACAAATATTTTATTAATTTATAAATAGACAAATGAATGAGTTGACGGTTTCTTTTTTCTTTCTTTCTCATTCTTTTGTCCTTTCCTTATTTCCTTCTTTTGCATTTCATTGATGTTTCATGCACTGTATTATCTCTAAACCATAAGCTCCAAGAGACAAATTCTGAACTCTTTCTTCTTTCACTACTTGTGGTACACAGCATAGTGCTAAGGAAAGAGTAACTAGGTACATGTTAAACAGCATCTGTTAAACAACACAAGACAACACACCCAAAATGGAATTGCTTATGCTAAGCTCTGTATCTTCATATTGAGACTTAACTAGAGTTTCAGCTCTCTCAGAAATGCATTCTTCAGCCAGTCCCTCAGGAATCACCTGATCAGCACTAGTTACGTAATCTGCCTGATAGACCCCTGCCATCCCCAAAGGAAAGAAACTTGGTAATAACCAACTTGCTTTGTGCCTCCTCCAAGTTCCTTATTCCTGTTCCCTTCTGCCTAGAAAGAAATTTTGCGTAGCTCCTCAGAGCTCCTTTCTATCTTATCTGTTAGATTGGATGCTACCCAATTCGAATTGATTTTTGGTCAAACTCTTACAATTTTTAATAGGCCTCAGTTTACCTTTCAACAGTTGTGTTTTCAGAAGAGAGATCCAAAGAGATATATCCCCCACCCCCACCCATGACCCCCCAGGAGCAAGGAGCAACCAGACATAGGCACCTGTTGCGTTCTACTGCCTTGCTGCCTCTGGAGGAGGTGGGTAAGCTCGTCTCGGATCCTCACTTGGCACTTTTTACATGACGAACTTTCAGAATATACTTGAACATTTCTTTTTCTGCACTAGGTCCAGAAATTTGCCACAATCAGAACCAGACTGGGTCTGACTTAGAAACTGAACTGGTTCTGGGGCCAGACTGAGTCCAACTTATAAACAGACCTGGGTCTTGTAAACAGAACTGGGTCTGGGGTCAGACTGGGTATGACTTGAGCTGAACTAGGGCCAGTGTGAGGCCTCGGGTGAATAAAATTTTGTGTTAATGCTGAACAAGCAAATTGACCTTACCAAAGATAATCCTGAATTACAGCGGCCACAGTGGAGAATTTTAAACTTATCCATTTATGAAGGTGTCCTGGAGAAAAAGGCATCTTAGTCAAATACTCACTATAAAAAGTAAAGGGAAGGGCTTCTGGGGGGCTCAGTTGGTTAAGCATCTGACTCCGGATTTTGGCTCAGGTCATGATCTTGTGGTTCATGGGTTAGAGCCCGGTTGTCGAATTCTCTCTCCCCCTCTCTCCCCGCCCTTCCCCACTCCCTCTCTCAAAATAAATAAATAAACTTTTAAAAAAGTAAAAAAAAAAAAAAAAAAAAAAGTAAAGGGGAAATCACTTCCACTCTACAGTTTCTGATGACTTGGATGAGACCTACCGAAACACCCTACTCACTCCAGAGCCTGCACGCCGGATCCTGGGAAAACTAGCAGGAGCCAACAAAGGGGGACAATTCTTACCAAAGTCCGCTATCCCACATCTCTGTGGTGCCTGGTTGAGAGAGGAAGGGAAAATCTCATATTTTCCCTTCCTTTCAAAATTCATACTGGCAGGCAAAAAACATATGTAAGAAGTAGATCTCTGAACTGTGACTTGTGAATTTGCTTTTAAGGACCCACTGGTTATGATCCTTTCTCTCCCAGGGACAGCTACTGCCTTCTTGTTTGTCTTGTTTTGTGTCCTAAGAACCTGACTTGGCAGCCATTGGCTTGGGGGACCCCCAATATTTGGCTGGACAGAAATGTGGGCTACACCCCATTTGCAGTTGGGGGTCCTACTGATTTGTTGCCAGCTCTCGGGGGGATTGTCTAATTTTTTTTTCTTTTGGTTATCTTCAGGAGTGGCTCTGGATCTGCAGAAGGTACTATCTTTGCATCCTCTCTGGGACACCATTGGTGTCCCAGGGGTTTTTCAGTATTGCCTGGAATCCAGTTTGTCCCAGCTGAAACCTCACAAGGCATCTGAGGGCTTTTTTGTTTTGTTGAAGTAACTGTATGGTTAGAATTTGGCCAAACTGGAAGCTGATATTCAGAGACTGATTTAGGCCTCCAGTAAGCTAACATATAAGCTATAAGATCTCTGTGTCTGTCTATATGTTTTTGTATGTCTATGTATGTATGTTATAAATGTGTGGTATTTTTTTCTATCTCCAGATCGTAACACCAAATTAATATGTAAAGAGCTCTATTTAATTGGCTTAAAGACAAAGAAGTGTTTATATAAACCAAACATACTCTCAGAAATACGCAAACTAACCTAAATGTTTTTCAAGTTCATGTGATCTAGGATGATCTTCAGACACACACACAAAAAGCTGGTGTAACTTTGTTGGCTGGTTGAATTACAACAGAAAGCATTAAATATAATACTTGTATTCTACCTAGGTTCACTAGAACTCAAGTAAGCTCATGTTATCTCAGAGAATTTGTCAGCGAGAGTGAGAACTTAAGATGATGGTTAGCTGTTTAATGTCTCATGAAATTTTCATGATTAATCTAACATAATCATTAAGAGCAAGTGAATTAAATATACACGTAAGTAAGATTAAACTTAAAAAGGAACTTTTCAACAATAATTATGCTTTATGGTATGTACACTTAAAAACAGTTTCCAGAATCTTCTTGGTAACTTGAAACTTTAAAGTTAAACTGAGATGAGTTAAATAATGGATATTCATTAACTACTTATATTGTTTTCAAATAAGGTAAAACAGTGAACCATTAGTCACTGAACACTGGTTTACATCCTTTTGCTTCCTTTTACAAAGAAACTGAAGATAGCTGGGTCTATTTGTAAACGCACCTGCTGCCGCACTAGAAAGTTTAGTATTAGGAAGAATATACTTCTCAAAATTATGAAATATTTATATATTTGTCAATCCGCAACTCTGAGTTAGTTTTTGCTGGGAATTAAGAACGCGACATGTTAAGAATTCTAATGAAGGGGTGCCTGGGTGGCTCAGTTAATTAAGTGTCTGACTCTTGGTTTTGGCTTAGGTCATGGTCTCGTGGTTCATAAGTTGTAGCCCTGTGTCAGGCTCTGGCTGCCAGTGTGGAACTTGCATGGGGGTCTCTCTCTCTCTCTCTCTCTCTCTCTCTCTCTCTCTCTCTCTCCTCTTTCTCTCTCCTCTCTCTCTCTTTGCCCTCCCCCACTTGCTCATGCTCTCTCCCTCAAAATAAATACATAAAATTTATTAAAAAAGAATTCTAGTTAATATATGTAATTAAAATCAGAATAAAGGTTTTAAAAAAACACTATGACACCAACAGTGTACCTATGAAAAACCAAAATTTAATTTTCTTTTATCTGCTAAAAGCAGAGTTTTCTTGGTGTACTTTCAGTAAGAGACTGAAAAAGGGTTTTCTCTACCTTTTAATTTATCTACCTGGAAAGTAAAGATTTTGCTTCTTACAAAACAATTTACTGTGCTTTATATTGGCTTTATCAGGTCTCTGATTGCTTAGGCAAACCCACTCTTCTCAATATCAAGAAAGCTCACTTTTTCTCACAAGTATATGACCTTCTGTATTTATGTTAACCTTTCTACTGTTACGTTTTTTAAATAGATAATTAAGTATTATTTTATAATGATCTGTGATCCTATATAGTCAAAAGTTCAAACTTTTTGATGTTTGGACAGAATTCCCAGTATCAAATTCTAAACGAAGTCTTCTGACCTCAAGCTAACTTTGGTATTTTATAGCAGGTCCCTGGAACATCTCAAAAGATTTGTTCTCTTTCCATATAAAAAGTGAGACATTAAACTAATTAGATTTAATATATCAAATTGCATGGGAAGCATTTGTCAAATAAGAAGTGACGTTAAACATTCTTAGCTTGTATTTATGTGGATGCATGTTATTAATGTAAGTGTTCTAGAAATTGTGTGAAACTCCTAGAAATCTGATATGTCCTATATAATGTTATCAGTTGTAATTTCAGTTACCTTAAAATGTTGTGTGTCACAGAACTAAGCAAATTTCTTTGTCACTTCTATTATAATGAATTCTCAGCAGATCTTTAACCAGGGGAATTTTTAAGTCTTTTGGTCATTTACAGACAGTTATTATTTTACTCTAATGCTTTTGCAAAAATGCTTCATCTTCAGAAAGATTCATAGAAAAGACAGTAAAAAGTATTCTAGAATATAGGTTTCTGATAACTTGAAGACCGTAAGACTAAACTGGGTAAGAATTTCCAGAACTAATGAAAAACTGGATGCAAACAGAACAAGAATTAATAATACAGGATTGAATAAAGTGGTAGGGATGATTTGATCTATCTCTCTCTATACAGACACACACACACACACACACACACACACACACACACACACACACACACGACTTTTTCTTTAAAACATTGCTACTTCCTGAAGGGTGTTGCCCCCAGATTTAGGGAAATCTTTTTCTCTTTTCTCTTAAGCCATCTGTGACTTACAATGATTTTGTAAAGTATACCTTTGTAAACAGAATTTAAATATTTACTTTTTCCCCCTACTTGGTCCCTCCATAATGTGGAAACTTACTGAGTATTCTTATTTTCATGGCAATAGAGTTACCTCCCTAAGTTCAATAAAAGCATGTGCTCCTTGGACACAACTAGAAACAATGCTTATATTACCAAGGTTTTGACTGGAATGTCAGATTTGAGAATGTTGATAGAATCAAATATGATGAGACAGTTTTAAGGAACTAATAAGGTTGACTTTATATAGCTAATAAAGTCCCTGGGAAGACTGGCCTGGTACTTTACTTACAAGGCTCCTGGCAATTTAAACAGGTTTGTAAGGAAGAGCATAACTTCAGAGCAGGCTCAAGAACTGTAGGACAGCTTGAACACCTCAGGAAGACAGGAATTTGCCCACATCTATAGGTATTCCAGGAAAAGTCTGATGTTGAGCACTTGGGTTGGCTTCTTATCTTTGAGAGGCTTATAAAATCCAGTCTAAGATTCCTTACAAAAAATTCCTTGTGAAAAGCAGATTTTAAGAGAGGCTACATGGTCAATCACTATTCTTGCTATTCTGCTTTAATCAGGCCAAGTTTAATGAGACTAGACTTTTTTAAATTAAAAAAAATATATTTACTTACGTTTGAGAGAGGGAGAGAGAGACAGAGGTTGAGTGGGGGAGGGGCAGAAAGAGAGGGAGACACAAATCCAAAGCAGACTCTAGGCTCTGAACTGTCAGCACAAAGCCCGAAGCAGGGCTGGAACCCGCAAACCGTGAGATCATGACCTGACCCAAAGTCAGACGCTTAACCAACTGAGCCACCCAGGCGCCCCCAGACTAGACTTATTTGTTAAACAAATTAGTTTTACTGTGATAATCTTTGATAGAAATGAGGGTGACTGCAGAGAAAAAAAAATTATGTTTCAGTAGAAAAATCACAACACAACCTTGTGGATATTAGATTCTAGCCTTGTTCCTGGTCTTTGAATTTTTGCCATATATACCTATCAACCTGGACTAGATATGGGATTCTTCTAGTTTCTTCAAATATCTGGCTACAATCCTCCAAACTAGTATTTCTCATCTTCTCCCACCTTCATGATTGGGAATCATGAAGAACAAAGACTGCACTTGAGTCTTCCTGCAAGGGACGGTATCAGGTCCGTCCTACTACCCAGATAGCAGTCAAACTTCAGGGGGTGGAAACGTGGGTCCTCACCTCCCAATTAAAAGCGTTCTTCCAGACTCCTAGAATGGCACACCAGCTGGAGATCTAAACTTACTGACTCAGAAAGTTCCTTCTCAGAAGCAGATGGCATCTTGAAGTGGACAGCTCTTTCATGGTCATAGATCGAGATCTTTACCTCCGATATGAAAGCCTTTTTCCTTTTGCCTCTTTGCTACTTGGTTTTTTTTTTTTTTTTTTTTGTCTCTCTGTTAACACATGCTCCTTATCTCTGACAACCATCCCTGAACCTACTGCTAACACAATACCTACCCAACAAAAATCTCTGGCGAAGTTGTTCTTGATAATAGGAGAGCCATTGATTATCTTTCATTCGAGCCAGAAGATATTTGCGCTGTGGCTAACACCACTTGCTTCACTTGGGGTTAACACTTGTGGGTTAGTTGAGACTCGGCTACACAAGATCACTGAACAAGCTAGCTAGCTTAACAAAGTGACTCCTTCAACAGGGTCTTTATTTTACTTACTTGATTCTGACTGGCTTAGGTCTTGGAGGCCGTGGGCTCCAAAGTACATTCTAGACATTTTCCTGCTGATAATGATCACAGTAGTCTCCCTGGTATGCTGTATTCTCTCAAAAGCTTTATGTGCATGTTCACAGCCACTGACTACCAAGCAAATGATCTCCCTAAGACTAGAACATCAGACAAGGAGCGAAGAGAATGGCCAACTTAAAGAATGTGAACCTAACACCATGATCTGTGAATACTACAAAGAGATTCAGCAAAAAGACATCATGACCTATGAATGCCACACTGAGATTCTGGGGTGTGGAGGGAGAAGAAAAAAAAAAAAGAGGAAAAAAGAAACATACAAAAATAAAAAACTGCAAGAAGTCCAGAGCAGTAGCTGGGAGTATCACCAATGCCTTAAATTTTGATCGCATCACTCAGGCTGAGAATCTGATTAAAAGGAGTTAACTGTTTAAAAAAAAAAACAAAGGCAGGCCCCAAAAGGGATCACTTTTACTAAGCCCTATGGCACCAAACTGACATAGATGTAACTTACTTACAATTTCAGCTCTCCGAGAAATGGAGTCTTAAACCAGTCAATCCAGGAGTCTCCTGATTAGCACCAGTTAGGTCATCTGCCTAACAGACTCCTGCCATCCCCTACAGGAAGGACCCTGCAATAACCAATAACCAAATTTCTTTATTCCCACTTCCCTCAGCCTGTAAAAATCTTTCCTTTTGGAGTGGTCCTCGGAGCTCCTTTCTACTTGCTACGTATCTGGGGTGCTGCCCAATTCAAATTGATTTTAGTTCAAATAAACTCTTAAAAATTGCAATACGTCTCCATTTTTCCTTTAACACACCTCTGTATGTAACATGCACAGTCAACACAAGGAAGCATTTCTATTGCCAAGTGAGGGGCTAAGATCTTACTGATCACAATTTTATGACTGACTGACCTCACATCCAAAAATGCACTCCATATACAGCAATCAATGATCAATCAGATTCTTTGAAAGTTTTTTAAAACATAAACTGAATGCAAAGTATGATACAAGGATTACACAAGTCACTTCAGATTTCAGTCACTAAGGACAACACAGAGATATCGAGATTTTTAAAAAATCATCTATCTTCCGGGACGCCTGGGTGGCTCGGTCGGTTGAGTGTTTGAATCTTGGTTTCAGCTCAGGTCATAATCCCAGGATCGTGGGATCAAGCCCCACAACGGGCTGCACACTGAGCATGGAGCCGGATTAAGATTCTCTCTCTTTCTCTCTCTCTCTTTTTCGTCCCCCCTGCCTCTCGTCTACTCTCTCTCTTCTCTCTCAAAATTGAAAAATTAAAAAAAAAAAACAAGTCCTCTATCTTCCATTTGTCTTGTTAATTTGGTCACATGAAAAGAATCCGGAATGAAAACTGGAAGGGTGGGAAAAGCAATTCCCGGAATTGCTGTCAACACTGGAACACCCCAGAATTCGATTTTCACTGCTCACGGTTTCCCCACTCCATTTTGCTCTGCCTCTGATGCCTCTTGCCCAACCCCACGAAGAAAGACAAAGGTCAGGGGAAACCTACAGAGAGGCCACAGCCTGCACTTCGGACGAGTCACTGGCCGGTCAGAAACAGAGGCAACTTGAAACCTTTTCTTCGCAAGCAGAAGACGTAGGGCTGGGCATCACCTCTGTTTCTCTTCTGTCACCTGGACTGTGGGAATTGCACGCTTGTGGGCCGAGTTAATCCCAACAGCTGGTGGCATTCGGCCCTGCCCACAGTCCCTCTGCTCGTTCCTGCCACAGTCTCAGAGTCTTGGTTCTGCCCCTTCCCTCTGAAGCTACAGAAGTTCCAGTTTTGTTCCAAACGCATCGCCAGCATTTGACACTCGATGACATCTGCTCTGGTCTGCCGCAACCCCCTTCACATGCAGCTTCCAGAAACGAGCACCGAGGGTCAGGTGCCATCGGGCTAGTCCAGAGGAGGACAGAGACTCGATTCCTCATTACAGTATTAATGCAACTTAGACTTCTTGGTGTCCGGGCCCCCACCGGGTCACGACTGGCTCCTACCGATTTTACAATCATCTCCTAACTAACGGTCCTGAACTACTGTTAAATTGGAGCTCTTACTACACACACAGTGGTCTCGGCTTTGCATTCATTCCCATTAAAGATCTTTTTTTTTTTTTTAATGTTTTATTTATTTTTGAGACAGAGAGAGACAAAGCATGAACAGGGGAGGGTCAGAGAGAGGGAGACACAGAATCCGAAACAGGCTCCAGGCTCTGAGCTGTCAGCACAGAACCCGACGCGGGGCTCCAACTCACGGACCGCGAGATCATGACCTGAGCCGAAGTCGGCCGCTTAACCGACTGAGCCACCCAGGCGCCCCCCCCCATAAAAGATCTTTTTGATTTTGATCCAGAATTTCAGCCAGCTGAGACCTTTTTTTTTTTTTAAATCGTGATTCTTCACCTTCAAATATTAACTCTTCCTCACCCTTCCTGGACACACACCATTTCTGTCCCCCCGGAATGCCTCGAATCACATGATCTGAGATGTACTGAAATCAGTTTGCTAAAAGTGTGCATTCCAGTGGTTCGCAACTCTACGGTACGACGCTATCGTCCTCATCTGACAGTTACCGACACCTGTTCCATGCTAGGTGTTATTCGTATCTACCATCTGTTCCAAACTGAACGCGCTTGGAGAGGCCAGGTTCCTCCCGCCACCCTCAGGTGGCACCTGACCCGGCGCCTGGATCTCAGGAGGCACCTCATAAACAAATGTTGCTGATGCATAGATGAGTGAACTTACTTCATCTTTACCACAATCCAGTGAAGAGATCCTATTATTAGCCTCTCTTTTATAGATGAGGCAACGGAGGCCTAGAACCTTAAATAACTAACTCATTGAGAATTAGGTTCCATCACATGAAACCAGCTTTTGAAAATAATGGCAACAGGGGCACCTGAGTGGCTCAGTCTGTTAGGGGTCCGACTCGTGATTTCGGCTCGGGATATGATCGCACGGTTCGTGAGGTCAAGCCCCGTGTCAGGTTTTGTGCTTCTGTGCTGACAGACG
The DNA here is from genome assembly GCF_028018385.1 of Neofelis nebulosa. Classification (NCBI taxonomy): domain Eukaryota; kingdom Metazoa; phylum Chordata; class Mammalia; order Carnivora; family Felidae; genus Neofelis; species Neofelis nebulosa. The sequence goes on along the minus strand of NC_080785.1, from coordinate 131,570,423 downwards.
GGTGTCTGCTTGGCAATCTCTCTCTCTTTCTCTTTCTGCCCCTGCCCCACTCACGCACGTGTGCACCCTCTCTCTCTTTCAAAATAAATAAATCAATATAAAAAAAATAATGGCGGCAAAAACTACACAACATGTGAAAGACACCCTGATCACCCATTTCGAAGCAGGACCCCAAGTGGGGTCTTATGCCTCTTATCTTACTAGTGGGGGCTACGCTTCCCCCAGCACCTCCCCTACCAGCTTTCCTCTTCTCCTTTCCATAGAAACATACGTGGCTGAAGAAATTTCCAAATTAAAACCTGGCAATGGTTTCTACATTCTTGTTTCCTAAACCTATAAATCAAAACTGTCTAAACAGGTCATAAATGTTCCTTGGCGATATAATGGGAAAAGTTCTGATTTATGGTGCCGGTAGAATAATTTTAAATAATTACATAAGAGTTTTGAAAAATGCAATTAACACCTTTAGAAGTTTTCTGAAATGAAAATGTATCTCTGGAGATGACTGTTCCCATACATAAAGATAGCCAGTTAAAAAATAAAAATAAAGCTACAAGATGCAACCGTGTCTGAATGATCCTGTGGAGAAAGGGCACAGGAACGGCTATTTACAATGGGAGTTCAGGAGCAGGACCACACCAGTACGCGTTTTAATGCTGCCGCCTTCTCACGCGATAACAGCACAATTAGCACATGTCATTACCAAACATCAAAATTAAATCACCAAATAAACATCTTATTTCTATTCAGCCCCAGCTGATGCCTCTCTCCCTCTGTACTGGTTTGACACATCCTACCACACTGTCCTTTGGAACACTTCAGATCCTCCTACCTGCTCTTGCAAATCTGGCCAATGTTCTTCCCTTCCTCTTTCTCTTCATTTGTGATTCATCTCCTCCTTCAAAATCCAACCTTCCCCAGATGAAGTCACTCCAAACATCCTTCTTTAACTCTAAGTTCCCTGGTACCAAAGAAAAGTCGTATTCTCTCTGAATTTCCCTTTTCAGGCTTACCAAACAGCAGCGGTTGTTATTTTACACAATGAACTACCTTCTCAAGCTCACTTGGGATAACAACCTGTCTCTTTGTCCTTCACTCGATATTCTTCACTTTGGCCAACACCCTCTCTGAAGCATTTTCAACTCACGAAGTAATACAACCACACGTAACTAAATTTTAAATTAAGGATGCACTTCCTAATGCTACCTGCTATTAATTTTCTTCTTGATTTATCTTGAATGAGAACACTCCACAAAATGGAAGCAAAAATGGACTCTTCTCAGGGTCCTTCCAGATCCGATGGAAATCTGAGGAGTGTTACAACACCCCACCATTCATATGCTGGAATGGTCCAAGGTGGCTCCCAGTTTCTTGAAATCTGCTATACTGACAGGGACGACCCAGGGAGGCTTCTCAGCCACCATCCTGGCCATGAGAACGACGGAAGGAAGTTAGAATCACAGAAACTTTTCTCTGGAATAGATTGAGAGATCATTTTAATCCCACCCCCTCATTTTCCAGATGAGAAAACTCATACCCAAGAAGGAAAAATGTCTTAGCCAAAGGTCAGACATCTAAGCAGTTACTGGCAGAAGCAGCCCTAGAACCCAAAACTTCTGACTCCTAACTAAGCATTCTTTCCATTGTTCCACACCACCTGGCAGGGCAGAGACATGAGGAACCGCAAAAATTAAAGAATCAACCTCCAACACTTGACAATTCTGGGTTTTTTTGGTTTTTTTTGGTAGGGGGATACATAAGGAGACCATGGTCTTTCTCTATTTGTTGGAATGAGCAGTGCTTTTTATCGTAACTGCAAACTGTGAATTAAAACTACACTTAATCATCACTCACAAAGGGCACAGGATGTCAAGATTTAACTTCTCTTCTGCTGTCACTTGTCTCAAATCCATGTAGCTCTGCTGAGCCATTAATCTAGAGCTGAGCTGTCCAATAGGGTAGACACTAGTCACATATAGCTAGGTAAGTTTATATTAATTACAAGAAAGTAAAATTGAACATTCTCAATCATACTGGCCACATCTGAGCTGCCCAAAGGCCAGTGTGGCCAATAACTACCACATTGGACATGCAGACATAAAACATTTCCACCACTGTAGAAAATTCTATCAGACAGTGCTCAATGTCTAGAACATACCAGTCCACGAAATGGGTAGAGTAAGAAAATCACTACAAGGATGAAACATAAATATGAAGTATAGAGTTTCCAGCAACCAAAGACTTGCAGAAATATCGTAGGCCAAGGATCTCTGGTTTCTGATGAGGACACTAAGTCCTAGGAAATGTATTATACTGTTCTCCCAAGCTTTACAAGCAGTAAGACAAAGAATATGGATTGAATGCCAAGTTGTCCAACTCTCAGGGAAGTCATTTTTTCCATTACACTTGTTGACAGGCTAAACACTAACAATATGGCAGGCCTTACTCTCTTTAAGATGACACGGGGTAAAATGTCTATGTGGCACCCTTCTCTATCTTCTAAAAAGAAAACTGAGGTACAACAATTTGTCCCTTGTTTATTCTGGATCTATGTGATTTTAGTGGAGCCAACTTTATCCAGGGGGAATATGGAGGCAAGCAAACGGCTTCATCCCAGCCTGTTAGCCTATTCCCATCCCCTTGTCCACAGTGACAGGACCAAGTGTAGATTACTCAAGTCATGCAGTCAATTCACAGACTTCTGTTACAATTACTGAGTACGAGATATATTCTTTTTTTCTGCTGGGGTTGCTCAATAGTACATATGTGAATCTGGGGCTCTCAGAAGCCATCTTGGCTCAGCAAATGGAGAATCTGACAGAGAATAAAACCAACATAAAAAGAAAGCAGAACAGAAAACAAAGGGAGCTAGACCGAGTCCTGGTGACGTTATACGAGTGCCTGGTCCCAGCTGTGTGTGAGGCCAGGCGAACTGTGGAACTTTCAAGTCCATAGACATCCCCACAACCCATCATTAGCCAGTCTGAGTTGGGTTCTGACATTTACATGTGGAAAGGTTCTGACTAATACAGGTACCTCTTTCCAGAAGGAGATTAGGAAGTAGTTATATTAATACTTCCAATCAACCTTAAAAAGCATACCAAGAGGGAAACACTCAAGTAAAAAGCATACAGTGGCAGTCGTAGATCTTGGTTCATGTGATGCTGTTCTGGAAGGGATTCCCCAAGTCAACCCTAATTACACTCAAACTGTCCCAGCCACGCATCAATCACTAGGTTTCAATTTAACACATGTACATTTTTCTTTTAATCACCCATGTTTACAAGTTTCTTATCAGGATACGCCTGAACCATCACTTTAAACCTAAGTGTCTTCTAGACGCAAGCCCTGGGAATTTCTTCAAGACATTTTCACCACCTTAAAAAAAAAATACAAGGAAATACCCCCATGGTCTCATGATGAAAGTAAAATGAAGACTTTTTGGTCTGATGGGATTTCACTCAAAATTCTTTCACCATTTTTCCTTCCTTTTAAACTGATTCCTCACTCATGGGTCTGTTTTTCCCTTCTTTTTAAATTTGACATTACAGTTTCTGTATCTTTGTAGGTCCCATTTGCCAAACGGAGACAATCATACGTTCATGGAGTGTGGCAATAGATGATTTACAAAATACGTTAGGAACCACTGTATTGTAATCTATACATGCCAGGGAAATACATTCTGTCTTCATGGTGGCCCATTTCAAAGTATCCACTGTGTATGCATGATGTTTTAAATCACTCACTGAGACCAGGCCACTTTCATTGGATAGGTTTTTAATGGATTACCTCCCATTAAATAATTTTTTAAAAGGCTTTGTTTTCTCCATTATAAAATTGCTTTTTAAAATTTAAAATCATTGTTTAAATATACAGATTTGGGCATAAAATAAATTGTCTACATTGGTGGCTTGTGTATTTAATTCAATGATCTTGTCCAAATCCACTCATTTCTAGGCTGTTGTACTTTCTCTCCAGCTCATCAACAACTCAGAGCTACTTTTTTTTTTTTTTCCCTCCCAGTGAGCTTTTCCACTTAAACTCACTAATATTCAGCATTCCAAAATTTCACTTACTGTCTCTTTACTATGAAATTCTAGGGGCGCTTGGGTGGCGCAGTCGGTTAAGCGTCCGACTTCAGCCAGGTCACGATCTCGCGGTCCGTGAGTTCGAGCCCCGTGTCAGGCTCTGGGCTGATGGCTCGGAGCCTGGAGCCTGTTTCCGATTCTGTGTCTCCCTCTCTCTCTGCCCCTCCCCCGTTCATGCTCTGTCTCTCTCTGTCCCAAAAATAAATAAAAAACGTTAAAAAAAAAATTAAAAAAAAAAAGAAATTCTAGCCAAAGCTGAGTGAGGTCCTATGGCTCAAGATTCTTACTAATAATGAATATGAATACTAACTTGGTGTTTTAAAGTCATTGTAAACAATTCCATCAAGTTCTGATAACATTATTAGCATCTTCTGTTAGTAAGTACGCGTCTCATGTTGGGTATCTCGGCTGGATGCTTTATGTTCTGGTTTTCATTTGGTCCTTCCCTTAAGCTTGAGAGGGAGGTATCTTCGACAGCCATTTCATAGACAAAGGAACAAAAGTGAAAAGGTTAAATGTCTTGTCCAAGGTCAGAGAGCAGGTGAGGATTCATACATAGTTCTCTATACCTTTAAAGTTTGGGCTAATCCTGACGGTGCTGGCCAATGATTCTTAAATTTGAACTAAAGATATCAGACTGAAACCCTTCGTGATTGCCTTCTCCGTGCATGAAAGTACCGCTTCGTGTCGGCAATTGGCCTCTCGCACATCCCTGGCTCTGGGCAAGAGGCAAAAGAGAAGGCTCTCCCCTCTCTGCGCGACAGCAGTTATAGTTTCCCCACTGAGGGCCGGGGGTTCATTCCATATGAAAGAAATGTGTGCGCCTTGCCTCAAAGAGTATCTTCTAATTCACCCTTATGTGACAACGCAACATACCAGTGTCATTATTATGCAATTTATTAAGAAAAGAGTGTGTGTGTGTGTGTGTGGGGGGGGGGACATTTAATAAATGTCATGCTAATTTTATCCTTGGAGAATCTGGAATAGTCATTTGCTTCTTCCAATCTTCAGTTTCTCTGGCTGGTAGAGAGAGAAGGGCTGCAGTGGCTGGCTAGACAAGCCATCTTCGATTTCCCCAAGTCAGTCACTGAGAGGCAGGGCTGAAATCCCGAGTTCTGTCTTGCTCGACACTCACCAAGGAACGCCTCTCTTCCAGATCATGAGCGACATCTAACGTGACCCTGGGCTGCAAACTTCTGCCCCAGAGCAAAGTCGAAAACCAATTTACATAGAATTAAAAGCTATTTGCTCGATCCATCTCTTGCTCCCACTCTGGTCTACTTTCAAGTGTAACACATTCAGCGGGAATTACAGGCTACCTCTCCGTCCGGCACTGGGGCATAGAATCTATCTATGCACAACCACGGAGCATAAACATTACAGAGAAATAATGACTTCGGAAGCACCAGGCACCCTACCCAAACACAAGCTACATGTGTGTTCACAGATGGAAACTAACGGCTGTTTACCCTGAAGGCCCCATAAGAAAAATGCAGTCACCTTTACAGTAAAATGCAACTTACTATTCAACATGCAACAAACTGAGATAGAAGAGAGCTGGGAATGAACTCCAGCAGAGAGCTCTTACAGCACCTCAGATTTCTTCGGGAGGTCCAGGCCATTCAGGAACCGTTCAGGGCCCCGAGAGGTGAACTGTACCACTGATCACATCGTAACACCAAGATCGGAAAAGGTTGCAGGTTCAGTTCTTTGTTGGGTGGGTCAGGGAGTAGAGCCTGTGTGACATCACATTGTGTCTCACTCTGGCAGCCTGCTGACTAGTAAAGGCAGAAAGCTCTTGTTGAACTGAACAAAAGAAACAATACAGGCTTTGTATGGCACAAGGTTACACCATGTAGTAAAGCTAATGGAAACAGGCTTGAGCTGCACCAGAGCTCCTCTGTCCATTTCCCGGATGCAGCAAATAAGGGCACCCATTCCTTGCCAGTGTATTACAAAATGACAACAAAAGCCATCCCAAGTTTCCTGTTGAGAGATGCCAGCAGGCACTGACAAAAGCTTAACAGTGTCTCCCTGAGACTGCCGTGGTTTAGCACTTTGTCAAAACAGGATACTATTTAAATTAAAAATTTACTGATTCAAGTTCAGAAAAACCCTGCTTTGCTGTTTTTATAACCAAATTCGTGGGTGGGGAAACTTTGACCTTTATTTTTTCTTTTTTTTATGGCATCTTATATGGGTCTGAGAAGGTACTATATTTAGCAAGCTAGTTTTGAGAACCAAGGTGTCTAAGCAAGATGACTATCACTTTCTATGAATTACTGTACATGTGAAATCATGGGCTTGTTACATTATGCAAAAGCAACTCAAGTGAAACAAACAAAAATACCTGTTTGCATACATAAATTTTGCAAAAAGCTCTGTGGGGAGAAAAAGGGGAAATACACACAAACTCACCACAGCAAAACACGCTCCCCAAGTGAATCTTGTCCAGTATTTCTTTAAAGAAGAGAATAAGACAGGACTGCAAGACTATGGTCAAGAGAGCAAAGCCAACAATCAGTCAGAATCAGTATATGGGTGAGCCTCCTTGGCTCGTGGAAAGCACACCCAAGTTTGTCTCTGTCCTAGGGCTTTTCCACCTATTGTGCCCTTAATCTGAAACATTCTTCTTCCAGATACTTGCAAGACTCAACCCCTCACGTGATCGAGGTCTCTACTTAACAGTCTCGAAGAGGTCTTCCCTGGCCGACCAACTGAACATGAGAATCTCATTACCACTGTCTACATCATTTTCACCAGCTTTGCGTTCTTCGTTGTTTTCATTATCACTGGACATCTGCTGGTTACTTTCTTTTTCCTTACTGGGTTAGCATCCCATAAGAATATAACCTCTATGAGTTCCGGGACTCTCTCTGCTTCATCTGCTGTTTACCTGAGGTTCCTGGTAGAGTGTCTAGGTTGACACAGCCACCCAATCGTTTGTCAAATGTTGCGCAGGGAACCTGATGAACATCTCCTCGAGTCTCTGTAAAGGCTTGTTCTACTTTCCACCTGACGACCTAACTACATAACTGGCCATGGCACACGCAAAATCATCCCAATAATGCCCATGACCTCTGAGACACTAGAGAGGCAGTTGGATAGAACTAATGAACTACTTATTTGGCCCTAAAATCACTTGCAGATTATCTTCTAAGGTCTCACAACTGTGAGAATAGGCGGCCTCTCAATGTTCACCAGGGAAAGACTGGAGGAAGTCTGGAGAACTTGAGAAAGAAATCTAATTCCTCAAGTATCTTGATGCCTTTAGTCTCTTCTTTCATCAATCTTTCTTTCTTACTAGTCACTGGAAAATCTTTTAATGAGGTGAACAATACTCTTTCACCAACGGCGTTGAACCAACACGGCCCCAGTGCTCAGGGCTCAGGCCACATGCTTGCCTTTAACCTTTTTTTCCGTCCACCACAGCTGAGGGATGTCACATATTACTAGCTGTTATGCTGGGTCACTCATGCAATAACTCTAAATAGGGCTGTTGGGAAGGTTACTGTTGGTGGTACTCAGCCTCTCGGACAGCCCCAAAGATTCCCACCATCTGGTATTCGCGCTTTGTGTAGTCTCCTCCAATACTATGTCAGGGCTGGTCCGTGTAGCCAATAAATATGGCACAAGTTATAGTATGTGATGTCCAAAGCTAGGTCCCAAAGGACTTGGATCAATCTGGGGAAGTCAGCTGCCATGCTGTGACACTCTAAAGCAACCCTAAGCACGAGGAACTGAGGGCTCTGGCCAAAACCACATGCGAGAGCCATCTTGGAAGTGGATCCTCCAGCCTCAGTCAAGCTCCAGTGTCACATTTTAACTGTAATCTCATGGGAGACTAGGAGCCAGACTACCTAGCTAAGCCACTCCCGTACATCTAGCCCACAGAAAATGTGCGAAATAATTAATGTTAACGTCGTTGTTTTAGGACACTAAGTTTGGGGGTAACAGAGTTTCCAGACCTCATAAGGGAAAACCTATATCATCCTTGCCGTAGGGGAATCCTCACTACACGGAGTCCTAGTCAAGAAAGGGGTGTTCCCATTTTCACACTGGCGACCAGCTACAGCAAGACATCAAATCTATCATCAGATGCAGAGACGCAAAGAACCTAGAACTCCCAAGTCCATTGGCTGTAGCTGGCCTGTTACAGAACAGTAAAGCCCTCCCAGGCTCTACCTTGCATCTGTTACTAAAGCTTTTGGCCCCTTAAAAGAGATGTTAGAGCAGACACACGTTGATAACTGAAACAAGTAAGCAGGTTATCTGAAGTTCATGGCAAGGTAGAAAGGGGGAGCATTTCTCAGCTCTACGACTGGCGCTTTATAGGAATGTTGCTTGAGGTACCGAATTTTGGGGGGGGGGGGCAGGAGGGAAAAGCTGGAAAATGGTATTTTGATGGAAAAATTCCAGACTGTTTAACCTCTGCAAATAACTCCACAAGATGTTAAATATCCTGTGGGCAAATTAAATAGCGTCTAGCCTGGGGACCATTAGCTTGCAGTCTTTATTGGAGAATCAATTTGTGCTCCCCTTGTTCTTCTCCTATCATAAGTAACATAAATCTCGAAATTCCTATTTTCAATGAATTTCACTTCCTAAGTTTCTTTCATATTTTTTGTTGAACAAGCCTATGCTTTTTCACAAACAGCGCTGCCCTCTTTGTACCAAAGTTGTCAGGATGGCTGTTAGAAAACATTTGTCGCTTTTTTCACAAATGCAGTAAATAATGTGCTAATACAGAAGTGAAAGAACGAGTCTTCTGCAGGTGTGAAGAGAACCACCCTTGGGGGAAAAGGGGACAGGGCAATGAAGAGTAACAAATTACTTGGTCCCCAAGGGAAACATGTCAACTTTGACCAGAAGGCTTCATCAAGACAGGGCTTGAAAATCCCTTCTTCCTTCCCAACACATCGAGAGCAAGAAAAGTAGCAATTACAAGGAAATGAGAGCATTCACTGGTCCTCGCGGTACACGTGTTAACTATAAAGTCAAAGAGAATATAACTGTAAAACTTCCTCCTTAGTATGGAGAGGGGAACGGAGAGGGAGTCACAGTGGGGGCAGAATAATCATCACACACCCTGTGTGTTCTTCTCAGCAGGCACAGCTAATTCTGCCATCAGAAGAGAGGTACCCCCTGTAGAGAAGACCTACAGATGTGAACATCAATTCATCAATTCTTTGGCTGAAGAGTCTTCAATTCACCTAGTATATATGGAAGATCGAGAGATGACGATACAACTCTGACCATTCTAAATGTAATTTTCTCTGAAAATGCAGGTAGGAGATGAACACTGCCATTCTCTGCCCACCTACAGCCATTGAAAATAATCTCAATACTACATAAAATTCCAATTCTTTGGGGGCAGGCCAAACCTAGGATCTCACAAGTGGTAAGATGCAATCAACTTCACAATGTGTTGATTAGAACAGTGGCTACAAGAGTGAGCAACATTCTAAATGTGATGTATCATCTTATATATCTGACATGGATATATAATTAACATATGTAACCATTTTTAACTGTGTCTTCCAATATAATCTGATGGGTAGATACTTCTATTTTACAGAAGAAATTTAGAAGCAAGCTAACTTGGACATACAACTGATAAATAATAGTTTTTTAATTTGGGTCTATTTCCTTCCACGGTCTTGAAAGCCAAGCTCTACGGTCCACCTCATCAATATCTAGCTTAAGCTAGAGATGAAGGGCAACCACAAGCTTTTCCCTAACCACTCGACATATTCAGTCAATGAACTTCATGCTATTACTATTACTGTTATTAGTCTAAATGGAAATATGATTGTTTTTATCATATTGTTGACCAATAACAAAGACCAATAAAGCTCACACCTGCTTGGCAGGTATGAGAAGCACATGTATGAACAGGATTTGGATGCAGGAAACGAAGTTCAAGGATTTGGCTTTATAAAAGCCAACAGGAAACCAGGGTGTGCCAGTCCTTGCCTTTGAGAGAAACGGAAAGAACAAGGACCCTTGTGGGACCCTAAGAGCAGTATCAATGGAAACTCGAGGTCACATTCCTCCCCCTCAGACTGAGGAAAGGAGGAGGCTGGTCTGTGGGACCAAAGCAAACCTTCGATAGAAGGAAACTTTCAGAGGAAATGATTTAAGCTTTTTTGGTGAGAAGGGTATTTTTCAAATGCCTTTTTGAAGTTCTTATTTCCATCTTAAGTCTACACAAATAAAAATAATCGTCAGTTTTCAAAGGGTCTTGCGGTTCACCGTGGGGGAGGGAATTTGGCTTGGTTTCTGCCAGTGAAGCTTCCAGGTCTTTGGATTTTCTTTTTTTCCTATTTGGAGGAAAAACTTAAGCTCCAAGGGAGAAAAATGGAGACACTAGATGTTCCCAGTGATTACTGGAGAACTGTCCTGACCTGACGGCAATACAGTAAAAGAAGGATGGAGAAAATCTACTACGTGGCAAGGACTCAAGAGAGATACACTTTGGGGCTATATGAAAAAGCCACATTAAAAGAGGTGACTTTTTGATCTTTCATCGGACTACATTCACCAAAATGTTTCAAAAGCCAAAGAAAATTCTCAAATAGCACTGTCCAGCAGAATTTTCTATGATGATGGAAACGTTCTCTATTTGCAATGTCCAAAATGGTAGCCACCGGTCTCATGTGAGGCTATTTAAAGTAAATACAATTTTAAAATTCAATTCTGCAGGCGCATTAGTCACGTTTCAAGTGCCCTGTTCCTTTATGTTCCCGACGTTCCCTATATTTACATCTGTTAGCACATTTATTCTATTGTATTAATGCCCTCTGTGCAGTTTCAACTTTGACATAGGAACAGTTCTGTACTCCAGGGCTAAGTGGGGTCCAGTTCACAACAGGTATATAAGAAATGTTAATATGGATAAATGAATAAATGGGTAAATGAATGACTCAATCCTCTAAGTTCATATCTATCCCCCGGGGCCTTGCTGTCAGATAGAATCGCTGTATCATTTCAACCAAATTTTAATACCAAATGAGTTCTAGATCTTGATGAAGGTAATAATTATATTAATAGAGATCAAAATGAGACTTAGATCTTGTTGGTGATGATTATAATAAAGATCAATCATCTTCTCGTCAAAATGCTGTGGTCTTGGCTTCCAATAACTTCGTTTTCTATCAGTTTCCCTTGAAGCCTTGCTCTGCTTTTTTTCCAACATTAGGTAGAAACAAAACAAACCAAAAACAAAACAAAAAAAAAAAGTTTTCTTGTCTTTCCCTTTGTTTCTCTGTAAACTGAGTTAAGTAGCTAGATAGCCAAGCTTTTCCTCCCAAAGATATCCTGAACACCAAACCCAAACAAACTTCCAAGTCTGGAGTCAAATCAAATGTTTTCTGTAAAGGGCCAGGTAGGAAGTAGAATTGACAAAATTAATGAGCGTGGCTCTATTTCGAAAACACTTTATTTGTGGACCCTGAAATCTGAATTTTGTGGAATTTTCATGTTTCATGAAATGTGACTCTTCCTTTGACTTTTTCAACCATTTAAAAATATAAATGGCTTGTGCGTCCTACAGAAACAAGCTGTAGGATTTGGCGCTCAGGTCTATGTTTGCCAAGCTCCGTTCTAAGGCCTGCTGAGAGCTCACATGCTTCATATTCAAGTTAAAGTTCCCAGAGCAATGCAGATTATCGTGACACTGATGGAAATTAAACCCTCATTGTAGACAATGAGATATTCAAGAGCCTTAGAGTCGAGCAGCTCCAGAGGCCAGCTGGGAGCCAAAGCAGGGAATTTGGTGGCCAAGGGGGTTGTGGTGAATGGTGGAGATGAGGGCAATCCTTGTCCACCCACTCTGGTATCACTCATTTCCAGTCTTGTCACCATCAGCTGAGCAGAAAGATGAAGGCTCAGCTGGTCTTGAGATCCTTTTATAAACCAGTTTTGTCCAGACTTCTATTAGTCAAAATCCTATCTCCGTAAGTTTCTGCAAGCCTGTGAATTATGCCTTTGATCTGAGTTACATTATCTTCAATTAAGCATTAATATATTGTGCATGAACTGACACCGTGTCATGCAAAATGGTAAGGCTTCTGGAATACATTTCCAAAGCCAGTATTCTAAATAGAGCTGTGTAGGCAGTGAAATATTTATTTTCAAATTCATCTGTGTACATTTTCAAAATTACTGCTCTCTAAATTTTCTTTGAAATGTCTGACCTGCTGTTCATAAGTCAAAAAATATAATCTCTCTTTTGTGGAACGCCAATTGGTAAATTGTGTTAAAAAAAAAAAAAAAAGTCAGATTGGTTACTTGCTGTTAGATGGTGGATATTCAGGCCTCAAACAGCTAGTGTTACCTTAAAGAAACTGCCCCAAAGGCCCTGTGGACTTCATTGACCAGGCTGCTGTCAGACTGTTTCGCCCTCAACAATTAACAGTCCCCAAATTTCCCCCAAACAGTGGCAGAATGAAGCGGCTTCTATTTGTAAAAAGTGAAGTCAAACATGAATATGGGAATACATACAGGGGTGGAAGAAACCCAGTTCGCCTTTTTGGTTCCATGTTGGTAGATTTTCTTTCTGTATTTTGCAAAAGGAGCAGAGCTGGTATTTGTTTATAGAACACTGAAAGAAGAAAGGCTCTGGGTAAACACAGACTCCATGTTTTAAATAACATTCGAGTTCCTGAATGAGGTATGCCCTAAACTTCTAGAAACCAGGTGTGACTCTGGCATGTAGGCCAATTTCAACACTTACCTGAAAGGTATCCAAACGACTTTGGTAGGAAATCAAGTTAGTGATCTTGTGACACTTACAGTATTTCCCAATTTGGGCTGCCCTGGAAAGATCATAAAAATTGGCACGTATTGTAAAAATGGAGTCTCCCAGTCCGTTCTAAAGTAGAAGTGCACAACTGCATAGAGACAGGAAGATGAGCGGTGTATTATAAATCCCCAGAAAGACCTTCAATAGGATACCAGCTGGATTATCCTTTGTCTTCACTTCCTGGACCTCTCTAATGGACCCAAAGGTTAATACGGTGGGTGGCCTACCTATTTGTTCCATAATATTCAGCCTCCTGTCCACTGCTATGCCCTGGGCGAATACCCAAAGGCCAAAGCCAAGACTCTTGACCAAGGTTTCCTTAACATTTTCTGATGACCACAGATGGCGCACATTGGTGAGATACAGTCAGAGAGTTCACTTCTACTACCCTAGGGGGAGGCTGGGGAAGAGATGAATTGAAACCACAATGAAAGAGACAATGAGATTTCAAGCTGGCAAAGAACTTAACTGTCACCTTGACAAGTGGTCTTCAACCATGGGAGTGCACGAAAAGCACTCGTGAAGGCTTTGAAACATACCCACGCTTGGACCCTATCCCAAGATTCTTCTTCAATAGAGTTCAGGAACCTACCTAGGATTTCAAAAAGCTTTGAGACCTAGATCTTGAAGATGATAAAAATTATATTAATTCTGATGTGCCTCCAGGGTTGAGAACCACTGACTAATCTCTGGTAGATAAGAAACCGAGACTTATGGAGGTAAGTCACTTTGTCAAAATCAGACATGCTTGGATTCAAAATGCAAACGATGGAGAAAATCTGCATCGGCGTATGATTGAGCACAGCAGGAGGGCCCCCTGTGGAAGGAGTGCCATTACGTCGTAGATTCAAGGGGAGCCATTCACACTGCAGACATCCTACACCTATTTAACTATTGATAAAGTATCTACAGATCTAGAAGACGTTTTTCTGGCAGATGGCAGTGAAGTCCTTTGATGTAATCAAGTCAGACACATGACGAAAGTACTCTGATAGACTGGAGTAAGGGGTCTTCTTGAAAGCACTGCTTTCATCAATTTCATACAAGTATGTGGTATGGTCTAGCAAAGGCCCTGGCAGCCAAGTCTGTTTCCCTGCATCCCCCGAATTACTAGTTTTACCCTCACGTGTATCGCACTGCGTAGACAGATGTCAGACTAAGACGAGATAAAAGAAGATAAACTGGGTGTTGGGGGGGACCACTGTGCAAGGTAGAGAAAGATGCCCCTTCCTCCAAGTAGATGCACGTCCAGGTGCACGTCAGGCACAAAGCTTCCTAAACGATGGCGAGACTGCAGTCCTTGCTAGACGCTTCATCCAGGCAACTTTGTTCAATGAGCAAACTGCAAGATCTTATCTGGTCATCTAAAGCAGAGGTCGGCAAATTACAGCCCACATCTGGTCCACCACCTGTGTCTGTAGAGCCCTTGAGCTAAGAATTGTTTTTATATTCCTAAAGAGTTGAAAAAAAATTCAAAAGAAGAATGTTTCATGGCATGTGAAAATTTCACGAAATTCACATTTCACCGTCCACACAAATTTCTATTGGAATAGAGCATGCCCATTATTTAGGTCTTGTCTATGGCTGCTTTTGCAGAGTAAACATTGCCAAAGAAACAGGATGGCCCGCAGAGCCACAAATATTCACGATTTAGACCTTACAGAAGAAGTTGGCTGACCCCTGGTCTAAAGGAAGAAAAGAGTTAACTTTTTTTTTTTTTTACATTTATTTATTTTTGAGAGACAGAGAGAGACAGAGTGTGAGCAGGAGAGGGGCAGAGAGAGAGGGAAACACAGCATCCGAAGCAGGCTCCAGGCTCCGAGCTGTCAGCACAGAGCCTGACGCAGGGCTCAAGCCCACAAACTGTGAGATCATGACCTGAGCCGAAGTCGGATGCTTAACCAACTGAGCCACCCAGGCACCCCAAAAAGAGTTAACTCTTAAGCCAAATTCCTTTTGTACATTTAAAGAAAAGTTCCAAGCAAACATGGCAGGTGAAATAGTCTCTTTATATGTACAAACTTGAAACTGAGACGACAGAGGAAGGTCAAGTTCATTACCTAGCCACCTTGACAGTACCTTTAAATGTCATCAATCAGTATGTGCCTTGCAGGACTTGGAGGGGCTCATTATAAATTATAGCACATGGGCCCCTGACACGATCCAGGGATTGCAACAGGACTCCGGTGACGTAATGTGATAAAGGAGATTTCTCTGCACAGCTCTGTATGGCACAGAGCTGGAGAATTTCCAAGAAATTTAATTTCCAGAGTGCCACCTTTGACTATTCAAGATAATTCTACCCAAGGCACCAGGCATGCTTGAAGAAAACTTTATCTTTTCTGGAAATGCTTGTCACTGGGTGTCGTCCTCGAAAATATAAATTTGCAGCTATGTTTTTTTCAACAAGACAGACTAAATCCAGGATGCAGATTTTCCAACGAGACTCTTTTTAAACATCTGTTGGTAGGCTGCATTTAACATTAGTTGTTTGAGCAACGCACAGTTTGATTAGACTGTCTGAAACCAAGCCAAAGTCTGCAAAATAATAGCTCAATTAAATTGTGTTTTGCTTTCATTTGTCTTAGATTTTCCTGAGTGTGAGGGAGTTGCAAATAATCAAGTAAACCAATTCCTTTCAAAATGAGAGATTTCGGTGGATTTTCTATCTTCCCTCCAAGTTCTTGTAATAATCTGTTCCATCTTCGCTATGCTTCACTGAACTTAATCTTGACAAACACATTTCTGTACTTTGCCTTTGGTCTCCTTTAATTGTCTATACTTATGAATTAAAGCTCTATGTCATTAATATTATACCTTAAACAGATTAGAGAATATACAAAGGCAAGCACAGAGCATTAGGGTGGTCAAACAGCAATGCAGGAGTTTTCTGATTCTTCCTCTACACTTGGCAAGATTCATGTCATCAACCCCGTGAAAGATTTTTGGACAGGAATGACACAGGATTCTTTGAATGCTGTGTTTCCACTCTTGAAACGTTCCTCGAGATTCGTGAATCGAAGACCAGCCTGCAGCCTTAGCCACTAAAGCAGCATCAATTTTCCTTTCTTCTTGGCTTACGTATTTCACGATCTCATTCGTTCATTTATCACCCACTCATTCACTAATTCATGAATGAGAGCGACATCTACGGATTGCCGACTTGGGCCAGGCAGGGTGCAGAAAGCCACGGTTTCAGCGTTTCAGATTAGGAAGTAATGCCTTGGCCGTTAAGAAGACGTAGCATTGGGGCGCCTGGGTGGCGCAGTCGGTTAAGCGTCCGACTTCAGCCAGGTCACGATCTCGCGGTCCGTGAGTTCGAGCCCCGCGTCAGGCTCTGGGCTGATGGCTCGGAGCCTGGAGCCTGTTTCCGATTCTGTGTCTCCCTCTCTCTCTGCCCCTCCCCTGTTCATGCTCTGTCTCTCTCTGTCCCAAAAATAAATAAAAAACGTTGAAAAAAAAAAAAAATTTAAAAAAAAAAAAAAAAAAAAAAAAAAAGAAGACGTAGCATTAATTCATATAAAAATTCTGAGACGACAAGGACAAAAGAAAGACCAGGATGGGAATATCAGAACAGCATCACCCTCATTTATGCCAACAGTGACACGCCGAGGAAAATCAAGCTCCATCAGGATAATGTTATTTATAGTAGTAGCAGGCATAATGGCAGCAGGTGACATTTATTAGGTGCCTAATTCATCGTGTGCCAGGCACTGTTCTAGGCTGTTACACGAGGTAACCCAGCTAATTTTCTTAACAGCTTCGTAGGAGAGACATTCTGATCATCCCTACTTTGCAGATGAGGAGCCCGAGGTCTTCCCATAAAATATGGTGAACCGCACGTGCCACACTGGTGAGCTAGAAGCACAGGGGCAGGCCCCGTTAGCTCCTACAACATATACCTGAATGGCAGCCGGTATCAAGTGGATTAAGATAAAATTTGGAGAATTTACTATGTGCCTGGCATGGTGCAAGTACTTTTCATGCGTTAATCATTTCATGTGCACAATCACATGAGGTGGGTAAGGTCATTAGCTACATTCTCTAGATGAGAAAACAGAGAGGTTAAGTTACTTTTCCAAGGTCACACAGTGGTTAAGGGTATAGCGCTAGGACTTAAACCTGGCAGCCTCACATCAGAGATTGTGCTATTAATCAAGATGTGCCCCCTCTCACCGTGTTCTGAACCACAAATCTCTGAAATTCTCACCCACCCTGCCAAGTTTGCATGGTGAGCCGGTATAGGAGACCCTGTGTCTTTAAAGGCAAATTGCACCTTATTTGTGACCATGCACTGGCACAGCTGCAGGATAAGAATACAATATTCTTGGTCTCAGATAAGTGTATAGGGAATACCACAAAGTACGTGTTTAATTTTAGGTATATATGTGAATAGTTACCGCTGGATCTATCCACTTTCCCAGAAAAAAATGATCCTAAGTACCTCTCTACTTGGGTATGGGATCAAAACACTACGTCAGTCAAGTCCACACCAAGCTGGGCAGGTAGAAGGTACACCTATCACCACTCCCAGTGGTGGTGCCATGGCAGACATGCCTAATCAATCGTGCTGATCCAGCGGATGCATCTTAATTCTAGCATCCTTCAAACAGCATTCTAGGTAGGACTGCTCTGTATCTGGATCAGACGAAACCTCTTTGTGTGGCTGAGACTCTTAATTCTGTGTCCAGAACAGGTAACGATTCCTCTATGCTATCAAATAGCTAATCAGACATAATTTGACCAACGTCTTATGAAACGTGGCTCCGTTAGGTCTGATGAAGCAGCTCTTCCGTGTGCAAAGGAATGCCTTGGCTGCGGATCCTACATCCAGAAAAGATCACAAGGAACCCACTAGGCTGCAGCAATAGATAGCAACGAAAAAGAAGCATGGGACAACATAGCAGAGAATTTAGATCTGGGAAGACATATCACATGGCTTTTAGTTTCCTTTTGAAGAAAACAGAGATATAATTCTCTTGGAATTAAATTCAAAACACAATTTAATCACCAGGGCCTTCTGTCTAAATGGTAGGCGATAGAACAAGCAATATTTACAATCTGGATTTGGGGGACTCTGACATGTTATCAAACGGACTGGACATATATTCATACCTCCAGACAAAGGGAATCATGGTTCTGAATTTCCCTTTTCCCCCCTCCCCAGCAAGAAGACTACAACCTTCTTCTCAGGACATCTAATTTAATCCAAACCTAGAATACTAAGAAACTAGAGGAAGGCAGCAGATTTTACACTTGGTATGGTAGATAAGAGAGAGCCACTGAAAGGTGTTGAATAGGGGAGTGACACAGCATTTACGATGAATAGGAAATAGGCAGGAAGCACAGGAGATGCTCTGAGGGGTCAGAGGAAGCATGTGCCAACTGAAGGCCTGACCTGTGGAACAAGGTAGGAGCAGGGGAAACATGGAGAAAGGAATGGACACAAGATACTGAGTGGAAGGAAAAATGGCAGTTCTGACGACAGATAATGTGGTAGGGATGAAGGAAATTAATAAGTCAATGATGACTCATGACTCTGACTAATAGAGTCTGGTGACAAAAGTGATCAGTTGCATTAGAGCTAATTGCAAGTGCTGTCATGGTGAGCAGAGAGCCACAGACAGATAGGAGGGGTATCAACAGCCGTGGACTCACGGGTGCAAAGTCACCAGGACAGCCAAAGCGAATGGATACACTACTGGAGAAGATCAAAGGAAATGAACTTTGGGGAACGTATGAACTTCTCTTCTGGAAGAGGACTGGGAGACAGAAGGAAAACAGTCTGGGGACCCCGGGTGGGGTGGGGGTTGGAGTACTGCACTGATGAAGTCTGAAAGAAAGCAGTTGCCAGAAATCTGAGTTAGCCAAAGGTTGACTTAGCCACGAGGAAATCAGACAGGTTGAAGGATGGTGGCAAGGGGGACATGGCCACTAAATTTAGTGACAATACACCTCAAGAAAATGATGAAGGGGGGGGGGGAAAGCCAGATACTCAGGGGAGGGGAGGAAGGAAAATGGCTGGTATAGAAAAAACCAAACTGAAGCAGCAGGCAGAAGATTCAGGTCATAAAAGCTTGGTAAGCAAAAGGAGCTAGGGAGGGTAGCTGGGAAGGATCGAGTCATCTAAAGTTTTTGAACAACCCATTTAAAATCCACATTCTACCATGAACACCGATAAATGCCGGGCTCTGTCTGCTTGAATGTTTACCAAATCTTCTCAATGGGATGTAACATAAAAGGACAAGGGCTGGCATTCTCTGCCCAATTGTGCCCTGGCAGCTTTCGATTCTACTACTTAAGTAGTTAAAAATCTGTTCTTTTGATGAAGGGGGAAAGGTTATGAATAGAAGGGAGCGGGCCCAGACCCTTTAGAAATGACTGGTGCTCAGTCTCCATAATTTACTGGGCAGTAATTTCAAACTCAAACAATCCCAACAGCAGGGCGGCTAAAGTCCACCCCAAGTTCAAAATGGGATATGTTCTCTTTAAAATTTTGAGAGCGACTAAATATGACAACCATCTGATGTATGAAAATTATTCACAACCAAAAACAGACAGTCTGGAAATAGCCGGGATGACTTCATTTAGACAGAATTACCCGAATCTGTTTCTAATATACACAGTACACATAATAAATTTTTACAATATGACAAGGAAAACAAACTTAATAAAAGTTCCCGATCTTTTGTTACACAAGCATGCTATATCCATGCTATGTTTATAATAGTTTGCTCATGATATCACAGCTCGGTAACAAAGGCCCAAGCAATACAAAAACAGTTACTAGGCATGACATCAACTCACAACTACCGTAATTACATCGGTACACAAATTTCCCAAACTGTACATTTTCCAAACTGCTTCTCAATTTCAACGGCTGCCTTTAGACAATTACTTGCAGAGTTGTCTGCAGACTTTGAGTAATACCCGCCTTTCTTCTCTCTTTCCCAAGCGTCATTTCCCTTTAGAAAGTGCATATTTCAATTACAAGCACTATTTTTCAAATATGCCCATAAACATATGTCCAAATTAGGAGACAGTGTGGTCTAGTGGTTAGTGACAAGCGTGAGGCATCAGCAACTCCGATTCCGTTCCTTTCGCTGTCCCTGTCTGCCGGGCCCAGCAGCAGCTCAGTGAGAGTCGGCAGAATGGAACGGGTAAGAGCACAGAGATGCTTGAGCCAAACTATTTGGGCTAGAGCCCCAGCTCTGCCACTCGTTGGCTGTGTGGCCCTGGGCAAGTTAACTTCTCTGCCCGCCCCTCCGACACTCCCTCATCTGTAAGATGGGAATAACAGTAGCACTGATCCCCATACGGTTGTTGCAAGTAGTTGCCTCCTAGAAAGTATAATTTTACGTGCCTGCTCCTTAATATTACTATTCCATTTCTGGGACTCAGTTTCCTGTTGGAAGACTTGGCTTAAACGATCATGACCCATCGCATGAACTGTGTCACCTTTCTAATGTGAGGATAAGGACTTCATCTTGGTCGTGTTACCTGGATATCGTGAGGTGCCACGAATAATGCTGGAACGAATGAATTAAATCCATAGGTTCTGTAATGCCCAATAGCTACAGAGGTGAAAATATTATTCTGTAGAAATTGGTTTTTCATCCTATTTCTCTAATGGCTTGCTTTCATGTTCCCGCAGCTAATGTTGATAAATACCTCCCAACCAATTGAAATAATAAGCATAGGGAAAAAAAGATATTGCCTTGTGATTTCAGAAGCATATTTCTCCAAGGACCAAACTTTCCGAGCCCATCCCATATTCACGACCTCTGTCTCCACTGTGTGGCACGGTCAGTCGGCTTTCCCGACCGGGCAGGGCGCCAGGGCAGGGCGACTACCCCCATTGTCACTGCTGGTCTGTGGTGCTCACACCAAATGCTGTTATTCTAGGCTTCAGGAAATTTTCTAACCACTGGACAGGGTCCAATGCTGTGTGCTAATGAGTTTCAGATTGGAAGACTTCACTGTGCATGTGTCACAAAAGTGCCACGGTTTAGGGGGGGCAGGGAAGGAAAGACACACACAAAAAGAGAAGAAAAAACAGTAGTTCAAAAATGCTGGCTACTCAAATTGACAGGGAACATGACCTCTGCACTTCATCAGAAATTCCTGCAGACTTACCAAATAAAGGAGTTTGCTTTTATCACACACTGTGAGACTCATATGGAAAAATGGAAAACACTACATCACTTGACCTCGGCGTGCCCCCTTTCAACCACAGACGAATATTGTGTACAAAAATTCTAAATCAACTTAAGATGTTCAAAAACAAAAAAAAAAGCTTTAATTTTTTTGCGTTCGACTTGATGATGACTATTTTGGTTTTTGAGCTTTCGCTCAGAAGGTTCACAAAGGAAACGGAGCTGTAATTCCAGGAAGAGCATTTTATCACTCTGGGAATAATAATGTGGTGGCCACCGCCAGGTAGGCACATCCCTGTCTCTACTTCCCTGTAGTCCTGAAGAAAATAACAAGCAAGTCTCACTTACCCAGGTTTGAAAGTCACCCCAGACCGAATCATGATTATTTGCTTACATTAACAGAGCATTAAAACCAATTTTAAACAACTTGAGGAAACAATAGCCATCTTTTCTTGGTGATTCACTTCTCTGGGAAGCTTTTTCTCCCTTCATGGAAACCCACAGGCTTGATATCAAGATTTCTCATTATGCTATCACAGTCTATCAAAGAAGAATCCCTTCTTGGGGGAGTCTAACTCCCAGGACTTCTTTTGAATAATGAGATTACGTTTAAAAAAAAAAAAAATTTTTTTTTTTTTTTTTTTTGGCCACACTTAGTATTGGCGACTTTAAAAATCCAAGCCTTTCACATCCTCCAACTGTCACCAACATTTTTTCAGACGATGTCAATAAAATTGATTGCTTGCAGTTCTGAATTCTGCTCTGCACATGGAAACAATATAATTTGTTTTAAAGTATTTTCGATGGGGGCGGAAGGAGAAACTGAACCTCAGCAAGCCTATCCACAACACTGGGGTGGGGTAAGAGAACAAACCAGAAGCACTGTAAATGGTCTGAATATTATGGTCTGCTGGAAACTTTGACAAAAATTCCTGATGTATAAACCCTTAAACCTTGCTGTTGTGCTGACTGATATGTCTTCCTGTCAGACATGAATGATGTTTCTGGAACATTAATACGTTCATTAAATTCTAACTCCCTGTACTTAAAATATTCTGTACTTTGGCTCAGAGGCATCTTGACAGCTTTGTTGTAATCATATATGTGAGGCCCCCAGACTACACAATTGTTGAGATGCCTCATACCTACAGCCAATCTGTTGCTTTTACAAGTTTAATCTAGGTATTAAGGAGCCGATTGTGGAACCATGTCGATTCGACATCTTCAACTCAGTTGTATATCATAGAAACCACTATGGGTGGTGACAGGCTCCCATGATGCCCAGCAACCATGCATACCTCTAACTCCCTAATCTGTAATACTACAAAATACGGCTCGCTCGCTCTCTCTCTCTCTCCCTTTTTTTTTTTTCCTTTTTCCAAAGCACAAGTGGACGACCAGCAAGGGTCCAACAGTGTTATTCCTAATTACCTTTTTTTTCACTCTTGATCCTGTGGCTCTCATAATTAGTTACCTGGGGCTGCAATCCAATTTGAAGTGATGACAAGAAAGTGATCCATGAAAAAGTAATAAGTTAAATCCAATTTCAGCCTTCCTCTAATTAAATGCACATGGAACTAATGAGTCCAACCCTAGCATTTCAGTGATAATGGTAATTAGCGAGGTGGGAGTCGCTCTCTTTTTCAACACTGGAGGTGTAAACCACAAGGTAAAATGGTAGGAGCACTCTTAATTACATGTGTCATTTTGTTAGCAATTTACACATTTTTGACCAGTCAAGTATGTTTCTTTCCCTGTCCCTCCCCACCTCCTAGCCCCAGCAATGATTGTAACGTACCATTCCACGTTCCGACACAGGGAAGCTCCGAAGAGCACTTCAGACTTGAGAAGGACAAATAACTTTTCTTTGCTGTCGCTCACCACTGGGACGCACACGCAGACAAGGCGACAATTAAGGATAATTACACAGACCTTAGTCCTCTTAACTGAAATCCAGATATTTACAGTGGAATAGGATTTTGTTGGTTTGGTTTCATTTTTGCTTACAATATGGAAAATATAATAATTTGCTTATTTGTGGCAAACAGGGCACTCAGTAGATGCTGAGGAAATATACACGGGAGGGGCAGCTATAATGAACTTCCCGACAGCATACGGGTTGTCTGTGCTCCCCCCCAAAAACCTGGCTTCCCATTCTGGTGCTATACCTGTCTGTGTGCTCTGCAGCAAGTCAGGGAACTTCTGTAAGTTTTACTTTCCTGCATCCACAGCACAGGTAAATAATATTCCTATACCACAGGGTAGCCATGGGGATGGTCCCACATTCAGCACTTGACTAAATGTTAATTATCTTTGCATACAGTGACATATGCATATGGTGACAAAGATATGCTTACATTTAAAATATGAGCATCGCACTTGAATTTTAATGCTTAGATACATGTAAGATGACCATGTAACTAAATGCCCAAACTGGGATACTTTCAAAGAGTGACAATTTTTATAAATAGAGCCAGGCAACAGGCATAGACTAGGGATATCCTGGAAAGGCTGGGACATGGGATCATCCTATACACTGCAGCTGAAATGGCAAAAATGAGCCAATTGATTATATTACAACTCCAATCAGAAACTCAGAGGTAAGGACCAGACATACTATTTTATTAAAAAAGTTTTTACATACTTATTTTTGAGAGACAGAGAGACAGAACATGAGCGGGGAAGGGGCAGAAAGAGAGAGACACACAGAATCAGTAGCAGGGTCCGGGCTCTGAGCTGTCAGCACAGAGCCCAACGTGGGGCTCGAACCCACGAACCATGAGATCATGACCCAAGCTGAAGTTGGACACTCAACCGACTGAGCCACCCAGGCACCCCAAAGCATACTATTTTAGAAAAAAAAAATCTGAAATTAAGAGTATTTGACCAGGGCCACAGGATGGCCTTGAGGTTCAGGAAACCCTTACAAGAGGATACAAAATTCTGTGTGCCTGTGCATTTTTCTCAAGGGAGGGGTCACTGCCTCTATCGTACTTTTAATGGTGTGTATAATCTGAAAGACTTAATAACCATTTTTAAAGCATCATTTTTACTTTATTGATTCTTACCAAGATTTATTTTTCAGGGTTTTGGGAGTCTCCAAAGTCATGTGATTAACAATGACAACTGACAAGGCATCCAAATTTCACCACTTCCCCTCAATTTCATGTCGGGGATGCCAATTCTAGACAATGTTAACTCTAGACATTTATAACAATTTTTTTTGCCTCCTCCTGAATTATATCCACTTTACTAATTCAGTGCGCAGGGCTATTTTTTAAGGGTCAGTATTTCAAAAACCATTCCATTTCACTATCTACAACATAAAACTGTAGTTTCCTTTAAAGGTTTCCTCTTACCCATTTATTCCTTAGCGAATAACGTGGAAATGATATGAGGTACTAAGATTATATGTGGCATTAATGCAAAGCAAAAATGCTGCCTAAAGCACGTTTTATATAACTGCAAATAAAAATGCTAAAAAAAACACCTGCTGCATCTTGTATTTTAACCTCCTCTACCTCAAGCAGGAGTCCTCACTATACTCCTGAGCCTCCAACCGGATGACACGGCTGTACTTCCCAGTGGATTTCACTACCTTTCCTTCCAGTGAAATGGCCTCCTGGATGAGGGGCTCCTACACGATGTCACCTTGGAAGGGGGGAGGACAGGCACGAGGGGAACGTCTCAGATGACTGGTTTCAAGTTCAAATTCTTTATAGACGGCCTGAAACTGTGGTCAGCTTTCCGCTGTAAGCAACACACAAGGTTTACTTTCTTTCCTAACTTTAATGCTGCCAGAATACACATGTACTTTTACTTTCTTAGGAGAAAATGTGTCATTTGATTTCCTTCCAGTTTATGTACTCGTGCCAACAACTAAAATGCTTAAAGAACCAAAATGAATTACTACCCAGAAACGGTGGTCAAAGTTCCAAAATTCGATCAATAAAATTGCTCATCTACTCACAAATTAATCTTCAGCCAGTAAAGTTGCACGTTTTCGAGGTTATGAGCACACCTGCATCATTAAGCGTTTACTTCATTTGTTCAAGCAATCTTCAGAAGCATGTAAATATTTATAAAAGCAAGTCTACTATTTTTACCCACATAGAATTTTATTTTTCTGTAGCAAAACCTTGTTAATTCTTTGACAACTCCTAAGCATCCTGAGGGCAGGGTCTGTACCCTTGACGGTTTCGTGTGATGCCCTATGCGTGGAGGCTGATCCAGAAATGCTCACCAAATCACATCTAATAGATCCAGATCATCCTAATCCTGAATTTACCACGGGGCCAATTTTCAATTTTCATTTGTGTCATTCATTAAAAAAAAAAAAAAATTGCAAGGCAGCTCAAGAGGCTAGGCTGACCAAGGGGCTATTTAGGTTACCAAGTAGAGTGTTTTTTAAGAACATCAAAAGCAGAATCTATACCAATTAATGCCTTGATTATACAAACCACACGTCACCCAAGAATGTGGCCAGCTCAGATTTAGTTCTGTACGTGTAGCTGGAGAGAGCGTCTTCCTGAAATTAGTCCAAATTGCTGATGTTTGACTACATTTTGTGATCTCTATCGAGTAACCACTTAGAGCCTCCTCTAACTTTCCATTCTCTTTTGTTTGTTATCATCAGCCTGGGAAACTGGAGAGCACTGCCAAACATAAAGCAGAGAAGTGTGAGATATGCCTAAAATATAAGTCACAGTATATTTGGGGATTTGGGTTTCTTTTTTTTTTTTCTTTCCCCTCAAGCAATCAGTAGATCAAATTCTTCTCCCCTGTCAAGGCTTCCTCTATGCGGAAGATCTGAAATTTGCGAAGATAGGTCTCTCAGTGTGGTCACGAAGGGTACGAACAACAGAAATGAACCCTGTTAAGATTTGTGATGGGATTTCCCTTTCATTTCAGAGCCACACTGGATGGGGTGCCCCAGCGAGGGCATGGCATGGCAAGGTATCTCTCTGAAGGTTATTCCTTCCGTGAATCACCGAGTCTATATACGTATTTTTATAAGGAGGTAATATACCATGTGACCTAGGTTAGTAATTTCTCCTTTCTGTTTGTAGAAGGTCAGCCAACCTAATAAAGCCTGGTGGATTTGCATGACCCTACCAGGCAGCTGACAAGACGTAGTCTATGATGCACGCGCACGCACACACACATTCACACGCGCGCACAGCCAACCCACTGTTTTTTTTCCCAATCAACTCTTAAAGCTGGTCTAAATTCTATGCTTGTCAACTCTCCCACAGAGGGGTAGGAAGGGACTCAAAACATCTTATTTAGCAAAACCAGCATTCAAGATGGCCCCCTCGCCCCACACTTTTTATACAGACTGAAGTGCTCAGCAGAATGTGTTAGGTTGGTTTTGACACTGTCTTTGCCAAGAAAAATGAAGCTCTCTGTATCATACTCTTCTGGTGGCTGAAAACCTTATAACGGGCAAGAAAAAGAGCCCTCAAAAGGAAATCCCCTGAAACTTTACTTCATATATTTAGCCCTAAAGCAACTTCGTTCATCTTGGAAAAGAAGTTACCTAAAAATGCCATATGTCTTTAAAAAGCAAGTATGAGGGAATATAAGTCTAGTATAAAAAAAATTACAAATGATCTTCAATCCTGAAGAGCAGTGCATCAGGCAGACTGTGTATGTGTGTACTTTTTAAAATTATCCCTAACCAAAGCTCTACTACGTACAAGATTCCCACCTCCCCGCAATAATATATTGTCATTTTTCCAATGCACTTGAGGTCTGATAAATTCAAGAGGACTAACAGTATTTTTAAGGCTGTTAGAGCTCCAAGAGGGAGGCCAAAAGAATGGACAGTCATTTGAATCACTGAGTGACAGGCTGGGCCAGCTCCCTGTATACATTAATAAATTAGAATTTTAATTGTGTCTCTGTCTGCAGGAGATGCCCCAGCACTTTAATATGTACCAACAATTGGCTATGTTCTGGAATCTGCAATGTGGCCTCCGCGGCTGACCTCTGAAACACAATTCCCAGTCTGACTACGGAAACTGTTCAGTTTGATCCTTTCAACTTATTTGAATCCTGACAAATAAGCTCACAGCTGAAAGGTCAACACAGTCATATTTCATCCTCCAGAGCTGTTCTTAAGACATCTGCACAACAAAGCACTTCTTACAGCACCTGACATGGGACCTCAACGGCACTGAACCTCATTAAAAATATCCCCAGCATTCACACACGCGGAAAGGCCTATGGATCAGCGATGATGGTTTACCAAATCACTAACTGTTTTTGAAAGTGTTAGTCAACAGTGCACATTGTCATCCAACTGTTCCCCGTAAAGTGCTACTCTATGTGCTCTAGGCAGTGACGCTTTCCCAAGTAGATGTAGAGGCAGGGCTTGTTCCCCAACATCGGTCAGATCTTTGCAGGATCATTGGGGAAGTGTGGTCACTTCGTGCTGACCTGAGAGAAGTCAACACAAGCTAGGATTTGGGTTGACCCCGTGATCAATGTCGCTGGGGCCAAATTCCACCCAGCAGCTACCATTTACAAATTCCATCCCAAAATGTCCAGGGTGAGAAGTTCCTTTTACTTCCCGTTTCGAGCACGTCCCACTCCCAGCTGTACGAGTAGCTGAACCACAGAGAACCTGGCAGTGCCCTGTCTTGGATGTGAGCATGAACACCCTCTGTCGCATTTTTTGGAAATATCTGTCACAGTTTCCAGCTCCAAGTCGAAAATTCAAAGCAGATTTTTACGAGCCCGCTCCTACCCTGTACTACGGCTCTGCCCTCAATGGGCCTGAAACGAGAAGTTGCTAAACCAGTCTTTTTTGAAATCTTGACACACAAACTGCTTGCCAGTTTTTATGGACGATCCAGAAAACATCCACTAAAGAACAGTGTACATTATACTGGTTACTAGGTATATTAAAAGTGCCATATCTTCATCAGTCCTACTAACAGGTACTTGACCCCATGACACTTTGGGACAAACGATTCTGTGCTGTGGGCGATCTTTCCTTGGAGTACAGGACCAGTTAAGTAGCATCCCTGGCCTCTACCTACTCGAGGTCAGGAGCACCCATGCCCCCATGGGACAATAAAAACAACTGTCCCCATGGGACAGTTTTATTGTCCCCATGGGACAATAAAAAAAAGGACATTGCCCTTCATCCCCCTGGTGGGTAAAATCACACCCAGTTAAAAACCAGTGCGCTAACATTACACGTACGTGTGCTGCATTTCTACCCCCATCATGAGACAATGAGGTGACCTACCTCGAGTACTAGGAACTGCTCCTTGGTGCTACCTGCTGCCTATTAAGCAACCCACACTTGTAACTACTCATCCTCTTACTACATCATCTCATTAGGAGACGCTCCTCCCAGCAACTGTGCTTTTGGTTAAATAGACATTTTTTCCGAAATGTCATACTCTGCTGGTAAACTAAGAATGCACCTTCTGCACAAGAGTTTCGTACGTGATCTGCAACTCCCAACACAATCCGCTTCTGAATTGTTTGTCAGCTCTCCCAAAGTGTATCGTGTCATTTTTTTTTTTTTTTTAAAGAATTGTCACCTGAAGGGCTGGTTGTTTGTCATTCCTCTTGGGAGATTTTAATCCACTAACTTGCTGCTGCTGTTGCTGCTGAAGGAGAAGCTGTCTTGCCACTTGAAGTGCCTGGAAGGAAAAATGGAAGAAACACGTTTGTGTTGCGTACCCACCCATGTTCGGGGCTTCTTTTACATACAGGAGGACTCCAGGAAGTACACTTTAGGGTGGGATCCTGACCTTCACGATCCTGGGCAAATGCCACAGCAAAGAAAACTTACCATCAGTCTAAGTTAGAAAACTTTCCACATTTGTTTACATTTTCTTAGATGTAGTCCATTTCGCTGACCGTTCCTTAGGCATAGCAATCCACCCAAGCAGACACTATTCCTACATTAAATCTGACATAAAACTTGAACAATGAATAAACGGGACTCTGAGGAAGGGAGGCAGGAGGCCAAGAAGGGGCTGGGAAAAAGACAGAAACTTAGGGGACAACAACGGGCTCTTTTCGGAGACAACTTTATCCTCCAATTCTTCTTGGGGGAACTTAGGAAGTTAAATCAACAGTAAGACTTTGGTCGTTTCTGAGCCCAAATAAAGAGGAAAAGGTAAATGGTGAACCATGCTATGGATAAAGGTATTTGGAGAAGGGAGATCAAAGCAGGTAAGATATACCCAGGGTGAACTGGAAAGATCATATAAGAAAAAAACTTAGCAAATTTGACCTCTAAGTCAACTCAAAGGGTACAGTATGTACCTGTGAACAAAACTGATTTTGTCTAATACAAAATGACTCTTTTAAGCTTGTAACATGGGTCGTATTTATTTATTTATTTGAGAGAGAGAGAGAGGGAGGGAGGGAGGGGAGAGAGGGAGAGGAAGGAAGGGAGGGAGGGAGAGAGAGAGAGGGAGGGAGAGAGAGAAAGGGAGAGAAGGAAAACAGGAGAGTCCTCCCAAGTGCAGAATATAGACTGACCAATCTTTTTGAAAAGTTCAAATAAGAAAAGTGTCATCAATAAACCCTCCTGAGGACATTTACTGTCAAAGAATTTAACAGAAATAATAGTTAGCCACACGGTTCCAAAAAGGGCAGTAGGATCAGCAACAGAAGATTGAAGTTTCCAGACACCGTGCTAGAAAAGTTAGATTACTGGAGTCAATTTGGCTGTGAACCAAAATTGTTCATGTGCAAGATATGTCAAGAATGTTCATTAATGATGTGCTTAGACTTTAGAGACAAAATGGGATTTCTTGGGGATTACATCAATAAACATTTCTATATAGTCACTAATTATTTGTGTCTAAAAGGTGTACACATAGATGTGGTCAATGTTATCAAACGGATCTGATACTCTAAGTCTTAGAAGGTGTGCATTATGGACTTATGATGGTAGCGTGTTCCTCAAAGAGAAACCGAGACTTCATTTACATAAGAAAATAATGTATAGGGGCGCCTCGGTGGCTCAGGTGGTTAAGCGTCCAACTTCGACTCGGGTCACGATCTCGCTTTTGTGAGTTCGAGCTCTGCGTTTGGTTCTGTGCCCACAGCTTGGAGCCTGCTTCGGATTCTGTCTCTCTCTCTCTCTCTCTCTCTCTCTCTTTCTTTCTGCCTCTATCCTGCTCTCTCTCACACACACACATATAAACATTTAAAAAAAAAAAAGAAAATAATGGATATAA
This sequence comes from Neofelis nebulosa, assembly GCF_028018385.1. Classification (NCBI taxonomy): domain Eukaryota; kingdom Metazoa; phylum Chordata; class Mammalia; order Carnivora; family Felidae; genus Neofelis; species Neofelis nebulosa. The sequence continues at coordinate 131,540,158 of NC_080785.1, read as the reverse complement.
TTCCAAGAAATGTGACCGTGAGGCCGTGAGTGGGGGAAGGGTAAGATACCATGGAGATCCCTGTGTACTGAACTCAGGGGGAAGGAAAAACAGAGTGGAGAAGAGGATTATCGTTCAGGGTTAAAAACGCTGAATCAGCAAGAATAGTACTTCTCAAAGGACAACTTCACTGAACGGAGCTCATGACTGTACTACTAAAACAAAGAGTATTTTCAGGACATTTTGTAAGGCCGAGCGGTGCCTTTGGGTCTAAACGGCGCAAAGGGAGGCAATGAGACAGACGCACTGATAAATGGGTGACGAAGAGAAGATTTGGGGAAAGACGCAACCTTCCTGTCCCAGCTCCCCGCTATCCCCACCCCCTTGTCCCAGGGAGGCCTCCTGCCCCCCTTGTCCCAGGGAGGCCTCCTGCCCCCCTTGTCCCAGGGAGGCCTCCTGCCTACCGAAGGCACCATCACCACCAGCCCCTTCAGATGTAAGGTACGGGCTGCTGCGTCTGTGAAGGGAGAGACATGTTCAAGAAAGCCTGCCTGGAAGAGTCTCCAGAAGAGAGGCTGTCTGAGAGGGGCATCTGGAAGCCAAGACGCCTGGGAGAGTTGCCCAAGACTCCAGCCTGCTGTCTCTGAGGAGGATTCACCATCACTGGACTCCGGGTTTCCTGGTCTCCTTGGAGACGCTCAGTACATGCGTAGGTGTAAAAGTGGGCAGAGTGAGGATTTCATTTATATCATATAAGAAAAATAGTCCCCTTTGCAAGGTGCCTGCAGGAGCAAAAGCCTCTCCTCCTACTATGTGTGTTCCCTTAACTATTTCACATGAGGGTTTTATAGCTTTTTAAGGTAGGAGAGAGAACCGCTCCATATTTTAAGTACTCACTTCAGAGTTCCCAGAGTAATAATGAACGAACGGATCGGCAAAGAAGGGTCTAGCTGCTACCGGAAAGGCAGATAGAGGAACCGCAGATGACAGTGAAGAGTGCAGAGGAAGGCAGGTTGGGAAAGAGTAAAAAGGTTAGGTATACTGGATACTACAACAGAGCAAGCAAACAAAGGCAGAGTGACAGAAACCCCACAGTCACAAATCTGTGTTAAAATTATTTACCACATTTCGCGGAATATGGAATTTGGAGTTCAATTTTTAAGAACGCTTATTTGTTTTTGAAAAGAGAGGGGGGCGGGGCAGAGAGAGAGAGGGAGAAAGGCAATCTCAAGCAGGCTCTGCACTATGAGCACAGAGCCCAACTCGGGGCTTGAACGCATGAACCGGAAGATCATGACCTGAGGTGAAACCCAGAGTCGGACGCTTAACTGAGCCACCCAGGTGCCCCAGGTATTCAATGTTTAAAGAAACAAATCTCGGGGCGCCTGGGTGGCGCAGTCGGTTAAGCGTCCGACTTCAGCCAGGTCACGATCTTGCGGTCCGTGAGTTCGAGCCCCGCGTCAGGCTCTGGGCCGATGGCTTGGAGCCTGGAGCCTGTTTCCGATTCTGTGTCTCCCTCTCTCTCTGCCCCTCCCCCGTTCATGCTCTGTCTCTCTCTGTCCCAAAAATAAATAAAAATTTAAAAAAAAAAAAAAAAAAAAAAAGAAACAAATCTCAAAATAAAAAAATAAATAAATAAAAGAAATTAAAAAAAGAAAAAGAAACAAATCTCTGAGACTCTGTATAGTTAACTCCTCATTTTGGTAAAATACATATTTAGTGTTTTTTTTTTAAACACACACACACACACCACCTCACAAAACTATTCTTTTTTTTTTCTTTTTTTAAATTATTTTTTAACATTTATTCATTTATGAGAGACAGAGAGCACAAGCAGGGTAGGCACAGAGAGAGAGAGGGAGACACAAAATTGAAGCAGGCTCCAGGCTGTCAGCGCAGAGCCCGACTCGGGGCTCGAACTCACAAATCGTGAGATCATGACCTGAGCCGAAGTCGGATGCTTAACCGGCTGAGCCACCCAGGCGCCCCTCACAAAACCATTCTTATGTTGTCATTGGAACACTGCACTGTTTAAGAACAAGACAGCATAGGACTCAAACCTAAGTATTTAATGAATGTTTATTGAGCTGGCTCTATGCATTTCAAAATTAGCTAGTGAAATCCTGGCAATTATTTCGCTGGTTTTAAGAAAAAAAAAATCATTCAGGTGTGTACCATCTTATTTTAGACCCGATGCGGAGCACATAAATTTAAACAGTCACGTAATGAACTCCAGCTCCCTTACAGCATTTCATACTGAGCCTTGTTGGAGAAGATAATCAAAGATAGCAGCACAGGGGCGCCTGGGTGGCTCAGTTGGTTAAGCGGCCGACTTTGGCTCAGGTCATGATCTCGCGGTCCGTGAGTTCGAGCCCCACGTCGGGCTCTGTGCTGACAGCTCAGAGCCTGGAGCCTGTTTCAGATTCTGTGTCTCCCTCTCTCTCTGCTCCTCCCCTGTTCATGCTTTGTCTCTCTCTGTCTCAAAAATAAATAAACGTTAAAAAAAAAATTAAAAAAAAAAAAAAAGATAGCAGCACAGGGTAGAAAAGGCTTGGGAACTTGTAGGAACACAAGGGATATTTTAGTCAAACTACCGAAGAGAGAAGAATAAAGATGGAGATACGTGCAAATTGGTTTTCCAAATTTTATTCTCAACATGAATGCAAACAGGCAAAATAATTTCAAATATGTGGGATGGAGGGGCAACACTAGTACTAGTGTAAATTATTCACCTTGATCTGAACTGTTGTGAACTGCTTCACAATAATTCCCCAGCCTCATCATGATGATGGGAACAAAGTTGGAACAAAGTATTAAATCTATCCTCCCCCACCCCCAAATCAACTGAGGTCTTGCCAAGTGTTGTTTTTGTTTTTGGTTTTTTTAAAGCTTATTTATTTATTTTGGGAGAGAGAGAAAGTGTGAGTGGGGTGGGGACAGAGATAAAGGGAGAGACAGAATCCCTAGTAGGCTCCATGTAAGCGCAGAAGCAGACGTGGGGTTCCACCTCACGAACCTCTCATATCACGACCTGAGCTGAAATCAAGACTCGGACGCTTAACTGACTGAGCCACCCAAGCGCCCCTCACCAGGCATTTTAAAACATAATTTATTAGAACTTAAAGTGCTGTGAAATCAAGCATCCAAGGGCACTTGTTTTTCCGATTTCTATTGGGTATAAATCACTGTAACCTAGATTTTAAACTGTCATAAAAAAAAAGAGGAATAAGTCCTTAGTGTACAAGAGTGCACATGTGAGAATTATCATCATAATATGAATCGTATTACATGATTTATAATATGAATCGCTGGTATCTACCACTCACAGACAGTAAGAAATGTTTATTGTCATGTTCACTGGTGGCCAGTGGAAAATATGGAATGACTGATGGGATCCCCTTTGGAACATGCACCAGAAACCTAGTGATTTCTCATACATGCTTATTACCTGGTAGCCATTTTTACCTGTTACCTGCATCAAAATGAAATTAATGTCTTTCATCTCAGACTCCACTGCCTGAACCTCAGAGATCTCTTCCAACGCAACTGAGGAGTGAGGATGGAGTTTTCTTATTTGTATAACAGCATCTCGATCACATATGGCAAGAAGTCCGCTAAGATATTCTGCATGAAGACAAATGAGATCCTTTGGATACAGAATAATAAGGTGCACGGACATGTGTCTGCGTGCGTATGACGGAGAAGACGGGAGGGTTAGTAAGGGCGGGAGGGAGAAAGGATATGAATAAATGAAGTGTATCTTGTAAGAAGCAAGGATCAACTCTGACTCAAGTTCCAGACCAACTGCTTGTGTAAATAACTTAAAAGGTCCCATCCCACCTCTGGAGACCTTTTACCATTGATGACGGTTCCTGGGCTGGGTTGAGTCAACACTTCCTTTATAATAGATGTGACAATTGCCTGGCAATGGACAACCTGGTACTGTACTGAGTGCTAGGCTCAGGTTACAAGAAAGACATAGTTTGAGGATGTCACAGAGAGGGGGTGACTGATAAAACCAGGCACTTAAAGCCCAGATGCACAGGCATGTATTTGTCTTTAACTAGCTAAAATAAATGGCTCTGTGAGCTAACAGAGGAGAGGGCTGGAAGGCAGGCACGCATTGCCTTCATCTGTGGACTGGCCAGCCTCCCTCTCTGCCTTGAATATCACCTACATCCTGCTCTGCACAAGGGGTTGAAGTTGAATTTTGATCAACTCTCCGTGGGCTACTACCAGCTCTGAGTACTCAGAGTCAGGGAGTAGGTACTTGGCTGCTGGTTTCGCAGGCCATGCTTTTATGCTAACTGGGGCCTGGACATTTCTGACACACCTCTGATTCCACTGGCTCAAAATTATGCCTTTCTCATCGGAGCCTTCGCCTTCTCGGCAAGTAAGTGCCATCTGTTATTGACAAATTATGTTTCGCATCAGCATGTTTACAACTTTTGAGCTATTTATATCTGAAGTTTAGAGCAGGTGCTAATATTTTAGGGGATAGGTTTCCCCATGTTTAGCACATTTCTCTAGGTAGCCAATGTTCAAAAACACATTTACCGTATTTTAAGCAACACCAATAAGTTTACATAAAATATGATTTCAGCATGCATGCACATATACATACAGCGAACTGGCATAAGGAAAAAAAATCTTCATACAAGTTTTGACACAACACCTGGTGATGAGGCCTGACAAAAACACCGATACTAGGAGGTCCTCAAAAAAATAAGACTAACCACAGTGTTTTAGGTCCTGGGTCAGTACACTATTACAGGCCCTGGACCGAATCCTCCAGATGAGCCATTACTATCCAGCCCACAAGACGAGAAGGGTTTTTACTTACTTAAATAGTTGGAGCGATAATAGAAGAAAGAATATTTTGTGACGTGTGAAAATTATACGGAGTTCAGTTTTCAGTATCCACAAATAAAGTGTTACAGGAACACAGTCATGCTCGCTTGATTCCATGCTGTCTGGGGCCGCTGTTGCATCACAAAGCAGAGTTAAGTACCTTCAGCACAGACTGGATGGTCCACACAACCTAAAATACTTCCTATCCGGGCCTGACACGAAAAGTTTGCCAACCCATGCCTTGGGTTGCAGGCTGTACTCTGAGATTCCCCGAAGATTCCACTGGACACAATTTTATAAAAACAAAGCTTGCGACCAGTTGCCCCAGATAATTTTAGAACTTAGCTGACATGCAAGGACATTTCTAATTCGCTGCTCTTAAAGCTCAAAGTCCGATCCGATTTTCCAAAAGGAACTGGGATGGGAAAGCAAAATGCATCCATGTGCTCCTCTTTCTGTAACTCTTTAAAAAGAGCTGCAAACTTTGACTATGTGTTTCTTCTCACAGGTAATTTACACCAGCTCGGAGTGAATCTCCTCAATTGGGTGTGAGGTCCCAAACACCAAGAGAATGAAGACAGCATGCGCTATGGGCCAGTGGAGAGAAGTCGGTTATTTCCCGTCTGCCCTGACAAGCTGTCCCACTCCCAGCTTCAAAGGCTGCTCTGAGTCAGCCACCCTTCCTCTAATTTCTTTTCCTAGACTCTCCCCACCCCTCAAGATCAAACCTGTTTCTCAGATAATTTCCCAGGCTAATCAACAGTCACTGTGCATATGGGGGTGGGGGGTGGGGGGAAGCTAGCAATAAAAAGCAGCATGGGAAGCTCGGTAGGAAAACAGTCTTGTTCTCTTCATTTCTCAACCTCCACATGCACCTCGAGTACCTCTGGAGAGCTTTTTCTCCCCCATAAACTAATCTGCTCTCTTGGTGTGGCTCGGCAACTACCAACCATCTTAACCAGAGGGCTCATCGTTTAACACTAGCAATCACCCCGCAGCCAGACCTGGGACTGAGTGTGCAGGGCGTCTCCATCACCTCCTTGCTTTAGACACAGCAGTCACTCCAGTTGCAGGATGGAGAGAACATGTGTGGGTCCATTTAAAAAAACAAGAAATGACCGTGGCTGATAGGACTAGATGTGTACATGCATTCATACAGAATCAACAACATTCCAAGGCAGTGAGTTCTCCAATAAAAATGCAAAAAAGGAAAAAAAAGTTATTTACAAATGAAACACTTGGTTATCACAGGAAACTGGAAAAGTAAGCTAATCTCATCGAGGGATTTGCCCAAGGAAAGATTCCGGGTCTAGTGATTGTGTAAATATTACACATACAAAGAAAGAAAGTACTCTAACAGACCAAGTCATGTTACTAGCGTCCTAAATAAAAAACAAAAAACAACCCACTTCCCCAATCAAAATTTTAATACATGGGGGGTAACGACCATCAAAAAATCATCAGAGGGCCTTTAACAGTCTCTCTGCACCAGTTACTACTTGGTCTACACTTGATGAGAATGCAAATAAGGGTGTAGAGTGTGAACATTCACTGGTAGCTGATTCACTGGACTTGACCCCCGCCCCCCCCCCCCCCCAAGAGCAGGTGGGGCAGATAGCAAAGCCTTAGATCAGCTGGGATACTGGATTTGAATCAGTGACCTAGAAGGGAAAAGTTCCATGTAGCTTCATCCAAGCCCGGAGTTCTAACAGCTGGAGAAAGCACTGTATACTCTGAGGGCGTTCCATAATAGCTGACGTTTAGATAGGGGTGGATTCCTCAAAATGTTCCACCGTCTTTGCAAATGAGTTTATGAGACAATATCTAGACAGACAGGGTGAAAAACTGGACCAGAGACCATACCATGCCTACAGCACTCCAACATGACGTGCGTGAGTTGAAATGAAGGAGGACAGGAAACGAAAAAGTCAAAGATCCCTATACACACTGTCCTATGTGCACAAGGAAGCATGGCATAGGGCAGGTCACCCACACGTGTGGGGACAAGGAGAGATGAGGCCAGGACATAGCATCCCTCTGCCACCTGGACCACTACCATTTCTTTATCGTCCCACGCTAACCTGAACCTCCACCCTCTAGATCTACTTTCCAAGTGGGGCTTCCCAAACCCTTACTGAGATGACTTTATGTTCTTCACGCTACACATAGGATGCTTATCACTGCTGTGACACTTAACACCTATGTTCTTCACTTTGGCTTTACTTTATTTTATTTTTTAATTTTTTATTTGAGAGATAGAGAGCTAGCAGGGGAGGGGCAGACAGAGACAGAGACAGAGAATCCTAAGCAGGCTCCATGCTGTCTTTCTTTCTCTCTCTCTTTTCCTGTCTTCCCTCCTTCCCTTTCCTTTCCTTTCTTTCTCTTGCTCTCTCTCTTTCCTTCCTCCCTTCCTTCTTTCCATCCTTCCCCTCTCTCTCTCTCTCGTTCTTTCTTTTTTGTTTTTTAGAAGACCCGGAACTTTAAATTGTAGCAAATAATGTAAAGACCTGTGTATTGTGTTTGAAGTCAGGAGTTTTTTAATGTTGGCAATCCATTAGAGTGTGTTTTCCTAGAAGAAAAGATGACACAGTATTTTCTTTCTCTTTTTCTCTCTCTCTTTTCCTTTCTTCCTTCCTTCCCTTTCCTTTTCTTTCCTTTCTTTCTCTTGCTCTCTCTCTTTCCTTCCTCCCTCCCTTCCTTTCTCTTTTCCTCCCTTCCTTCCTTCCATCCTTTCTCTCTCTCTCTCTCTCTCTCTCTCTCTCTCTCTCTCTCTCTCTCTTATTGTTGTTTAGAAGAGCCGGGATGATGTTTAGAAGAACACAGAATTGTGCCGCTGTACTCTTGTGCCATGCCACGATGTGCCAGCATTAGTGTTTTGGGGCCCAAACACCATCCCATGCCCCAAGTACAGGAGACATGGACAGAGAAACATCATAAGGCCCAAAACAGGAGGAAGCATTCGACTACAAGTCCCAGCCCCAAAGGAAACCTAGGGGGCAGAAGCAGGGTCAAAAAATGCTGTATTTCCTTACAGTTATGAATAACCTTGATTATTTAACTCTCCATGTAGAGGGCACTTACCGCCAAAGAAGGTAAAGGTTAGGAATTTTCATGAGACAAAAAGAAAAAGGCTATCTATGATCCTCTTGCAAAATCAGCTGAAGTAAGTTTAATGGCTATAAACAGTCAGGAAGTCTGTTTGAAGTCTCTTATAAGAGGAGACAACCCTCTCCCCCCCCCCCCCCCCCAACCATACTCCTACTCCATACACCTATTAACATAGGGCCCTATAACCACCGTGTTGAGGCCCTGGTTGGCTGCTCCTTGCTGGAGCCGGTGCCAGACGCTGAATCACCACCACCCAGTCTCCGGCACCTGAGTTGTCTTTGGACAGATTCCATCCAAGCACTGCCCAAGCCTGAGCCTGTCTAGCTTGAACGAGTCGGCAAGACCACAGCCTGGGGCGCCATGACCGTAGGCAACACTGGCGTTGCAAGGAAGTAAAACAGAAGTCAAGTTTATTAGAAAATGTCTAAAATATTAAGCTAGGTGCTGCATCAAACCCATTTCTCCTTGTTAAGAAAGGACCAGACTGGGCCCAAAAAGAAATAAATAAATGAGTCCACTCCTTCTCCAAGTTCCCAAAGTAGAAAATATAGGGATCAAATGGAAGGATATGTGAATCAAAGGGAACTATGAACTGGCTGTATTAACCTGTTGTTTTCTGCAATTGTCTTTTATGGGGATGCAGTCCAGCAACTCTCATTATGAACAATCCAGATTCCGATCTTTTCGTACCTTAGGAGGAGAGTGGCTATTTTTGAAGCTTGCAGAATAATCTGGCTAGAATCATGTTCAAAATAATGGACAAAAAAGTCATAAGAAAAGTCAAAAGACTTTTCTATGATTTTACCACTAACACCAAAACTAGTTCCTGCTCAAACAAATACGGTGTTGTACTCCTTTGGTCCTTATAACGCAAGTCACACGCACTTGGGATGCCCTATGGATGCTTTGCTCTTTTGCAAAATACCTTCTCCTTCCCTTACCTGAATGCTGGGGAAAGAAGCAAAAGTGAAAGGCAATGTAGAGGCAACATTCCAGCTGACATGAAAGACAAAAGAAAGAAACAGAAGTGGAAAGGGAGCAAAGGCCCAAACCAGACTAAGAATCTAAAATCTGGAACTACTCACTCTTGGCCACAGTTAACTAGGGCCAAATCATCATCGTTGTCGTTGCCGTTACCCTAATACTCTCCAATAATTTACATTTCTTAGAGCGGTTAATGCAAATAGCAAAGATTACACTAGTCTAAGGATTTAAGAAATAAGGAATATCTAGAAACAGAGCAGCAAGTGTAATAACTCCCTGCATTTACGACACTAAAATAAAAACAGCATACTGCCGTGCTCCCCGTGTGTGAAGCACTATGCTAGTTAGTTGCTTTAGACTTGTCATGTTACTTTGTGTCCCCACCATCTCGGAGGGAAGCAGGGCAAGGTTTTATGATTACTGATTTAGGGTGGAAAAATCATGAGATGGTGAGGTTCGGTGACTTGCCCAAGGTCACAAAGCTACGGAACGGCTGGGACAGAAAAACAAAAACAAACACACACTGTCTCACGAGAACCTGACACCCACATTCTACCAAGGTCACTGATTAGACCAAATATGACTGCAGGTAATTCTGGCAAACAGATATGCAGTCCAGAGAGCCAAACACGCAAGGATGAATGCGGGTACTTTACCTTCAGGAAGAAGGCAGAGGCCTCTTCCGGGTATCACATCTTTCAACATAAGTTTACCTGCCTCTTTTCCCCACACAAAAGGCCTGCTCTTTCCAACCAGATCCTTTCACTCCCAGGACTCCTGGAGCCATGGCCACATCTGCAAATCTGCCTTCCCTGCTCTCCGTCCACATTTACAAGGCATTCAGGTGTCTTCTCCATTTAAGTTCTACTTTTCCCAGTAGTGCATGATCTCACTTACATATACAAAATCTGAAAAGGTCGAACTCAAAGAAGCAGAGAGCAGAATGATGGCTGCCAGAGACTGGAGGGTGGGGAAAATGGGGAGATGTTGGTCAAAGGGTAGTAGGGTTTAGTTAGTTCTGCAGCATGAATATGTTCTGGAATTCTTATGGACACAATGCTGCCTGTACTTAATAATACTGTACTGTGTGCTTGAAGTTTGCTACGGGGATACTTCTTAAAGTAAAACTTCTCAGGGCACATGGGTGGCTCACTCAGTTGAGCGTCTGACTCCTGATTTCCGATCAGGTCGTGACCTCACAGTTTGTGGGATCAAGCCCCGCATCGGGCTGATGGCAAAGGGTCTGCTTGGGATTCTGTCTCTCCTTCTACCTGCCCCTCCCCCACTCATCCTTCCTCCCTCCCTCCCTCCCTCCCTCTTTCTCTCATAAATAAACATCAAAAAAAAAACCTCATCACACACACAAAAGGGTAATAATGTAGAGGTGACAGACAGGTTAGTTTGATTGTGGTGATCTTTTCACCGTGTAGACGTAGGTATAAAAATATCAAGTTGTACACCTAACACCTAAATGTGGATACAATTTTTTATGTCAAAGTTGTCTCCATAAAGTTGTTAAAAAATTTAAACTTAAAAAATTAATCGATTCTACCTCTTCCTAAAAACTCTGCTTGTATTCTAACTGCTTCAAGCAGTAGCGTTCCCTGATGTCCTCTGACCCAAGGGACTAGCACTGGTCGAGGATCCCCGAAGTGCCCCGAGTTCCTATGGCTGTGCGGCAACCCGCAAGCAGGCTGACCGGAGGGAAAACAGACCCAGAAGTACCTGTTCTCCTTCACACTGCGCTTCACCTCTTCACCTGTCCAAGTTCATCAGCTGCTCTTGCGATACTGATGCTGTTGCCATCATCCCTTAGATGCTCAATCCTCCCTCAAGCTCTCATAGGGACAGGCACCCCGTTCTTCGCTTTCGCTGGGCCAAAGTTGGAATTTTTCAAAAGGAGCGTTTAATGCCAGCAATGGAGAGGGTGAGCTGTCAGAGCAAAGATGTTTTCTCTCAAGTTAGCCCAAGTCCACACAGAGCTCAGGCCCTGGACACCTGTATCCATTCTCTGCCTTCATCTACATTAGACCTTTCTCTCCCTACCTACCTGGCATGGCTTTCAGGTCAAGCATGGTTGCTGGCCCGTGTTTATTTTAACCCACTGCAGATTCTCAGACTCTGCTGTAACTGCTTGCTTTTTGTTAGGAGGGGGTATTATGTCACTGTAATCTTTTTACGCTTATTTATTTATTTCTGAGAGAGAGAGCAGGTTGGGTGGGGACAGGCCAAGAGGGAGAAAAAGAGAATCCCAACCAGGCTTTGCAATAACAGCATGCGGCCCAAAGCAGGGCTTGAACTCATGAACCCTGAGATCATGACCTGAGAGTCAGACGCTTAACTGACTGCAGCACCAAGGTGCCCACACTATAATCCTTTTTTATTATTATTTAAAACAATTTTTAATGTTTATTTATTTTGGAGAGACAGACAGACAGACAGACAGACAGAGTGTGGGTGGGGTAGGGGGAGATAGAGAGAGGCAGACACAGAATCCGAAGCAGGTTCCAGGCTTTGAGCTGTCGGCACAGAGCCCGATGTGGATCTCGAACCCATGAGCGGCGAGATCATGACCTGAGCCGAAGTAGGACGCCTAACAGACTGAGCCAGGTGCCTCCCGCTATAATCTTTTTTTAAAAATGTTTTCTCGGAATGCTTTTTCCCCTCTTAGTTTTATTGAGATATAATTAACATATAATACTCTAATAGTTTTCGGTGTACTCCATGATTATATATACAGATACAGATTAGATATACATAATTGGTATGTTTTGTGATATCTATAGCTATATATTTCAAAATGATTACCACAGTAAGTTTAGTTAACATCTATTCCCTGACAGAGTTTTTTTTTTTTTCCTTGAAAGGAGAACTTTTAAGATCTACTCTCTTAGCAACTTTCAAATATATGATACATTGTGGTTAACTTCAGTCACCATGCTGTGTATTATGTCCCAAGAATTTATTTATTTTATAACTGTCTGCAAGTTTGAAGATTTTGACAACCTTCACTCCCATGTCCCCCACCTCTGGCAATCACCAATCTCTTCTTAATATAGATACAATTTCTTTATGTCAAAATTATCTCAATAAAGTTGTTAAAATTTTTTTAAAAAATTAAAATTAAAAAATTAATTGATTCGACCTTTTCCCTAAAACTGCTTGTATTGTATTTCCTTTGGGTTTGATTAGATTAGATTCCACATAAAAGTGAGATCAAAGTATTTGCCTTTCTCTGACTTATTTCACCCAGCACAGTGCCCCAAAGGTCCATCCATGTTGTTGCAAATAGCAGGATTTCCTTCTTTTTTATGGGTGAATAATAGTCCATACATATTACATCTTCTTTATTCATCCATCAATGCGTAAGTGTTTCCTTATTTCCTTATCTTGGCTGTTGTAAAATAATGCCGTAATGAATGTGGCACTACAGGGATCTTTTCGAGGTAGTGATTCATTTCCTTTGGATATAAAAACCCAGAAGTGGAAGTGATGAATCTGCATTTAATTTTTGGAGGAACCTCCATACTGTCTTCCCCAGTGGCTGTACCAATTTACATTCCCATCCATGGGGTAGGGGTTCCCTTTTCTCCACATCCTCGCCAACACTTGCTATGTCTTATCTTTTTGACAACAGCCATTCCAACAGCTATGAGGCACTATCTTACTGTGGTTTTGATTTGCATTTCCAAATAACCATCCTCTTAAAACTGTCTTGGTCCCTGGTTAAAGGGGACGAGGAAGATAATAATAAAAGTTGCATTCTTTTTAACTATTTATTGACAGACAAGTACTCAACATTACACACACATCATCTCATTTACTTTGAGTTATTTTTAAATGCAGTTAACACATACAGAAACAGGAACAGAGAGGCTATTTCTAAGCATTACGTGAGGTGTGCATGGACAGTCCTTAGCGAGATACCTGTACGTGAACATTACTTACTAAATGTAATATACTACCACAGTACATTACCCCATACATACAAAAATATATTTTGTGGAAAGCAAACATTCCTATTTCCCAGTGATCTCACACTAGTCATTGTCCTCCTGACAAGGACCATGAGAAAACCACAGGGAATCTAAGGCAGACGGCAGTGATTGTACAAAAAGCTAACTGGGGACAAGAGGGGATCTGTGATTTGCCCATGGTCACACAGATGGCTTGCAACCATGAGTCCGGGCTCCTTCCGCTGGCAAAGGCACTTGAGCAAGTATGGCCATTTCTGACCCTCACCAAACCCTAAAGGTAGCCTGCCTTGCCTGGACTCTAAGAACAACACAGCAGGAATGGCTGCCTCGAGGCTAACCAGGGAGCTCCCAGGAGATGATGATGCTCATGTTGCTGCTGCTGGTGAACAAGAAAATGATCACCAACCCTGAATGCCAGCCGTGGGTCTGGCTTGCTTCTAAAGCACTTTACATAAACACAACATTTACATAATACGCCAAAGGTCACGCAGTTTGGATTAGAATCCCTTCACTTGTACTTCAGGAATGACATAACCCCAAATGGCCACTGAAATCCACGGATCCATGGATTTGGAATTCTTCCATTCACAGAGAACTACAGGTACTTGCTGGACAGGACAGATCTTCAAGGGAAAAGTTAGAAATGCTCAGACGAATTCAAGCCACAAAGGTAACTTTATAGGAAACTATTTGAAGTTTTTATCTTTTATGTAAACATAAACACATGTGAATATACTGCAGATACAGATAGAAGACAGCAAAAGAAAAGATTTCAGCGCTCTGGTCAAGGGATTAGAAATATTTTCTTAAAAAGGGGATTAAAAACAAAACTGTGCTCATCGAATGGGCAGCTGTGTTCACTGGGTTGTGCTCACGGTGGGAGAATGGTTTCTGGAACTTCCAGTAACCACAGTTTAGCATAAGGTGGAACTTGAGTCTTCATGCATGAAGAAATAAGGATTCTCTGGGAATTTGGGGGAATTACTGACCTTGAGAGCATCACAACAATTCCAAAGAAACAGAAGTTAGCTTTAGAAAACATTAACGTATTTATCCAGAAGCAGCAACCATGGTGGTAGAACATCCACCAGTCGTTCCACCTGAATACGAACCCATTCTACCTGATTTGAACCCCAGATCTACCACTTGCCAGCTGTGTGACCTTGGGTAAGTCACTTAACCTCTCTGTGCCGCAGTTTCTTCACCTGTAAGAAGGGGAGGAAATCACAGTTTCTACATCACAATTAGTACGTGTAAGGCACAGAGGCTAGGACCTGACATTCGGTAAGTGATTCTTCAGTGACTTCAAAAAGCACTTTACAAACGATCACTGAGCATGAAAGTAATAATCTCATGGTAGAAGACATGGGAAATGCATAAATGAATTAAGAAAATAAAAAATAAAGTGTAATATCATCACCTATGTATTGATACAAGGTTAACATTTGGAAGTATGCTTAAGGAAAGTAATTTTCTTAAGCAACACTGGAATCACATTATTTAGGATCTTTTCAAAATTACTTTTTAAAATTAAAAACACATTTTTAAGAGAGAGTTTTCAAATCTAATTTCTATATTCAGGTTCAAACCAACAGTACTGGGGACCAAACAACCTAAAAACTAGCACCCTACTCTAGAGATTTCTGAAAAAGCTTTCAACCGAAGACTTTAAACAGCAAATGGCACATGACTAATTTTTTCACTGTGCTTAGTAACCGTTTCAGGGAGGCTTAAGACACACCAGAACCGAAGAATCACATAGTGACATCTAGGGTTAACACAATGTTTCAACTGTTTGGCCCCCAAAGGGGGAGACTACAGAGTAACTTCTGACTCAATCTTGCACAGCCAATGAGCAGGAGTCTGTGTCTTTGCAAAGAACAAAAGAACTTGAGTCTTGTGGAAGTTAAATTGCCAACATCGTATCGAGTGAATGTGAAATAAAACAAATATTTAACATTTCAGCCCAAGCGGTATCATATAAACAACAAGGACAAAATCCTACATTGGATCCTAAATAGACTCAAACTAAGCTTCGACAGTCTTCGTTGGCTCCTCCTTCCCCACCATCAGTACCGTGCACTAGCTACATCAGTACCGTGCACTAGCTACATTTTCCCGTAAGGTTTCTTCATGGTAAAACACTTTCTCATGGGACTGCCTGTGGTCGGGGCTGAGCATGGCACAGGGAAAATGCTTCTCGGGGCACCTGCATCATACCCATTCAGGTCTAGCCTGACCATTAAGTACAGACACACCCGGAAGTTGTAAACTGCTTTAACAACAGGAGGTTTTCCCACCTCAAAAGTGGGATAATCTTTGCAGCCTACCTATGTCCCAAGGGTGTTCTGAGTATTAACGAGTTAGCATTAGTCAGGCACTTTGATTTCCCAGACAAAGGGTTCTGTACGAGTACAAGGTATGATTATCCGACCCAATTGCCTTCTGGAGAGTCACCTGAGATGACAACAGAGGAGGCAGAAAGGCTACGGGTCCCATGGCTGCCCTCTCTGGAGCAAAGCTACCTCCCAGGGACATACATGCAGGGCCAGACTGGTGGGGGCTGTGCTGTGAGCGTCCGCTGCATTGTTCCCTTATATAGTCAATGAAGAGGGAATCCCTCTGTGTGCACGTTTCCAATTCGCATTCCAAAAACAGTATAGGCAACGAGGCAGATTTTCAACTATGATTTACAGGGCTTGATGTGACAGGGCTAGGTACCATGCTAGGATCATGCCTGTCGCTTTCTCACGATAGGAATCAAAGAGGAAGCCCCTATAGAAAATCCTTTAGTTATTGCAAACGTACAGGTGTGTGCACGAATGTCAGCCCATGCGTAAGTACAGAACATGTCTACATACGGTTTCCAAAGCCCACCTGAGAATTGAAACAACAACGACGACGACATTCTGTTTTTGGCGTGCTTGTGTTAAAATCTGCATTTAATGTAGATTTGAGCCCTCCCCTTGGTCTCTGGAGGCCTCGATGTGAGATAACAATCCTGAAGATCATTATACGCATTGCATAATATTGAAGTCTAGAAGGTGTTTTTTGAGGGACAGAGAGGTACACGTCATTATTTGCATTACAGGATCTGCCTATCACCTTTAAAGAGAGGAGCAGAAGTTGGCCTTTAATAAAGTAGGCTATACACCAGCCACAGAAACTCTGGTACGCTTTCTTTCAACTGAGCGGTTCATGTTTAGATCTCAAGTCAGAACAGAGCCTTCAACAAAAGTGCAGGAGGTACTGATTTGACCAAATGGTATTACTGTTTAAAAGACACACACACACACACACACACACACACACACACACACACACACACATATATCACTTAAAAGTGGAGCTACTGAGGCAGGCATAACTAAGTAAAGCATCTAGAAAAGCCTAAATGCTGAACAGCTAATCCTGGGAAATCCTGCACCATAAAATCATATGCCGCGATAGATTAATTCTCAGTAAAATGCCTGGCAAATTCTCAGAAGTCGAAAAGGCTCCTGAGTCTTAAGGGTTAACACACTTGCCCTTTTTTTTTTTAAATGACACATATAATTTCCTTTTATCATAAAACAATGCATTTATTATTTTCTGTATATCTGTTAAAGGGCATGGCTTTCTGAGTGGAAAACAAAACAGAACTTGGTCACATGTTTATTTGCTTCAGCTACTCCCTTCCCCTTCTGATAAATAATCAAACATGCCATCCAGAAAAAACAAAACCAGCGAGCTGGGAAATTTGATGGTCATCAAATAGACTGAGATACCAAGAAAAGCAGCCCACTGTTCCCACACTGAGTTTTCGGCCCCCACACCTACACTGACATCTGAGTAAATACCTTCAGTCACTCTTTCCATTTTCCCTGCAATTACTCCTACTGTTAAACAAATTGTCCTTAAGGCAGTCACAAACCTAATTTTTTTCTTGCAAAGTAGAACAACTTCTGAACATTAAAAAAAAAAAAAAAAACAAAAACGCAGCACAGCAATAGCCATACACAGGCGCACTTATTTATTTAAATATTTCTTCCATTAGAGGTTCAGACAACCAGAGAGCTCATTTCTTTCTCTATTCTACAGATGCTGTTTTAGACAATAAAATTTAAGGATATTTAGTCTGGGGACTAACAAACAAGGTTCGGAGTAATAACAATCCCCTTAAGATCAAAAGGGCTAATTTTCCATTTCCTGTCTATTCCCTGACCAGTACATAGTTAAAAAAAAAAAAAAAATTAGCACCTGGCTTACCAATTACAGTGAAGTTGGGGGTCAGGGTTGGGGGAAGGGCGTGGAGGGAGGTGGGGGAGGCTCAAGGGGCGAGGACATCAGACAGGAAAAGGTGGAACCCTTTAAAAAAAATGTCAAACCATGTGTTAAGAAACTCATTTCAACAGAAAGGACTGAAAGAGCGATCTCACTGCTCTTTCCACACAGGGAAGGAGCAGCCCAGGTCCGAGGGCTTTTCCTGCCATACTAATTACCCACAATGAGAATTTTAAAAAGAGCTTTCCAACATCAAAGTTAACAAGCATCGCAGAAAGTGAGCCGGGCTTTCTCTTTCCTTTCGCAGCCCACTCCGTTTAAACAATAGTAATGCGAGTGAGATAATGACCATGCTTGTTTCAGCAGTCTGACTTTTATTGGCATGAAATTGGTACAAATATTATCAAGACCGATTCACAAGTGATGACGGTGTCATGATGCAAACATCACAGGACAATTGTGCAGAGGCAGAATTACAAAGGCACCATCCCTGGACTCTCTTACCCCTCGTGATAACAGGAAGAAAAAGAAGGCAACACCAAACAAAGTCACACATCGGCAGAGAGAGTTCTCATCTACGTTCAAGCCTGTAAAACTGTCCTGACGACACTCGGATGCCTCCTTAGCTGATTATATCGCAAGACCCATTTGAAAGCAAGAGTGGATTCACAAGGAGTTAGAACCAACCAACGGTCTTCTCAAATCTCTAAAAAGAAAACCGCTTTTGATGGAGAGAGAAGGGGTGGGGGGGGGGAGAGACAGAAAGCAGTAAACAAGGTGGAACATCTTATTTTGCCCTTCAGAGAATGCGCAGGAGCAGATCCCGAGTTTAAAAGTTTAACCCAGCAAAATGTTCCTTTTTTTTTTTTTTCTTTCTCTGGACACTTACAGAGAAAATGAAGAGTTTGACGGAGTGAGCTCGCACTGTCTGCCTTTGGATTTCCGTCTTCTTGCTGTAGATGGGTTCTGGCTGTTTCTGTGAAGCGGGGGTTGCCGAGTGGTAAAAAAGATGTTTGAATAAACAGGAAGTGCTGTGCGGCTGAAGCACACTTGAGGAGAAAGCACACTGGAACATTGCCCTTTGTAGGCAACCTCAGGGACGCTTTGCCTCCACAGTAGCTGGCTGGGCTCTCACTAAATGACAAAGAAACCACAAGAATTCCTCAAGTAATTCTTCACTTTCAAAGTTGAAAGATCAGTTGGAGCTTGCAGGTAATTTTCAAAGTTGCATTTAGCGCTTAAAGAAATCTATTAATGCTACACGTATCTAAATCACTCCAGGTCTGCAAGCAGCGACACGGCATCAGAAACGTGTGCCCCGGCCAGACCAAGCCCTAGCCAAACAGCTCACTCTCGCAGACGAATACACACAGGCAGGGTTTTCGGGAAACCTGCTCTTGAGATATTTTTGTGGTGACATTTACATAGGCAGGATGCTTTTAAAAAAAAATAGGGAAAAAAGAAAGGAAGAAAATTCAGATTCTGCAGACTTTAGAGGAATTTGTCACACGTATTTTTAAAGAACATATCGTCCCGCATTCCTGGGATATGCCCTTGATCTTGCTTCTGCTGCTTTTCCTCTTACATTTTCCTTCTCCGCAATCAACCAAACTACCTGTTTATCTCCAGATGCCTAGCTTGTCTACTCGAACACTCTTTAACCCGCCCCAAACTAATTATCAAAGTCCTGTCTTCCGTCACCCGAGTAACTTGACAGATACTGTAAAGAAAAGTAAACCGCTAAAGGCAGAACAAGTCAGCTTGAAAAATAAGATGAGCAGCTGAACAGCCATATTCAATAAGAAAAGAAAAAGGGGGGAAGGGGAGGAGGAGGAAGAAAAGGATTCCTTCTGAAAATGTATTGCTGTGGTGGCAATGTTCTGCCACGGAAGCAACTGATTTGTTATTTAGCATGGAATGCTGGACTGTCTGTCATCCAGGTGCTAATACTTGGCTAAAATAACTCATTGGGAACTGTCAGTGGGATGTTTACATAGGCCCCAATCTTTTCTTCATGGAAGGAAATTTTTTACTGGAATTCATCTTCTTTTGATCTCACATTCAAAGCAACGGCAGCTTGATAGACATTCAAGTCTGAAAGCAAATCCAGACGCTGAAGATAAACCGCCAGAATATGACAGGCAGAAGCATCTAAAGCTTATAAAAATGAAGAGAACAGCATGTCGCCTGAGTATTACAATAGCAGAAATCAAGAGACATATTAGGTGGAACTGATCAGCCACAAAAACAGTTCAAAAGGCAGATCACAGAAACAGAGGACTATGCTAGGAAAAAAAAAAATGGTAAAGATCTGGTTTACTGTCTCACCTCCCTTTTGAGCCCCACAGCACTTCCATTCCTGCCTCTTCACTTTTAGGAAGGGTGGAGTATCCAATTCAAATGTTCCCGTCTAACTCAGCTGGTCCCGTTATAAACGCGCTGCGAATGATTTCCTAGCAATGTATTTCCAACAGGCAGGGGGAAAAGGCAGACCCTTACCTTGCTCGGGGTCCAGCATGCTGCATTTATTAGCATCCCCTACATCTGCTCTGCAATGCAGTTTCAAAAGACACACAGCCTGGGTGCCATGCAAGTGGGCGGTCAGGAAGAGCATCTCGCCAGAGAAGGGCTCTAAGTAGTTCGAGATGGGGCTACAGAGCTCTAAGGAGTCTAGTTCCCTGACATGGCTAGTTACTAAATGAGCACACACGCTCCAGCCTCAGTTACAAAAATAGATGCATTCAGTCCTATAGATAGAGAAGTGCTCAACACCTAAGTGCTTGGAAGCCAACTAGGGCAATTCCAGAAGGGAATTATCACCAGATCTGTCTTAGAGGCGCACAACTACTTTTTCTCAAAACGAGCCTCTTCGGTACACCTGAAGAAAAGGTAACTCCCAGCAATTCTGTACTCAGAGCTGTTTGCTAACACACACTGTGTGTGAATGGGCGGCATCAGGGTAAAGGGAAAGAGAATTCCACATGATAACTTAGCCCATGGTGGGTTCCGTTCCTCCTCAGGCCACCTGCCCTCCTGGGACCGAGGAGCCCGATCTTCTCCTGCAGCCCCTTGCGTCTTTAAAGTTGGCCCCTCCCCCTCCTTTTGCATAATAAATCAACAGTAAAATGTGGATTTAAAAAAATGCACTAACCTATTTAAAAAGATGTAATCAGTTTAAGGGCTTGCCTCATGCAAACAAGATTCCTGGGTAACTTAGTTACAAATGTAAAAACACAAACAAGCAAACAAAATAAAACCCTACTGGATTCTACAACTGTTCTTAAAAGTTACCCTCTTGCATGCCTACACAGCTGACTTGGGAAAGCTGATTACTGATCTTTAAACTGTCCCACTTCCTTGTGTTCAAGTCACGCCGCTATTCCTCTCTCACCTTAAAAAAAAAAAAAAAAAAAGGGACTTTTAATACTTAACTCTAAAAATCTCTGGACTAAATATCCCGTGTGGCTATAGTTACTACATTTACCCCAAAAACAGGGAGGTTTACCATGAAAAAAAAAACCCGGAATGTTAATTCCTTTGTACATTCTAAAACCGTTTCCTCTACAAAGAATGCTGTCACTACCACACTGGGGCAAGGAACAACATTCCATATCTCATGGTTGTTGAGAGTCTTTTTCAAAAATCTGCCATGTATAAAGACCTTCATTAGTGTAATTCAGTGACTGTTGGGTTTGGTGTCTTTTTTTTTTTTGATATATACAACTTTTGATATGTCATTTAAAAACCTCATAATAATATCATTAAAGAGCTACCATTTTTAAAAGAGAAATTGTCTGCTCAGGGCCATGGAATAGTAGCCATGCTCTAGGCCGTTTCCTCTCTCCCTTTCAGACTTCTGGACTTGAATGTCACTATAGACCTTGAATCCTTGAATGTGAAATGGCTTCACGCTAATTGCTCTAATTGCTTGAAGATGTGCAGGCAGGTGAAACCTGATCCCCGTGGCCATTGTAGAGACCAAGAACAACACTGGAATGTTTACACAGTGGTTTGATTTTAATAGACAGAAGGGCTGAGTTTAAGACAGCAAAAACATAGCTAATAGGTGACCCCTTAATGTTAGGCCTCCTTAAAAAAAAAAAGACGCACAACAAAATACAATTTCATGTTCTAAAAGGCAGTGTCCTAAATGCCAAGGTTATTTGCTCGACTCTTGCAGAGAGTACACGTTACGTTGCACCTGACATTTACACCCGAAACTCTACCCCGAATACATTTTTTTACCTTAAAACAAAAAAGCACTTTATGTGTCAGTCACCTTACAAACAGATTATGACTGTATGGTATTTCCAAGTAAGTGCACTCATTTAAATTTTAAATTGAATATTTTCACCATTGCAGCACACGGCACTCCCTGTCCCTTAAAGGGGAAGCCCTGCATCTCCTGGTTTGTTCCTCTGCTTCTTCTGTTCCCCTTCCCTGCCATTTATGGAATTCGTGACCCTTGTAGATTCCTTGTTTGCAGTAAAAGTTGAACCCAAACCCTCTCACGTTGGTGCAGAAGACAAACATGCATCCTTTTGGTGCCTCCTCCCTTTGTTACTGTGTGGGACTGTGGCCCACTTCTCTTCTTGGGGGGCTAAGGCAGCCAGGGGAGTGGTAGACATAGTTATTCAATGACAGTGGCCATTCTCCCTGGACATTTTAATGAATTGAGATGGATACAGAGGTTTGACAATGGCTCCCCAGAGCCCTCTCTTAACACAGCACAAATGTAACCAATGCTGGACAGGAAATATACTACAGCAAGACCAAGATAAAAATACAACAGCACCTACAAGGTGTCATTAACAAGAGGAAACCAACAAGGGTTAGGGGGAGGCTTAGGTAAATGTTAGGGTGTGTATGTGTATGTGTGTGTGTGTGTGTAAACACACAGGTAACGTATAGGAATATTTCATACAGAGTCAAGGAAACACTGCTAAGGAGGAAGCAGGAATTAGACATTCACTATGGAAAGAAAAAAACACCATGAAACAATGAAATTATTTTATGGTTAAGCTGGGCAATTAAAAGCAATAGATACACCTTGCAAATGAGAACAGAGAAGCAGGTAACACCCCACACAGCTGGGAACACTGTCAAATCTGCTAAATTATGCTATATATTAACTTCTGCTGGTAAAATGCAAAGTGCAGAAGGGGCAAGAAAGCCCCTTGAAAGCTCTGAAACACTTTTAGTTATATAAGGTAATAATAAATACAGGACCTTGCATTGCCTGGGACTATTTGTTCCCAAACACTGAAAGACAAAATAATGAAACAAAAATAACTGCACAGAACATCCTTGCGAATCACAGCCACCTCACACTGTTTTATGGACACTCACACCTTGTCCTGAAAGTTACAGTCCCCTATTAAGAAGTAATGCCTCCTGCTCTGAAAACGGAGGGGGGACGAGTATCCCTTTATCCACATAAAGATTAAGTATAAACTGGTCCAATCCAGTGAGAGGAACACTGAGGGAAAAGTAAACAGGCCCCCACTCCCCACCCCCGAAATAGTTCCCCTTTGAAAGCTCTCTGCAGTGAGTGCCTGGTACCAAGGGCTGCCCTGTTCCTTGGAGGGGTCAGCAAAGCTATGCTAAACTGACAGGTTCAGTTTACAGCAGGCCAGAACTTTGTTTGGATATACTGGCCTTGCTCACCGCCAGCTTAACAACAGATGGCTAGAAAACTTTCATTATGCTGCACAGGACTGAACTGCAAACAATCCAGAAAACTGTGAAAAGTTTAACTCCCTCTAAACCGATGTGCCAAAGCTGGGCCTGCCCAGAGCCGGTGAGCCCGCTTAGGGCCAAGGGGACCATGGAAGTGATGGCTGAAACAAATTGGCACTTGCTAACTGCCCAAGTCAACTCAAGGGACCATCCAGACACTAGAAGGGCAGGGACCCTCCCTACTATTGATTTTAACTGTTCAAAGACCAGACCTTATAAGGAGTTGTACTGACTGTGCCTTGCCTTCTTTTTTATTTTCCCAAAATACACTGTCAGACTTCCCCTCCCTTCGGAGAAAGAAAATCTCCCTTCAGACCATTCCCAAGCTCCCTTCCTGTCTCCCCTGCCTCCGGAAATCGGGCGGACAAGACCCAACAGTCTCACCCCTAACACCTAGATTTAAATATGATTTATCCAAATCTGTATATAATTTAAATATTCATTAAATCGATTCAGTCGCACGAACCCTAATATCTCCTAATGCTCCGAGACAGGTTATAAATGCACCTTCAAAGGTTTAATTCAATTGGCAATCTGAGAGGTCTTATCACTAGAAATGTGTTATTTTCATATTATTCAAGAAATGAACAAATGTGCTTTCCACAAACGTATTTTAGGAGCTACCCTTTCCTGTTATTGAAAGAAAATTGTGTTTATTACTCCTTTAGCATAGTGTAAACTCATAAACGTCAACAGAGAGTACAAGCAAAACTGTCAACTAAATATTGTTTCCTTCATGAGCTGTTCTTCTAAGTCAATTACGCCTTTCAACTTCTGGGGCATTGTATGATAAACTGGCAGTAAAAATCATTCACATTAATATACCATGGTGCCTTGCCTGCAAAAGGTAATTAAAGAAGTAAATGACTCATAAGAATAGACATATTAGCTGCAAAATGAAAGGCAACTGAGCTGCCACATAAAAATATGTACCATTAAGATACTGCATTTTCATATTCCTGTAATCAGCTTCAGTAGACTAATGCTTATTTAATCCAGTTCTGTGCTAAGTCCATCAACAACTGTTTTTTGCTGTTTTCTCCTTGACTGAACATTATGAGAGCAGGTTTGGAATAAATACTGCAATGAGATTTTTGCATACTCAATTGAAGAACAGGTTTTTACATTTTAAAATCTACTTTTTTTTCTTTCCCTGAGAAATGCAACATAAAAATTAAATATGTGTGTGTGTGTGTGTGTGTGTGTATATATATATATATATATATATATATATATATATATATATAGCTAGTTAGACATGTCTCTTTACATGGCAGAACATTTTAGGGAAATACTAGTTGTTTCCATGTTCACCTCTTCTGACCACTATCAGCACAAGGGAAAGGGTGCTGGGCCTCCACCTGCCAGATCTCTGCTACCTTTATGAAGCACTCCCTTTTGTGAATAACGTCTTCCATTAGCACCAGTGGGGGTAAGGCAATTTGTCCTTTGGCAGGATAGAAAGAGAAATCAAGAATGGAGGAAGGAGTTGACAGCTGGCATGGCACGGGAGGACCGCCGACTAGCCTAGTGGGTCCTGAGTTCTTGTCCTTCCAGAGGGTGGATGTGACTGAACAGAAACCTTTCCAAAGACAAATGAACTGACCCTCAAATTGACTGCTCTGCTTTCCATTCTCCGGCTTTCAAACTGACAGGTCATTTTATTCTTCCTACCCTTTATTTCAGTATTCCCCTGCTAGCCCAGCCAAGCCACAGGAAGACATGGCCCGTGCGGTCCCAGATCTTCACCGAGGCTGTCCCCTTCCCTACTTTCTGGAACTTCCACCTGGACCAGTGAGATGAGTCCACTATTGGCACTATTAAGATGTTCTGGGAACGTTTCAATGCAGGATGCTTCCTGGAGGCTGCAGAAATGCCTGTAGCTGTTGTGGAAATGAGGGCTCTTTGTTGACGACTGATGTGAGCCTAAGGCTTTGCCAATTCAGTTTTGGAGTTTTAGCTTTCAAAACTCTTGCAATTCCTCCCGATGTTTTGAAGCCAGCAGTGAAAATCAGCCTATAAAACATAACTGTCTTCTATCAGTTGGCCAGCAATTTACTCGCTTTCGATAACATCTAAATGCATCTAGATGGGGTCCACTAACATAAAAAAAAAAAAAAAATCCCAAAACAAAAACCCAAGAGACTCCTGACCTTGACCTGTCTTTGTCTTAAGGCGATAGGCCTTGGACAGAGGCAAAGGTCTAGATTTCTATACAAATGGTCCCTTCTCCCCTCTCCTCCTCCTGTGAGCACAGAAATCTCCATGGCTTTAAAACTAATGAGCAGCTGGCCAGGCCTTAGGGACAGCCCAGGATGGGAGGACAGCCCTCCAAGGACCCTTGGCTGTTTATTTATCTCTTAACAGTTCTGAGAACTGCCCGAGAGCAGAGAGCCTCCCAGATTTGGGCTCGGTCTTTCCTTGCCACGTATGATTGCCTCGACGTTCGAGCAGACATCACTTGGAACCACAATTAATGAGCTCTAGTCCTTTTTCTAATTAAGGAACAAAGGTTCCTGTGTGCACAGTATGGTGACGCTGTCTGCAGAGCACACGTGGAAAGGGAAGTGAATGCTTCTAATTGCTTCAAAATGGGATTTTTAATATTTGGGAACATAATGGAATCGGGAAATAAGAGCATTTCCAACATCCTTTACAAATAAGGCTTTACAAAATATTGTTAGCTGTGAATAATACATCATTATCAAAAATGGAAAGTTATGAATACCACGCATGTAACCTTTGTATTCACGTGAATTAACCTATACGTAGGAATACAATGATACATGAATTCCTTCTTGAAAATACATTAAAAAAAAAAAAAAAAGAAAAAGCCCTCCTCAAAAAAAAAAAAAAAAAAAAAAGCAGGAAGGCAGCTACTCTGAGCCTGATATTCCTCAGACCTTAGCAGATTAGGATTCAAACGTGTAATTAAGAAAGATAACCCCAGTTTTTATAGTAATTAGGGGCTGTGGGAAATAGGATACTATCTCTCAAAAGTGTTACAAATGTACCACACTTCTAAATAACCTGCAATGCTTGGAAAGTATACTCACTACCAAGGGCAAAGCTGCTGTGCAGGGAGGGAACAGTAAATGACAGACTGGCGTTCAAGTCCATTAGCTGCTATGTGATAGGAGCACATTCACTGCACACGATCTGTGAAAAATCTTAGATCTCTTTAAATCTTTGAATTGGATTACTGCATTAATTCTTAAGAACTGCAATCCTTCAACCAAGTCAAATTACCCTCATTAACGGTGGAAAAACTGCCTCTGCAATAAGTTTAAAAAAAAAAAAGATATTTATTACCTATAATCACTTTCACGTACTTCACCAGAAACATGATGAACCGATGCCTACAACTTTGACCACGGTGGCATCTTGATTTTGCACGTTGATTTGAGTTAAAATAAAACTGAAAACATTTGCATGGTGTTCAAAAAAATGTTTTTTTCACACCAACACGACATGGCCTTTTATTATCACAGCCCTCTGATAGGAAGGGAATAGCCCCATTTTACAGGAGAAGGAATGGGAAGCTAAGGCAGAGATAGTGCATCAACGGTCCAAGCTCTCCCAGCTAATTAGGGGCAGGGTGTTCTGGATGCCCACTGCAGGAATTGATTCAGAAATACAGTTTTCTGATGCTTCTGTCATGCAATGCATTGACTTCTCTAGATCGCACTCAGTGGAGGAAAGGCAGGCAAAATAAATACAAAGATCAGAACGCAGCTTTGAGGGTACAAATGTTCCCATAATGAATACAGCAGAAGCTGCCTCAATTGTTCCCTCCCCACATTTGCTGTTACTATTTAACCTGCCTTGAGAATTCATCAAATATGTTCTTTTCCAGTGACAGAAGAAAAAGAAATGTAAATTGATCTACCCTGCCCTTGTTGTTCTCTAAAACGGTCTCATCGGAAATGTGATAACAGCTTGACCAATTCTGAACAACTTACGGTACTTTATGGCAAATGCACTCCTCGAAGCCCACTGACTGTTGTTCTTGGCTCCAGGGATGTGACTTCTCTGGTTGTATGACTTCCTAGCACAAACCACACAGCAGGACAGTCCTCACCACCAAGAAGGCAAGCAACCAGGGAAGGTGGTGGCGGGGGGGGGGGGGGGGGGTCGTCTGTGTTTATGGAAAGAAACAATTTGTAGATCATGTGTTAAGGAATGAGAAAAGGTGAACTTCTACCTAGAAGTTGCTTTCTAGAATTTGAGAGCAACCAACACTTTTTTTTTTTTTTAATTTTTTTTTTTTAACATTTTTTATTTATTTTTGGGACAGAGAGAGACAGAGCATGAACGGGGGAGGGGCAGAGAGAGAGGGAGACACAGAATCGGAAACAGGCTCCAGGCTCCGAGCCATCAGCCCAGAGCCTGACGCGGGGCTCGAACTCACGGACCGCGAGATCATGACCTGGCTGAAGTCGGACGCTTAACCGACTGCGCCACCCAGGCGCCCCGAGAGCAACCAACACTTCTAAACAGCTATAATAAAATGCTAACTGGAATTCATAATAAAAACCCAGAGGCACTACAGGGCTCTGAAGCGCCTTCTGAATCATTAGAAAAGAAAAAAAAAAAAAAAAAAAAAGGCAAATTGTGCTCTGGATAGTTGTATGTGAAATGCATTTATTGTAATCTATAGATTTGAAACTAGGTAGTCTTTAGTATAATGATGATAAAAATCAATTGAATAGAATATTATCTCTGATAATCCTATAATTTACTATAACCTTCTTTTTGAATGATTTCCAAAAACCAGTTGTCATGAAGACGAGCATTTCGAGTCCACATCAGATCTGCAGAACATGCTGGAGTCTAGTAACAACTGAAATCGCATTTATCCACCTCAGGGGGTACCAGGCATTTGCACTCACTACCCTTCCATCCTTCTAATGATCATGCAAGGTGGGAGTGGCCATAACCATGCTATGGAGGAGGAAAACAAGGCTCAGGGAAGTTGACGAATTTGCCGAAGGAGAAACATTTTCTAAAGTGGGTGTACGACTGCTTAGGGATGGAGGTGAAGCTGAGGAGAAGTCAGAGAGGAAGTGTTCAGAGGAGGGCTGGGGGCCAAGAGGCTCCTATCTTGGGGCAACAAGAATTTGCAGGAAGACCTGATCCAAATATCAGATGGTCCATGACCTAAAGACTCAGCACCCACCTCTCACCGAGTGGCATCGCATGCTTCAAAGGAGAATATGGAAATCGTTCCACTTTGATTCTACCATTTGTAGGGTCTCCTCTCTTTCTTTCAAGAGCTTTATGACTGTCAATTGGGTGCTTTTCAAACCATAAATGCTTTACCAGTGACTTTGTGACAGTCTTGGTTCACTACTCTAGCAACCTCTCAATATGAATGTTAAAGTTACCCGTCTCCAAGTACCAGGCCACACCCTCTATTTACACATCAAATAAACATAATTTTTGATGCATACTCTGTACCAAGCACAGTCTAGACACTGGGCCTATGAAGGTGCCCCTTCCAAAGGCTTAGTGTTGAACAGAAATTAGAGATAAGACACTGGCAACCCACAAATCCAGAAATAGAAAGCCACAACAGGAGTGCCTGGGTGGCTCAGTCGGGTGTGTGACTTTGGCTCAGGTCATGATCTCGTGGTTTGTGAGTTTAAACCCCGTGTCGGGCTCTGTACTGACAGCTCAGAGCCTGAAGCCTGCTTTGGACTCTGTGTCTCCCTGCGCCCCCCCCCCCCCCCCCCCCCCCGTCTCTCTGCCCCTCCCTTGCTTACGTACTCTCTCT
The DNA here is from genome assembly GCF_028018385.1 of Neofelis nebulosa. Taxonomy (NCBI): domain Eukaryota; kingdom Metazoa; phylum Chordata; class Mammalia; order Carnivora; family Felidae; genus Neofelis; species Neofelis nebulosa. The sequence goes on along the minus strand of NC_080785.1, from coordinate 131,511,481 downwards.
CTCACACACAAAATAAATAAATAACAAAAAGGAAAAAAAAAAGAAAGCCACAACAGAGGAATCCTTAACAAAAGCACAGTTTCATGTACTTGTCTTTTCTAGCCTACTCTAGATAAGACTGTTAAGACGATCCATGAGAAGGTGATATTTAAGATAAGAGTCCCAAGCAGAGAAGGAATCAAACAGCCAAGGAGCAGAGAGAAGAGGTTCAAGGAGATGGACCATTGGGGCTGAAAAATTATAGGTTGAAACGTGCTAAAAGATGAACTTATGAATAGTTGGTGATAGATAACTCGGCTTATATTGAACTGTGTTCAATAATACTGTCTGTTCAGTCCTTTTGAAAAAGATTTTTTTTTCTTTTTCAATCCTTTTAAGGCAAAAGATGTGTACAGATTGCAAATATGCTTTCAATCAAATGGCCTGAAACATAAAATGCACTGTGGTGGCAAAAAACTCGAAAAGCATAAAGGAATTTATGTAATTTCTACAGAAAAATAAATACCTTAGACTCGGTCCCCATTTCTTTTTATTTTTTTTAAACATTTTTTTTTTTAATTTTTTTTTCAACGTTTTTTATTTATTTTTGGGACAGAGAGAGACAGAGCATGAACGGGGGAGGGGCAGAGAGAGAGGGAGACACAGAATCGGAAACAGGCTCCAGGCTCCGAGCCATCAGCCCAGAGCCCGACGCGGGGCTCGAACTCACAGACCGTGAGATCGTGACCTGGCTGAAGTCGGACGCTTAACCGACTGCGCCACCCAGGCGCCCCCCCATTTCTTTTTAAATGCTGCAATGCTTTGGTGGCAGGCACAATGCTAAGATGATGTCCTACCTCCCTACCCCTCGTTCCAGATATTCCATCAAAATGTAGTCAAGACAGTGATTTGCAGGATTTTATGGCTGTAATTAACGTCCCAGATCAGCTGACCCTAGAAGAGGGAGATAATCTAAACAGGCCTGAAAAAAAAATCACACGGGGTTTACATTTTGGAGTTTATACTGGTGTTTAGCAACCAGAGAGGGAGAGAGTCTCAAAGCACGAGAAAGTTTCGATGCACCACGCCTGGCCTCAGGTGGAGGAGGCCACCTGGCAAGAAATATGGGCCGCCTCTAGAAGCTGAGAGTGGCCTCCAGGTGACAACCAGCAAGGAAATGAGGACCTCAGTCCTACAACCACCATGAAGCAAATTTTACCAAACCCGAATGAGCTTACAGAAAGAATCTTACACCCAGAGTCTCTGGACAAGAACTCCATCCAGGTAGCACCTTCGACACTGAACCTTCTGGAACTCTGGGCAGGGAACCCAGGAACTCTGAGCCTGGGCTTCTGACCCACATAACTGTGAGCTAACAGGTGTTTTAGCTACTAAGTTTATGGCAATTTGTTATGTGACAAAGAAATCTAATACATGTGGAAAAAAGATGAAATCACACTGCCTGTGTCTAAAGTTGATGGAAGAACTTACTGGGAGGGAGGCAGGCAGGAGGGGTGGAGGGGAAGAGAAGGGAAAGATTGAGCATGCGTCCTAGCTCCCCAGAGACCAATATGGTGACCTGGTACAGTCCACTCAACTCTCTCCAGCCTCACTTTCCTCACCTGTAAGGAGGAGACGATAACAATGTAGAGTGATGAGGGGCATCCTAGGGAGAACACACGGGCAAAAACACTATGGAAGTCGTAGAACACAATCTGAGTTTTTATTGTTTGTATGGCTTCATTGCTGAGCCATTCTGATTTCTGAGTTTTCACTTCCTTTCTTCAGTTTTTCCCATTACCTGGGCAAATGCTGATCAAGACACAAATATGGAATCATCCTTGGCTGTAAAAGAAAAAGTAGATCCTAAACCATCTTGGAGCTTCTTGGCAGTCTAGGCAAAGGATGGGAGACGCCTTCCGGGGGAGAGGTGCAGAAGTTAGCGTGAGTCCCCGGTGAGGAGAACCATGGCTCCCATCTTCCTTCCACCATTGGACCCGTAGCCATTTGGAAGGTGGAGCCAAATGGCCTCGGTTCAAATCCTAACTCCACTCTTGACCTTGATTTCACCACTCTGTTGATTTTTTAAGGTGGGAAGTAAAATAATAGTAGCTCCACTCCTAGTGTCGCCGTGGGGAGTGAATTACACACAGAAAGTGCTTTGAAGACAGACCCTGACCCGAGTAAGCGCCACAGACGTGCTGCTGTTGTTGTTGTTGTTATTATTATTATTATTATTATGACTACTACCACCACTGCTGCTATAGATTCCAAAACGGGACCTGATATTTTTTTTCCCAGAGAATTTGGAAGAATTTTCTCGCCCAGAGAATTAGGAAGAATTTGGAAGATGGGGCTCCGTAAACATGTAAAAATATATCCACAGTAAGGATTTTACCATGAATGACTTTTCATAGGACACTATAAAACCCATCTAATCTCTGAAGAGAAAGCAAGAAAACCTCTCCGGTCATGATTTTGCTGCATTATTTTATGTTTGCTCAAAGGGGGAAAAAAAAAAAACTCTCAAGGACTTAAAACCGTGATTTATTGCTTTTTAACAAGCAGTTTTGGGGAAGCCAGAAGAGAGGGTTCCCCTGCTGAAAGGGCACGGGGAGGTAAGGAATTTCAGCAAGGGGGTCAGAGACAAGAGCAGCCAGGAAAAGAAGGCAGCAGTAGAGCAAAACAAAGGCTGATTCCAAGTGCAGTGCACACGGCTTCCTTCTCATCTCCACTGGCTCACGTACTGAACTCCTCATGGCCTTTCTATCAGGGCTGGGAAGTGAGCAGTGAAGACGGCTCTCCGGGACCTTACGATGCAGTGGGCGAGGCAGACCAATAAGGCAGGTATCTGGAGCAGCTCCGTGAGCACCAGCATGGTGGGGGGGGGGGGGGGGGGGGGAGGGTGCTGATGTCCAGGGTTGGGGTGCGGAGGCAGCTAACCGAGGGGAGGCGCTGGCGTCCCCATACCTGAGCAGCGAAGGACGCCTATCAGTCAGAAGGGGTGGGTGCACAGAAAAGTGGGGGAGGGGATGGGGATTCTGGGCAGAGAGAAGAGTGTGCCTCTAGGCAGAAATACAAACATGACCATCGAGTGTTTGTTTGGAACCTCCCAGGAGGGGCCAGAATGCCAAGAAGGAGCTGGACGAACCACAAAAGAAAGGCTGTGATTTGCTGATCTTGCCGAAGTTTGAGCTTAGGGTTTATTATTACTATTTTTTAATTTACCAAAGTGTAAAATTGACTCTTCAGGTATGTAGAACTATGAATTTTAATGCGTGTATAAATTCACATAACCCCCCACCATGATCAGGATATGGAATAGCTCCAGGAGCCCCCAAACTCCCTTAAACTATCCCTTCATAGTCATACCCTCGTCCTCCAGCCCTAATTCCTGGCAAACACGGATCTATTCTCCATCACTGCAGTTCTGTCTTTTCAAAAATGCCATACAAATGAAATCATACAGTATGTAACCTTTTGAGACTGGCTTCTTTTACTCAGTAAATATCTCTGAGATTATTCTAAGCGGCTGGGCATACAGATAGTTCATCACTATAGTTGCTGAGTATTAGCCTACGGTGGGGGGGGGGGTACTATCATTTGTATATCCATTCACTCACTCAAAAACATTGGGGGTTTTCCCCAGCATGGGGCTACTGTACATAAAGCTTCTATGAACATTCATAAATAGGTTTTTCTGTAGACACATGTCTTCTTTTCTCTAGGATAAATGCCCAGAAGTATGAGTGCTGGGTCACATACTGTGTGTGTGTGTGTGTGTGTGTGTGTGTGTGTGTGTGTGTATTTTAAGAAGCTGACCAACTGTTTTTCGGGATGGCTATCCCATTTTGCATTCCCATCACCAAAGCATGCAGGTTAGTATGTTCCACATCCTTGTCAGCACTTGGTATTGTCAGTAGTTTTTTCATTTTAGCCATTGTCACAAGTGATTAAAATTTGCATCTTCCTCGTTTCTAAGGATGTGGGACAACTTTCTGTGCCCTATGTTTCTCATTTGCAGAGGAATTTCTGTTCAGCTTTTTTTGGCCCCTTTTTAAATTGTTTTTCTTCTTACCTTAGGGTTTTGAGAATTCGTTATACATTTTGGATACAAGTCCTTGGTTGGAGGTGTGACATGTAACGTATTTTCTCTAGCCATGACCTTGTCTTCTTATGTGTGCAATTTAGAAAGTTCCCTTACACTACGTTAGGGAGGAAAAATAGGAGGGACTTTTGGGTGGGGGCAACTTACTAAGAAATGAAAAATGTGGCTAGGAAGCCACGGATGGGCCCAATGTCTTCAGCACACAAGAAGAGAACAGGGTGTTCTCACGGCACGGGCAGAGCTTGTGTGAAGCAGTCCATTCGGGGCGATGCTTTTAATGCCGTGACTAATGATGCCCACGTAAAGGTGATGTCTTCCCGTCCTGTTTTTAGTGCTGCTGAACCATCCCAGGTAATAAATCAAAGAAGCCAGGGTGGCTATTTGTATGGCGAGATAAGGGAAATTAATTTCAATGCCCAAACATGGACCTCCTTATATTAAAAAATGACTTGGCAGTACTAGTCCTTTTCATGAGAATGTCTTGGAGAACCAACACTTGGAAAACACACACGCGGGGTGGATTCACCCTCTGTATTTTCAAGGGAAATACTGTTGTCTTCTGAGATTGGAAAGTCAAGGGGAAGAATCATTCCAAATATAAAGAGCAAAAAAATAAAGCACTGATGGAGCAAAAAAAAAATATTCATGGACTTTCAAGAAAGGGAGGATTATAGTAATAAATTGCATGTAGTCAAATTCTTTCAGTTCTTAAAAAAAACCCTTTACTGTGCTTTGCAAACTACTCTAATTGTCTCATTTTCATGAGAACTTAGACGCTCTGAGTTTAAAATGCATAAAAATATAAATACTAGGACTGTGAACAAGAACGTACGTAACAATAGTGCGATTTCTAGGCAGAAACGTGGCTGGAACACAGTGTTAATACCTTGGCTGGAATACTAAGGGAAAGACAAAGTGCAAGAAAAGCCTGGAGACTTCTCTGAGCTTCCCAAGGGCCGCGCCCCGCCTCCCCTCCACCCCCCCCCCCCCCATCCCCCCGTCTGAACGCAGTGCAGGAACAATGTGAAGCCATCCATCACCAGTGAGCACGACTCTCCTTGCTGGCTCCAAGCAGGCAAGGTTGCCACCTGTCCAGCTTTCCTTTGAAAGGTCCCCACACAAAGGGGACCAGGTTCTGCTCCAGGTTCAAAGCAGCATTTAATCTGGACTTCTGAATCCCCCAGCATTTCAGCAGCAGCAAATGCACTCTACTTCTAACTTGGAGAAGTCTCTTTCCAAGCTCTAACTTGGAAATTTGAACCCCGAATCTAGTGACCAAATTCTGGGTTTACTCCAAGCAGGCACAGTTTCTCTCTCTCTTTGCTTCCCTTCTTGCCCCCACCAAAATCTCTTCTCTGCAGATGAGCTGGAGGGATGTCTTGGAAATGCGCATCGGATCCTGCCACTGCACTGGCTTCTCGGTGCATATTTAGCAGGAATATTTCCTACTACTCTTAGAGATTTCTATATACCATAGGGGTTAAGTAAATGTGTTGGTTAAGCAAAGGAATGAGTAAGTGTGCCAAAGTAGGGAGGTTCCTTTAAGATCCTAGCCTTACCTGCATTTATGTAAAAAATATTTTTAAAAGAAAAAATGGAAATGTTCTTCATCTCAGAGGGAGGAGTTATCTGAGTATAACAAAAAGCTCAAGAACTATAAAGAAACAATTGATAAATTAAATCATATTAAAATTGAATATCCAGATGGGATGCCTGGGTGGCTCAGTTGGTTAAGCCTCTGACTTTGGCTCAGGTCATGATCTCCAGGTTCATGAGTTTGAGTCCTGCATTGGGCTCTGTGCTGACAGCTCAGAGCCTGGAGCCTGCTTTGGATTCTGTGTCTCCCTCTCTCTGCCCCTCCCCCACTGACACACTGTCTCTCTGTCTCTCTCTCTCACAAAAATAAATAAACATCAAAAATTTCATTTTAAAAACTGAATATGGGTGAAAGCGTAGAGCAAATTCAAAATATCGCTGAAATACTGCATAAATACTTGTATATCATCAACCTAAGAAAAAAATCTAGTTCTTATAGTATGTAAGAATCTCTTAGGGATGCCTGGGTGGCTCAGTTGGTTAAACGTCTGACTTCAGCTCAGGGTATGATCTCATGGTTCGCGAGTTCGAGCCCCACATCGGTCTCTTTGGCCTCAGCGCAGAGCCCACTTGGGATCCTCTCTCTCCCTCTCTCTGCCCCTCCCCCCTCTCAAACATAAATAAACATTAAAAAATTAATCTCTTATAAATCAATAAGGAAATAAAATAAACCCAACAAAAAATTAGGGAAAATGTGAAAGAAACTACAGATGCTTCTTAAATAATTTTTTTAAAAAAGGTTGCTAACCTCACTCTTAGGGAAAATTTGTTGTCTATTTCATTCATTTAGGGTTTTTCCCCAGTTACTTCTGAACCACATGCCCGTGGATAAGCATAAAGCCTTGAACTCCGGAGAAAAACTGAAGGATGCTCTGGCAAAATAATTTAGATACACTGCCATCTTCCCTCATCTGACATACATTTATTGCCTAAGCAACAAGGAACACATGTCTCCACTTTCTCATCTGTTAAATGGGAACAGGCATAGCGCTAACCTCACATAGGTCAATTTGGTAGAATACACGTGAAGTGCCAGCCATAACGTAATATACGGTGTTTATCTCATGTCAGGCACCAAGTTACAGTGGGCAGGGATTCTGCAATGGCCAGTGTAGCAGGAAGGCAGGAATGTTTCAACAGCCATAACTGAAAGGGGGAGTGGGTATATCCATTGTACGGGGGAGTAAAAGTAAGTCCCTGAGAGAGTTCAAAAGGGAGGCAAGATCATTTCTAGTTCAAGCTGTCTGAGATTTCCTGGAGGAAACGGTGCTTAAACCACACTTCGAAGGGGAGAGACAATCTGGATATGCCTCTGACAAATCTGCTTATACAGTTTATCAGTAAGAGCCAATCAACATTTATTAGGCCAGGCTCCTTGTCAAGCACTCAAGATGACAGAGGTGAGAACAGAAACAGCCTCACTTTTGCAGAATTTAGAGTTTAATGAACAGGAGAACTGAAATATGCTTAAAAAGCAAAGCAATAATGGGGCGCCTGGGTGGCTCAGTCAGTTAAGCATCCGACTTCGGGTCAGGTCTTGATCTCACAGTTCGTGGGTTCGAGCCCCGCGTCGGGCTCTGTGCTGACAGCTCAGAGCCTGCAGCCTGCTTCAGATTCTGTGTCTCCCTCTCTCTCTCTGCCCCTCCCTTGCTTACACTCTGTCTCTCTCTCTGCCCCTTCCCTGCTTGCGCTCTCTTTTTCTCTCTCTCAAAAATAAATAAACATTAACAAAATTAAAAAAAAAAAAAAAAGAAAGCAAAGCAATAATGAACATAACCTGTGGGAGCAGGATTGCCCACCCTGTGTAGGGTACGGGAGAAAATGTTAAGGTATAAGTAATGGGTCAATTCTTGTATTGATTGGGTCTGAGGGTGTTCACGAATGCCTATTATATTTTGTTTTGTAACTTACTAAGTATGCTGCGTACCATATTTAATGGCTCCTGAGGTACAGTGTTTTTTTTTTCATTTATTTTTATTTTACCATCTCCAACACTGGGATGCCTTGTAACAGAGATGAGATAGGAAAGCATTATGGATTCGTTGACTTGGCTGCATTTTCACTTTATTCCTGGAATATAAAATAAAGGTCTAAAAGATTTGATGAAATACGGCATATTCTTTTTTATGTATTAGGTATTATATTTTTAAAAGATAATAAATTTTTTTTTAAAAAACTACATTATGCCTTTTATCACCTGGATAGGCTGAGTATTATTTTGTGTGTTATTTAAAATAAAGACATGAAAGGGGGTGTCTGGCTGGCTCAGTTGGTCACGCATGTGACTCTCTATCTCAGGGTCCTGAGTTCAAGCACCACGTTGGGTGTAGAGCTTACTTAAAAAAATAATAATAAAAATAAAGACATGGAAGTTCATACTCTCAGGTACAGGTGATAAACTCAGAGATAAAATATGCCTCCATCTAATTCAGTTCATGATATAAAATCAGATCCTACTAAAATACTACTGAAACTCTTAACTCGGTGTTCATCCACATATATAATCACTGCCATGTCCTCAGACTCCACCGCCACCCCCCTTGTCCACTTCCTTTTTCCAGCTGGAAGAAGCGAATGCGATCGGACTGGAAATCATTGAACTACAAACGCAGTCAGTCGTTCGTATCTATCCACTAAAATGATTATCAATATCCATAACATTGGAAGTTATTTAGTCCCTAAGTAATCCAGCTTATCTCAATCATCTTGAAACAGGATTTAACTGTTTTAAACAATTTGGTTCTAGACAGTCAGAAGTGTCACCTTTTTGGAAGCTTTACCTTGCAGCCTGATAGCAGGAAATGGTTTCGCCAAAGCCATAGTTAACCGCTTGGATGTGGATTCTCTTATTTCTCAGACTGTTTTTCCTCTCTCCCTGCCCCCACCCGGATTTCCAAAGGCGAGCTACAAATGGGGTCTGGTGTGTGTGTGTGTGTGTGTGTGTGTGTGTGTGTGTGTGTGTGAGAGAGAGAGAGAGAGAGAGAGAGAGAGAGAGAGAGAGAGAAAGAGAGAGAGAGAGAGAGAGGGAGGGAAGGATGAGGGTGAAATCAACAAGTACAGGGAGGATGCTATTTGGATGGATTGGGACAGCCCGGCAGTGGCATTGCATGCGTCTCTATTTTCTTTTAAAGAGCAATTATGATTTAATGTGGTAAAATTATATCATTAAACCTACTCAAATGGAATAAATTCTCCTTGTGATATGCATTTAGAAAGGCAGTTCATATTCTATCCCTAAAATATATCTATTACATTTTTGTGTCTACCCGCCACTTCTCTTTTTACCATGATACTGGAGATAAGTTTCAGACAGTCTGGCAGGAGCAGAAAAAAAAATACAACAACCCTGAAACTCGATACGTATCTTACTCATCGAGACCTTTGTGATCTGTTAGTGAAAATTAATACTTAACTATAAGTACATTCTCCAACTTCCCAAAGCACAAATCTCTAACATCTTTTTACATTCTCTACAAAGACCATTCCTAGTTATTATTATAGTTTCCCCTCTTCGTTTAAAAAGCACTACAATTTAAATTAATGAGTTACGTTTACACTCAAGTGAAGAACGGTCACAGGCATCGTCTCCAGTTACGACTCTTAACCACAAACACATCAGAAGTATTTGTAATATAGTTTTCTTCCAGCTCAAAGCTGAGAATTTGGCATGGTGGTGTGGACTCTCATATGGCCCCTTTTGTGTCTTTTTGTATATGCTAGGATATTGGCCCTCTGAAGCTAGGTACATTGCTTCCTTCTTTATAACCTCAGCTTATGGGAGTCACCCCAGATTCTTAACTGTTTGGGATCTGGAGAGAGAAAAAAAGAACAAAGGCATGATGGAGGTCAAGAGTGGGCTCCACGGTTTAAAATAACTGACAGTGTCCCAGCTGTGTACCCTGCCAGCTAGGAACACAGACTTTGGCACGTACCACATGTGGGTTCATATCCCTGCTCAGCCACTTGTTACTGCATCCAGGCAAGTTATGTAACTTATTCCAGTCTCCGGCTCCTCAAGGGCCAGATGCAAATAGGACTACTTAGGGTGCAAACTTGTTGGGGGAATAAGTAATACCTCCAAGCCCTTGCAAAGTACAAGCTGTAAGCGGCTGCTGTGAATACTACCTTGGATTGCCTTTCTTTTGTCAAGAGGTGGACTCTTCATCTCTGTAAGTTAAAGGGGCAGTGATTAGTATACAGGCTTGGGGACTCATAGCATCAAAGGAAGGTTGCCTAGTTCAAGGTGGGAGCAAGGTTGGGTAGAGGGAAGATCTGCGAATATGAGACAGGACAGGGAGATTCTGCTTTTATGCATCTCTGTCTATCCACCCCAAGACCCAAAGGCCACTAAGTTTGTCCCCTTTTCCCTTTATATCAAGGAGGCTATGAAAATTACCACATGAGAAGAATACCGGAGGGAAAGTACAAGGGCAAGGCAGATAGCCACCTCTGCATGGTACAGACAGAAAATCCAGTCCAGTCACTGGGCAAAATAAATTTCTGCGGCTATTTCCAATATGATGTGCATGTCTATAAAGTCTTTTTATTTTGCACAGAGCTCATGAAATGGATTCAATTATCTTGGTCACACCTTGCACAACAAGCTGGCCAGGAGAATGACGCCATTTAGAAGCAGCAGGCCCCCTAGACGGTCTGCTACTCCAAGGACCAACCTTTTTCCACTGGCCTATTTTACAGACAAGAAATTTGAGGCCCAAAGACCTGGGCGATAACCAAAAAGAGAACTGTCGGCAAAACAGTCCTAGAGCAGGGTCCCTGAATCTCCCAGGATATTATTTTTTTTAAGTTCACTTATTAATTTTGAGAGAGTGAGGGATGGGCAGAGACAGAGGGGGAGAGGGGGAAAGAGAGAGCGAGAGAATCCCAAGCAGGCTCTGCACTGTCAGCAAGGAGCCCGATGCGGGCCTCAAGCTCACAAACTCTGAGATCATGATCTGAGCCGAAATCAAGAGTCACAGGCTTAACCGACTGAGCCACCAAAGCACCCCTCACCCCAGGACGGGCTCTCGAGTAGATCACGATGACGCTTTCTGCAGGTTGCTTCACGACAAACTGCGCTATATTCCAAGTGTCGTTCTGCCTCGCGGCCCTCGTGGTGTAAACTCACCCAAGGGCTACCTCAAAGGCACATGCCTCCCCCAGTTTCCCACGGAAACAAATGAATTCTGTCCTCCTGTTTCTGTTTCCCAGCGGCCCTCAAGCGGGGGGCACCACACACTAATGGCAGCATCTGACAAGCACTCCCATAGGCCAAACTCTACCTACCGCTGCTGATTTGATTTATCATCATGAAATACAAGGGGGTGTTGTTACCTGCAGCTTACTTAGGGGGAAACTGAGGCACGGCGAGGCTAAGCAACCTCTGTAGGATCCCATGCCTAGGAAATGGTGGAAGCAGGTTGTGATTATAGGGCTGCTTCACTCTGGTGTCTCTTGTGCTACCCTGAGGCCTCAAGCTTTTGTACCACAATCCTTGCACCACGGTAGTCCCAGAGCCCACCCAGCCGTGTCTCCTGCTCCCCTTCCCTCCAGGAAGCTGAAATACAAGCATCAGCAATAGTGCCTATGGTATGCAGAACCCTGAGATGACCCTGGTGACCCATATACCCTTGCACTATGCCCTCCCGGTGAGTACGAGCAGGACCTGTGAACATGACAGAAGAGCACTCCGTTGATGACGCTGTATGGCCAAAGGGATTCTGCAGATGTAATTAATGTCCCTAATCAGTTAACGACAAGTTCATCAAACAAGGTATCCCCCGGTGGGCTTGGCCCAACCAGGTGAGCTTTTTATTTTAAAAATTTTTTTTTAACATTTATTTATTTTTGAGACAGAGGGAGACAGAGCATGAACAGGGGAGGGGCAGAGAGAGAGGGGGACACAGAATCTGAAACAGGCTCCAGGCTCTGAGCGGTCAGCACAGAGCCCGACGCGGGGCTCGAACTCACGGACCGCGAGATCATGACCTGAGCCGAAGTTGGACGCTTAACCGACTGAGACACCCAGGCCGCCCCCAGGTGAGCTTTCTAAAAGGAGGACTGAGCTCTCTCCCTGAGGACAAAGACACTCTTCTGCTGGCCTTGAAGAAGCAGGCTGCCATTTGTGGAGACAGCCACAGGCAGGGCACATGAGGTGCTCTTTCAAAACTCGAGGCCTCAGTCCTCAAAACTGCGATGAGCTGAATTCTGTGAACTCTGGACAACTTGGGCGCTTCAAAGAGGGCTCCGAGCCTCAGAGGACGTCAGGATCTGATGATACCTTCCTCACAGACTTCTAAGACCTTGAGCAGGGGACCCACTTAAGGCAGGTCTGGACGCCATGGCAACTGGGAGATAATAAATGTTTGTGTTTTAAGGTACAAAGTTCATGGTATTTTGTTACACAGCAACAGAACACACACACACACACACACACACACACACACACACACACACAATCCCTCATCGTATACAACTGGGTTCCCCAAGAGTCTGGCAGAGCAATGCCTGAGAGTGCTTTGCTGAGAAGGCACCGGCACGTGCTGGGGAACAGCAGTAGCTTCCTACTTCTACAGCCCTGAGGAAGTAACCTAATTCTCTGACACTCTGTCCCCCCACCTGCAAGGTCCCAGTGCCTGCCTCAAAGAGTTGTCACAGATATTAAATAATACAGAAAAGTATTTCACCCAGTGCCTGGGATGTTACCGATACTGACAGATGTTAGCTTTTGTTCTTATTAACCATGCATTCTTGTTCACTGGGCCTCAGTTTCGCTCTCTTCGCAAGAAGGGTGGAGTGGAAAGGCTCTGAGCTTCCTTCCTGTCCTGATGCACTCACAGAACCTGTGCCCAGCATTCTTTCCATCCCTTTCTCTTCCCTGCCCGTGTGCACACAAGCAGGCATCCCTGGGAAACCACCCACCCAGCCCCACAGCGGCCCACCTGAAACCAGAATGCTGAACTTTGTGACTGAGTGTTTACAGTTGTTGTCACGATTCAGATAAGCACATCCTGCTTTCTGTTTAACAAGCCATTAAAGGCACAGAGGCATGCGTACCTGGCCAGTGGGGCGCACTCGCTGAAGGTGCCTCCCGCAGCCTGAGGATCCTGACCCACCCAGCTCCCCCAGGCCACTCCAGACCAGAGCTCCCAGGAGGGAATGCGGGCAGGGGGGCAGGGATATGCAGCTAGGGTGAGTAGAAAGCTGGTGCTGCAAAGCCTGATTCCAGCTCTCTTCATTCCAAACCCTTACCTTGAAGTGAGTTTTCTCCAGGGAGTTGTCAGAGTCTGCAAATATCTCCTCCTAATGAGTCAACCCGTCTCAACCAGGCACACAGCCACATTTCGGCTTTCCAAATGAGTTTGAAGGTGATGAACTTGGATCAGACTGCCCCACCATCATCCCCACCCCACCTAGGTGTCTGGATCTCAGGTGAAAAGAAAATACTACATGAATGTCTTCTAATCTTCTTGGTTAAAAGTGGAACAAATGAAAGATTCCCATCATGGAAAGACCCGGCTGTGTCCGCTGGGGTGTGGCTGTGTCACGTTAAGGTAAAGAGGAGGACTCCAGCATGAGAAAAGTAACCCACGCAAAGCTCAACTCTGATCAAAGATAATAAATAGATTATTCGAAGAGACAACCAAACATGAGGACAGCACACATCCGTATCACAGGTCAGACAAGTTAACGAAATAAGTGACCATAGTTTTAAAATATGGCACGCTTTACTTTCTAAAGGTGTGTTTTCAGGAGCACCGCAAAAAAACATTAATAAATAACATTTATTGAGTCCCTACTATATGCCTATCAGAAACTGCATACTAAGTACTGTAATAACTGTGTACCAATGACACAAGGCACTCAAGAAGCAAAAGACTTGTCATTCATCGTCCAGATGTTGTACAATGCTCTTTTTCCCATGCAGTTCTATCTTGGAATTGCATAAGCCTGATTCAGACTGTAATGGGCCTGGGAATCTAGTTACCCCGTGAGGAAAGCTCAACAACCAGGATATATTTAAGTCCACTGTACAAACTAGGAAAAACACGCCGAGGGAAAATACCTTAGGGATATGCTATAAAATCATGAAGGCAGATGCTCAAGAAAGGTGTGTTTCCTATGAGCATTCACCTGCTATTCATTCTTCTGTTCTGTTCTCTATTCACTGGTGGACAATAATGAAAAGAGACAAAGAACGTGACTCTGGAGTCAGACCACCTGGGCTCAGTGCCTAGTTGACCACCCCCCCCCCCCCCCCCCCCCGTGAGCTGTGTGACCTTGGGCAAATCACCTCATGTCACTGTGCCTCAGTGCTGCATCTATCACATGGACACGATCAGAGAACATTCCTTCTGGGGTTGTTCTGAAAATCCAGTGACAGGACTGCAAACTATGCTGGCTGGCACGGAGCTCTCAGGGAACACTGGCTACCTCGATTCCATTACTGGTAGCTGTCAGACGTCCTCTAACAGGTGCCAACGAGAGGGGTTTTTTGGTTTTGGTTTGTTTTGATGCTTGCGATACATTTTCGAAATAGAGATTCTGAATTTGTTAACTTGGGAAAAATACAAGCATTCATTTATTATAACAAAATGTCTTCTGATATTACTAGACCATCACTGCCTTACCCCATGCCTAATCACAAGACGGTTCAGGTGGGTATTGTTCCCTTGATACAGTTGAGGAACCTGAGATTCAGAATTCGTGGTGCTGATATATTGGCCACAAACAGAGTTGGGAAGGAAACTCAAGTTTGCATCAGTCCAAAGTCTATGTCTTAATTGTGACAGGTATTCTCAAAGGTCACTTACAGTGTAAAAAGGATGTATCCCTGGGGGGGGGGGGGGAGGGGAGGTGCCAGGGTGGCTCAGGTGGTTGAGCGTCTGATTTTGGCTCAGCTCATGATCTCATGGTTCATGAGTTCACGTCCCACATCGGGCTGTCAGCACAAAGCCCATCTGGGATCCTCAGCCCACCCCTCTCCCTCAGTAAGTAAGTAAGTAAGTAAGTAAGTAAGTAAGTAAATAAATAAATAAATAAATAAATAAATAAATAAATAAATAAAAATTTAAAAAAACATTAAAAAAGAAAAAAAAGGACATACCCCTGGAGATGTATATAAAGTACACAGCACTTGGGTTCAATATGAAACACAATCTTACACTGAAACTTCCAGTTTAGCGCTAAGAGAAATATAATGTGAGCCACAGAGCTAATTTTAAATGTTCTAGCAGCCACACTTAAAAAAAGGTAAGTGAAATGGATGGAATTCACGGTAAGCACATTTTACTTAACGTGTACTTATAAAATACTATCACTTCAGCATGAAATCAACATAGAATGACCATTGAGATACGGTGCATTGTTAAGACACTAAGTATACTAAGTCTTTAAACTCTGGTATTTTCCACCTACTGAGTATCTCAGTTCACCCTAGCCATTTTTCACCTGTTCAAGACCCACATGGGACCGGGGGCCAGACCACACTGACCAGTCCATGCAAGGCTAGCAGCAAATCGCACTGACAGCTCACATTGAACACTACTGAACACAATCATTTGTGCCACCACCTACGTGTTCACCTGGCAGACCTGTGGCTTAGGGAGGACTCATGACATTTGCCTTCCTTTCTCAGATACCATCTAACATCCAAATTTTTAGCTGCAAAAATACTCAATGATATTCTCACTTCTAATGCAGAACACTCGGGCCTCGTTCAGGGTAGTTAAGCCTGCACAACTCCATACGCACTTTCTTTCTTGATGTCGGGGAAAACATGTGAAACAGAAGTGGAACAGAAAAGACAGCGCTGTGGTGCAGGTAACCACGATGCAAATGGTGGATGTATTTTTTTTCCCCCTGGACTCGTGGACAATCAACGAAAACAAGCCCTTATTTGCTAAACAAAAATAGCGTGGCCATGAGCTTCTTTGGCTCGGCTCGGCTGGGGTGCTTGTTGATGCCCTGGCCGACGGCAATCTCTCCTGTGGGGGGGTGGACACAGGCCAGAGATGAAATGAACATTTAATTGCGAGAGGATTGCTGTGAACGACTGAGTGATCACTGAGAGCGAAAAGTCCAAAGGAAAAAGGGAACCACCTCCAGAAAAAAAGAAGTTTTCAAGAGAGGATTGATTGTATAACCTCCTGCTACACAAGAGTGGAAGTGAGGAAGAGGTCTCCTTCCTTCCCTGTTTCCATCCCTCTCTTCCTTCACTCACTCAACACCTACTTGGCATCCAGCACAGAAAGGGAGACAATGTAGCCAGCCTCAGAGGCCTGATAGGGGAATGCCCACCATCTACCCCCACCCAGTGGGCTCTGTGCTTCAATGAAGGGGCACAGCAAGGGGATGGAAAGGGAAAGACTTGGAATATGCAAATTAAACTCTTAGGTAGTGAGCAGAGGCCAAAGCCTAAGAAAGAAATCTGATTTTAGTGTCTACAAGTTAGTTTTAACAACCAGAATTTGTGAAATGGGTGAGGAAAAAGGCCAAGTCTATAGGATTCTGACATGTGTCTCTACACAGCAAGGCCAGGAAGAACAGAAAGGAAGGTAGGCCTCCAGGGCTGCTCAGGTCAGCACATCTGGGCCTTGTTTATCACAAAGGGTCCGGAAGAGGTACTGGCCAATCAAGGCTGAAAGCAGGGCAACAAGTGGATGTCCTGACCATAAAATGACTAGGGAAAACCCAGCTTTAAGATCTACAATGAAAAAAAAAAAAAAGACCGCATGGTTCAGGGTGGAACAGGAGAAGCATAAATGAGCAGATGAGCAGAGGAACAGAGCACAGGAGGCCATCTTTGGCTAATCACACCCAATGGCTTCAGGCATGGATCTGACTTGGTTGTGGACCACCCAGGAAAATGTTAGAAAATTGACTTCGTGGGTATAGATTTTCAAAGAAGTTCTGGAGTGCTGGAACACGGAGCTGAGAAGGTTGGGGAGAGGACAGAAACAGGAGATAGTCTAACACAGAAAGGACTTGAAGATTCTAAATGTCCAAAATTCTGAGGGCTTTTTAAAAAACAGTCCTCTGGCACAGCGAAGGAAACCATCAACAAAACTAAAACGCAACCCAGGGAATGAATGGGAGAATATATGTGCAAATGACACATCAGATAAAGGGCTAGTATCCAAAATCTATGAAGAACTTATCAAACTCAACACCCCAAAAATAAACAACCCAGTTACAAAATGGGCAGAAAATACGAGCAGACATTTCTCCAAAGAAGACATACAAATGGCAAATCGACACATGAAAAACTGTTCAACGTCACTCATCATCGGGGTAGTACAAATCAAAACCACCATGAGATACCCCCTCACACCTGTCAGAACGGCTAAAATTAACAACTCAGGAAGTAACAGATGTTGGTGAGGATGCGGAAAAAGAGGAACCCTTTTGTACTGCGGGTGGGAATGCACACTGGGGCAGCCACTCTGGAGAACAGTATGGAGGTTCCTCAAAAAGTTAAAAACGGGACTACTCTACCACCCAGCAACCAAACTACTAGGGATTTGTGCAAAGGATACAAAAAATGCCGTTTTGAAGGGGCATATGCACCCCAATGTTTACAGCAGCACTAGTGACAACAGCCAATTATGGAAAAAGCCCAAAAGTCCATTGACTGATGAACGGATAAAGAAGATGTGGCGCACACACACACACACACACACACACACACACTGGAATACTACTCAGTGATGAAAAAGAATAAAAACACACACACACACACTGGAATACTACTCAGTGATGAAAAAGAATAAAATCTTGCCTACAATGACGTGGATAGGACTAGAGTGTATTATGCTTAGCGAAATCAGTCAGAGAAAGACAAGTATCATACGATCTCACTCACATGTGGCATTTAAGGAACAAAACAGAGAAACATAAGGGAAGAGAAGGAAAAACAAAATAACATATAAACAGAGAAAGGCAACCACAAGAGACTCTTAAACGCAGAAAACGAACTGAGGGTTGCTAGAGGGGAGGTGGGGGGGATGGGCTAAATGGGGAATAGGTATTAAGGAGGGCACTTGTTGGGATGAGCACTGGGTGTTGTATGTAAGTGATGAATCACTAAATTCTGCTCCTGAAACCAACACTACATGTCAACTAGCCTGAATTTAAATAAGAACTTGGAAGAAAAAGAAATAGAAAAAAAAAATAGTCCTCTGGGCCCAGGAACAAAATAATACCAAAATACTAAAAATAAGGCAGTGAAGGGGTGCCTGAGTGGCTCAGTCAACTGAGCATCTGACTTCGGCTCACGTCACGATCTCATGGTTCGTGGGTTTGAGCCCTGCGTTTGGCCCTGTGCTCCGTGCTGACAGCTCAGAGTCTGGAGCCCGCTTCTGACTGTGTGTAGCCCTCTCTCTCTCTGCCCCTCCCCTGCTCAAACTCTGTCTCTTTCTTTCTCACAAATAAATAAACATTTAAAAAAAAAAAAGCAGCATGAAAAGGTTCATCCCTGAAATGGGTGGCTCTTAAATACAAAGAGAAATACTACCCACTCACCTATACCCCAAAAAGGGAAAAGTTAGGTTGAAATCACTGAATGTGAATATAACAGTTAAGGGGCAGAGCTGAGAAGACTTATGGAACATTCTGGACAAATGTTGGCTCCACATGGAGCCTCCATTCAAAAGTAGGGAAGACAAAAAAAGGGAGGAGGGACAGAATCAGGTAGCACATAAACAAACAACTGGTGAGTGTAGAGCCTGGACTCTGTGAACAGATAAAAGTGAGTGATATTGTAGAGAGTGGCTGGGGAGGCCAAGTTCAGGTACAGTCAGGAGGTATCCTGGATTACTCCCCTCTGAGGTACTCTTGGTAAGGTGTGGGCGAACAGTGCAGACAGCAGACACTGATGTGGGGGTGAGAAGGACCCCTGAGGCCTCCGTCAACTTAGTCACAACCCCTTTCACTGCCCCCACCCCACATACTCTGAGCCACAGCTATTCATGTCGACCTCCCATAAAATAATATCTTAACATTGTAAGACAAAAAAAAAACAAAACAAAAACGTGAACTCATAAATAGAAGACTGGTGGTTGCCAGAGGTCAGGGTTTGGGTGTGAACCAAATGGGTGAACGGGGTCAAGAGGGACAAATTTCCAGTTGTGAAATAAGTCAGTCCTGTGGATGTAATGGACAGTATGGTGACTATAGTTAACGATACTGTATTGTGTAGTTAGAAGTTGCTAGGCGTAGATCACAGGAGTTCTCAACACAAGAAAATAAAATTGCAACCATGCATGGTGATAGACGTGAACTAGACCTACTGTGGGGATCACCTTGCGATACATACAAATACCATACCAGTTGTACACCTGAAACTAATGTCACCTGTCAGTTATACCTCAACGACAGCAAAACTTTAAAACAAATCATATAAGAGGATCGATTATAAAAAGGGTCCCCGAATCAAAATACAGATAAATGCAGGAATGAAAGTTAAGTCATCTGGACCCCTGGATTTCTCTTTCAGCCCACAGACTATGCTTCAAAAACAATGTAAAAGGTTATCACACATCTTAACAAGGTGAGCAAGGAAAGGCTGGCTCCAAGGCGGAAATAAACAGTTGAAGACTGCTTAAAAATTTGGGGGGAGGGGCACCTGGGTGGCTCAGTTGGTTAACTGCCTGACTTCGGCTCAGGTCAAGATCTCGCAGTCCGTGAGTTCGAGCCCCGTGTCGGGCTCTGTGCTGACAGCTCAGAGCCTGGAGCCTGCTTTGGATTCTGTGTTTCCCTCTCTCTCTGCCCCTCCCTTGCTCACACTCTGTCTCTCTTTCTCTCTCTCTCTCTCTAAAAATAAGTAAACATTAAAAAAATTAAAAAAAATTTTGTACAAATCTACTGGAAGCCTCAAAATTGTCCACCAAAAAACTCAAGAGACACGGGCGAAGGATCTCTTTCCTCATTCCATGTTTTCCAGAAAACTGTAAAAGGGTGGAAAGAATCCAGAGAGAGGTAAGGAGGATTAAGAGGAGGGAAAACGGAACTTTTGAGGAAAGGTTCCAAGGGTCAGGATGGTTTTGCCTGAAAAGGCGGCCATAGGGAGAATTTTAGTAACTGTTTTCAAGTATACAACAGGGCACTACAAAGACGATGCCAGCACGTTATCTTTATCAGCAGACAGGACAGAGGAGATGGTCTTCACCTGCAGCCAGAGTGGGCCAGGGAGTTTGGGGAGCCAGAGGAGTGAGTTCTTGACTGGACTGGATTACAGTATGGGACACCGTAGAATTCCTTGCCTTGGAGAGCTTTATACACAAACAACGCAGGTGTTACACACAACGCAACGAAGGTGAGACCAAGTGACCTTCAGCCGCCCCTTCCTACGATATTTCAACTTGTGGCTCCCAAGTGTGGCAATAAGGCTTTACTAATACTCCATTTCCTGCCCCGGGTTGGGGGCGGAGTAGGGAGTAAATTATTCAAGATACAGAAAGATCGCATCCAAGGAGGGGTTTACCAATGACAATGTTTTATAATGCACTAAAAAGGATGCCACCGTTCACCGGATTTTTTTTAAGAATGGCAGTAAATGTAAGCAAGAGAAACAGAAGCCCTGATGAGCACAATTATGCTTAGAAGAAAAATTAGGCCAAACGTAAGACGCCCTGAGGTCCCAATTCTGCTAAATGAACACACGGAACGAAGAAGTGTGGAGCGCATGTCCTAAGTTCAAGCTGAACTCCAGGATTCTCTTCACTTCCTTCAAGAAGAGGCATTTATGGCAGAAGGCTCAAGAACCAATAAAAAAGGTAATTTCACAATATCTCTGCTGTGTCCCCAATCATCCAAAGGGCCGAAGGCAGCTCTGTTCCCACTACACTGCACTACGCTTGCCACGCGGCTGGTTTTCAATCGACACTGCTGTGTACTTCTTTTTTTTTTTTTTTTTTTTTTTTTTCCTCCCAAGCTGGGCCTGTCGGGGTTTTGCAAAAAAAATTGCAACTCCACACCAGGCTGCTGGCCTCTGGTTGGGTTGCGATCAAAAGAAGGAGATGATTTACGCTCCTAGAGAAAAGGGGGCTCCGTGCTGGCACAAGGCACAGGTGAAGATTCTAAAAGCCAAGTACAGTTTAGGAAGGAGGAGGTCAGAAGCTCGGGAGTAATCTGGCCACTGGGTCCTGTGTATCTGTAATTCTGAAAAGTAATCCTGATGAGTGAGTTCTGATCAAAAGTCGAGCGTTTTTACTCTGTTGGCATTACGTGAAAACGGATACTTCCATTTCAAGTCCACAAAATTCTGGAACCCCGCTGCTCCAAATGGTAGCCACCAGCCACGTGTGGCCATTTCACTTTAATTGAGGTTCCATGAAATTAAAAATTCAGTTCCTCAGCTGCACTAAGCACCTGTCAAGTGCTTGGGCACCTCACTGACCAGTGGCTACTGCACAGGACAGCACAGGTAAATGAACCTTTTTACCATCACAGAATATTCTATTAAGCACCTCTGTGCTACAATATTAGAGGCTGAAGGACACTTGAGAAGTCAGCCAAATAATGTTACAGATGTAGAAACGAAGGCCCACACAGAGGGTACCTGCCCCAACAGGGAACGGTCATCTCTTCCCTTACCCCCCACACCAACGCACCTTGAACTAGATTGGTCTAACAGGGGTTACATGTGATGCATCATGAGGGCCCTGGGAAAAACTAGAGAGGGAGGGAACTAACCTTAAGGAATTTAACAGGAACAAAAGTATAGGATGCAAAGATGGGGGGGGGGGGAGATGTAGCATAAACAAAGGAAAACAGATCATTGTGTAGACGAAAGAGTCAAATGTGGCAGACATTTTAGAAACGTCTAAGAAAATGTACAGTAAGAATGGAAGAGGAAATGAAGGATTGATTTTCAAGGTTCCTGTTTCAATTCTCTCTCCATTGCTTTGTAAGTAACAAACCGCGCTACAGGAGGTTTCTGATAACAGCTTTGTTTTTCTAAAATTCTGGGGAATTGGCTGGGCTCAGCTGAATGGTTCTTCTTTAGCTGGGGGTCAGTTATGCAGTTACATTCAGCTGGAAACTCCTGTGGCCCTCCAAGAGGTGGGCAGCTCTGTTCCGTTCCCTGTGTGTGTCCTCTGCCATCCCAAACGTGGTCTCTCGCTTCCCAGAAGTCTAGGCTAAACTTCCCTGCGTGGCAAGTGTGTGCCAAGAGAACTAAGGAGCAAGCTGCCAAGCCTGGAACTTGCCAGTGTACCTTCTACTGTGTTCTATGACCTAAAGCGACTGAAGGGACTGCCCAAAGTAAATGTGGGCGGGGACACGGACTCCAGCTGTAGGTAAAGAGTGGCAAAGAAGGTGTGGTCATTCTTTTCTTCTTTTTTTTTTTAACAGCGAGAGAGAGCACAAACTGGGGAGGGAGAGGGAGAGGGAGAGGGAGAGGGGGAGAGAATCCCCAGCAGGCTCCACCCATGAACTGGGAGATCATGACCTGAGCAGAAATCAAGAGAGGGACACTTAACCGACTGAGCCACCCAGGCGCCCCTGTGGTCATTCTTAATCCATCACATTGCCCCCATACCAAGCTAAGGAATACTAATGAACTTAGTAGGAAATAGAAAACAAGAGAACAGAGGGATCAGAACTGTGTCTTATGAAGAAAAAAACAAGTTTGGATAAGTGAAATAAATAAGAGAGAACCATCTACAGTTAGGAGCACCTATCACTGAAGGCACTGGGGAGAAGGAGAGAAACATTTCTGATCAGAGTAACTATAAAAATGGTGCATTATTTACCCAGATCGGAAAAGCTTGCTAAGTAAAGGTAAGTCTTAGTTCTGGACCAATTTAGAAAAATCCCTACCTGCTGTTTATGTTCAGATTCAAAAAGAATAATGATAGCCACGGGCCCATCCAAACAGACGCCAAACATACAGTCAAATGTACCTTAAGTGCTTTTTAACCTGGTTTCAATCATCACTTACAATTTTTTAAATTCTGCTGAACAGGTAGCTCCCTTGATTTAGAAAGTTAAACAACATTTACCATTAGCAAGCCATTATTTGGAAAGCTGAAACTGTATACTAAATTACAGGGTATAAGAGATACTTAGCTAACTGAAACCTGGCCAAAATAGTAGGACAAATGTAACTAAATACTAGCTTGGAATTCTAATTAACCATTGCTTCCCACAGTCTTTGTCTTTATATCTCTTTCAAAACAGACGTTATCAATATGATCCTTTCAGAAGGTCTAGTCTAAGTGAAGGAAGAGCCAGAACCTTTAAGACGTCTAATGTTAAGACGGTGGAGATTTTTGGAATAAGTGCCCACTCTAGCGAGGTACTTACTGAGTTCCTGTTGCACGCCAAGTGCCAGAGATAAAGCCGAGCACGTGACAGAGTCCCCATCTTGTGGAAATGTACATTCAGCGGCCAAAGTCAAATTACCAGCAGATCCATCTAGGATCATTTCAGCTCATAACACATGTTCTAGCAAATCAAAATGGTGGAGATGAGAGGGTGATGCGTGCATGCAGGAGCTTCTTTACACAGAAGAGTCTTCCCTAAGCTCTCCAACTGTCAGATAGAAATTGAAGGCCCATACACGTTTGGTACCTCCAAGTTTTACCTGATTCATTAAGTTTCGTAATTCCTTTCCTCTTTGAGGTCCCTTCTGAGCTCTTTTAAAAGGTCATTTTAAAGTTGTGAAGCTATAAGGAACAGGGAAGGCAGTGGGGTACGATGAGAGCATCCAGTTCCTAAGCCACCCACTGCTACTTGTCAATAGATGGAAAAGAACCAAGGGGCGCCTGGGTGACTCAGTTGGTTAGATGTCCGACTTTGGCTCAGGTCATGATCTCGCAGGTTTCGAGTGCGAACCCCGGGTCAGGCTGTGGGCTGAGAGCTCAAAGCCTGCAGCCTGCTTCAGATTCTGAGTCTCCCTCTCTCTCTGCCCCTTCCCCGCTCTCTCTCTTGCTCTCTCTCTCTCTCTCTCTCTCAAAAATAAACATTAAAAAATGTTTTTAAAGAAAAGAAACGAAAAAGCTTCCAGAAGAACAGAGTGTCTCCCTTATGCCTGGTAATTAATTAGAGCACCTGGATGAATGAGGTAGGAGACCTTGTCTACTAATATTCTAGCGAGAGGACACTTCAGTTTAAGAGTGCATCCCTCCATTTTTATTTTTCACCTTTCATAAGATCTTCTGGTGGCATTTATCACTCTCGTACCTACTGTCATTACCCCCCTAAGCACCACCAGCACATTACAAAATGTATCAACGCCAACAGAAAGAAGTCCAAAGAAAAAAAGCGGGTCGTCCACCTAACTGTGTTCTCTGTACTCATCCACACAAGCAAATATAAACTTAAAAGAAACAGTTTCTGAGTTAGAGAACTTTGAACGCGTAGAATATTGGCTTCGATAAAAACAACGTACACGAATAACAGTGAAATTAGTAGACTGCTTCCAGAATCTTTTTTTTTTCCCCAGGCACACCCACGGTCTGTCTTTAACAGATCCTGGATACTTCAATGAAAAACTGAGGTGCCAATGATTTGCAGGCTAAATTAATGTTAAATACTTCAAAGAACTGGACAAATAGGTCGGCAGCAAAAATTTTATGAGTTCACTTCCTTCAAGGGAACTTGGAGAGCGGGCTTTTATTGCTGCGAATTCTAGTCACCCCTTCTACCCCTCAGCATCTGTTTGAAATATGTAGTAGACAATTGCTTTTTTGGCTGTGACTCAGGTGGTGGAAACACAGGACAAACAGACTACTGTATATAAGCTTTCCTCCAGCAATGAAAATTTTTATTAACTCTCCTGCATAGCAAACGCAGTGGCTGCTTCGTGCCCAATCTCCGCAGCATTATCAAGGAATCTGACTATTTACGAATTCTGGTGGCCGAGCAAGGGGGTGACCATGTTGAAATGCGTCTACTCCAGGTTTCTTCACGTTTCAGAAGAAGCAGGGCAAACGACGACACCAGCAAAATCTCGCGTCTGTTCAGTTTTATCATTCAGATGTGTAAAATTCCAAGTTAAATACTAAATAGGAGCTTTCCACATAAATATGTCAGTCTTGCCACAGAGGCCAGCCAAAGCAAACACGTCCCACGGTGTGAAGCTGCACGATTTTCATAGAAGTCATGCACTTGCCCGTTTTTAATCAGTTTTGCAAATTTTCTCCCAAGACAACAGAGATGTTAGAAAGCAACCCAGGGAGAGGAGTGAGGAAGAGTTCTCTCTCCTTCGCCATGGCGACTGGGGGGCGGATCGAGGGCCGAACGTCTGCCCGGCCAAACATGAGTCTGTAAAATCCTGCCCAGAAGAACGCTAAATTCCATCCCATCAGCCCAACCCCAAAACAAAGACACATATAGGCCTGGACTAGAAGCGTGCATGGATGTATCCCCAGCTGACAGGGCCGAATTTCAACAGTAAAAGGAGAGCTGATTCCAAAGCCCAACAAAATGCACTTTGCTAGACACAGTGACGGTCATTAGAAGAGAAACTGCCTGATCCTCGTCTCCAAAGACGAACACAATTTGTACAGAGAGACTAGTCGCAAACTGGGGAATTGCTTTCATCAAAATCTTCTGGCCAAATCTACTTCACAAGACAGCGCGCACTTTTTTATGGACCTGTTCTGTGTTTCCTGCTTAACAAATCGACTGCCCGTTTCTTTCTTCGAGTAAAGCTTACTTTCTCCCTTCGCTTGAAAACTAAGATACGCTTTATCTTACAACAAACACCAAACTTCCTTTGAACTTTAGATTCATGCCCCCCACCCACCCCGGCCCATTACACTTGAAATTATTTGCCTCCAAAATTATAAAGTAAGGGAAAAAGCAAGTGGCTGAGAGGACTCCGGTAACAACTGTTTTTCTTCCTTAAACCAATTTACATAGCCTTTTTCCTAGTTGTCCCAAAATGCAGATTCTTCAAGGAATATTTCAGGCATTTAAACGGAAAGTGAACTCCCATGAATTTTGGCAAAAATAATGGAAACAAGGACTGAAACAAAAATATCCAATAAAACACTTTCTCTTTCCTGAAAGAGATGGAAAGGAAATAAAACACACCCTGAAAAGAAAATGATTTTATAAAACGTTACTAGGAATAGCTTTCACCAAATTGAAAGGGAGCACCACATTTTTTTTTTTTTTTGGTTAAAAAAAAAAAAAAATCAAAACCTCTCCCAGATGACTGCTCTCAAATCATCAGCACCTCACAAATTTTTTTGTTTTGAGAACATTAAACTCAATTAATGCTTTCTTTAATATTCAAAAAATTAAGAAAGGGGGCCCGTTCTGCCAAAAGGCCTTTTTAATCATTTCAAATAAAAAAATAACTAAGTCACAAAGGACTAAGCAGACATATCGAAAATGGTACAAAAGAGGGTACGTACTGATTCCAGCCAAGCTAAACAGAAAAAAACAAAAACCAAAAACCCCTTGGCTGGTGAATCAACACGTCACCCACCTCAGAGGCACCTGAGATGACCAGCAGGCCACCCAGAAAGTCCTAAACCGCTCGGAGGGCTCTGCAAAAATTCACTTGTGAGGTGGGCAACACCGAAGTTTCTCAGTCACTGGCCTGGGGCACTTCCTCATGACGATTTGCATTCTCTACATACAAAATGAGAAGCAGCATTATCTTTAAGCAACTGTGTGTGGCTGGTGGTCACAGAAACAGTCTGTTTGAGCCACTGATGGCAATCTCCCACTTAACAGCAGGAAAACACAGGACAAAAGACTGGTTAGGTTGCTGGACTTCAACACTGAAGTTCCCCAAAAGAAGGACTTGGGGTTAGAGCACTCCCCATGGGCGGAGACCAGTGCAATCTCAGAAGCATGAATGTGAAAAACATTTAGAAAAGAGAGCCCAACGCTCAGTTCCTCCTCCTCTCACTTGCCACGTGGCACAGAGTCTGCAGAGGGCGGGCTTCCGGAAACCCTAGGGCACACACCCAGCAATCCAAGGCTGCCCTTGCCTTCAAGAAACTTAGAGTTTTAAAGGAGAGGACAAACAGAGGAGAGGCAGCACAAGCGAGTGGGGCACAAGTGCCATTCCGGCGGGGGCGGGGGTGTGCGGGGGTGAGGGACATCAAGGCACCACGAATAATGGAATAATGCGTGCCACCTGGTGACCTGTGATCGTCCCATCTCCCAAAGACTCGCACAGTTGCGTTCTTTAAACTCTTCTTGAACTCTGTGCAATTAAAGAAATTTGGCAACGCATGCTAATTTTGAAAGGCACTCCCTGGGAATTTAGTAAAAGTTTAAACAACTTGTTTACATGTGTTCGGCCCATCTGTTTAAACAAAAAGTTTATTTTAAGAGGAGCAAATCTTGGGTGCAAGCTCCCTTTATGCTTGAGACCACTACTGACCTCTTATCCAGCTCCGTTTCCCTAATCTGCATTCTAAATCTCTTCTGTAAACAAAACTCGAATAACAACTTTTTATGATAAATGTTGTACACCTCTAAGATGACAGCTGCAAAATAAACTCGACTTTTATAACCAGGAAGCGTTCTAAACATACAGAAAATACTGTTTTTTTTTTTTTACACTGTTCCCTTCTAAGAAACCACACACAAAGAATTTTTTGTGTGTTTGCGTGCGAATGTATGTGTATGCGCATGTATGTACATATATATATATATATATATATATATATATATATTCCCAATGATCATTCTGAAATGTGTGCATTCCCATCATGACCCAGTGTTTTCCAGCCCCATGATGCCCTCACTTTTGATTGTGGAGATGATGCTGAAGTGCACAGAGTATTTACTGATCCGGTTATCTTGTTCTGTGACAGGCAGAATCAATCAATCAAGGGGCTAGCTTTGCACTTACATATTCCAGGCACATCTCCGCACTTCAGGATACGAGATCACAGTGTTATCCAGCCAAATTTGATCAACAAATGCAGTTCCCCTGTGCCACAGCAATCTCAGATGAAGATGTTATTATGTGGAACTGAGCAAAGTGATAAAGACAGTACAGCGAGCTCCGAGAGGCCCGGCTGGACCTTACTGACAGCTTTTATATACCGAGGCGGCAATGTCCCCTTCTTCCAGGATTATAAAAGTTCCCTTGATTTGAAGAAAATCATGCTGTACATACTCTGGTGACCCCCAAACACTGCATTTCCCCATCTAAAATGAAAATCCTCAAGGAAGAAGCAACATATATTTAGTGTAACTGCAGGCAAAATCCTTTAATAAAGAGGATAATATTTAAAGCACGGAGGACATCCGCGTGCATTTTCACAGAGCTCTTCCGATGGGTGCTGTTGTTATTAACTGGTGTAACCTAAAACAAAAACATGGTTTCATCATTTAGTCGGGGTTATAAATAATTTTATGAACACCACATCTAGGGCATTGTATGTAAGGAGGTGTCGATATTTTAAGTGGATTGTTGAAAAAAGTCCGAAAGAATCTTATTGTGCCAATAGCTTTTACTTCGCTACTGCCCTGCAGTTATTTTACATTATTTAATCCCAAATCCCATCTTTTGGATTCTACCTTCCTCTTGCATTTTAAATCTTTAATGGGAGCCTTTGGCGGTCCATGGGTACAATGATTAGATATCTGCAGAGAGAAATTGAAAAATTAATCATCATTTCCATTTTATATTTTTGTACTACACCAAAAATTACTTACTTGTAGAGCTAACTTCTACACTCTTTGCAATATGTTCCTTAACATTGCAAATGTGGAGAATGATTTCAGATAAAGCATGTCCAAACTGAGCCAGTAAACAGCCTTAAGTTATTCTTTGAGATTTGTATTTTGGGTTTTCGTCCAAATTTCATTTCAATTCGTTTTAATTGAAATGCATTTATTGGTAGAGGTTATGTTACATGCGGCCTAAAACCAGGGCAAGAGTACCCAGGCTAATCACAGGAATGATGTTAAAATTGTTGATTATCCTTTTATGAATTTTCCTACTTAAATTACAACGTTTCACAACTCTGCAGAATGTGAAATGCTATCCACATGCAGTTTATTATAGAAACTGATATATGCATTAATCTGACCTTCCCCTAAATAGCTCCTGAACCACAGGCACGAAACAAAAAAAAAAAAAAAAAAAAAAAAAAAACAATGAAAAAACATAAAACCACCTCAAGTCAGCTATCACATCGCGAGTACCATCACACTGCTAAATCTATTAACTTTGTTTTCTTTTTTTCGCTATTATTAAACTGGAAAGAAAAATTCAACTGGAAAATTGTGCCTTTGCTGTTCCCTTGTCATCATGTAATAAGTATGAGAAATATATGTGCAATGGCCAAATGGCCGGTAGACAAAACACCCACTCTAAGTGACGTACTGTTTTCCATACCACTCAGACAAAATCAAAACAACAGAACTGCTGCAAACAAAAACAAAATAACATTTCCCATCAGCATTCCAGACAGAGAAAATTTACAGGAAAAGAAGCTGGGAAAAGAACCAGAATGTAATAACTGCTCATACCTCCACTCTTGGTAGAGCCATTTCTTCAGACAAACAGCACTTACTTTAACACTGAAATGTTTAACAATTGATAAAATGTTTGCCAGTGTTGGCAGACTTTTTTTTTTTTTCTTGTTCAGGCAAACATTTGCACTGTTTCAAGTGATGAAGTGCTTCTATAGAACGGAGGGGGTTATTTTTTTTTTTTTTAAAACAGGGGGAGACTTAGGTTAAGGGGAAAAAAAAAAAAAACCAAACAAACGTAGGTTGCAGAAATGTACGGTGGCAAAGTGTGTCATTTAATGGGTTCCCCTTTCACTGAGAAATACAGAAGTGTCTCCTGGTCCGGCTAAGTCCGCCGGGCAGGAGGATGTAAAACTCACTTGAAAAACTGAAGATGATCATTTATAGCTGAGTCACATGTGTGTAACTTTATTAAGGCGTCTGGCTCCCTGGGAGTCACCGGATCAGGGCTGCTCCTAGATACCTGCTCAGAAACTGAGGTACGGCAGTGGCTACCAACAGCTGTATTTGACGAGCCCATCGAGTCCGTTTACAGTGTCTCTATCACGGGGGATTCTTGTCAGCTGCCCTCTTGCTAACACAATTCCTGTGTTTTGCCTGGCAGTAAATGGACGCCTCTGCCCTAGCGTCGTCTAAACAACTCCGTTAACATTTGCCCCCGAGCGTCTCTCTCTTTGTCCAGTCCCTGTCTTCTAACAGATGTCATCCAAGCCTAATCAAGCATAAAATGGTCATAAATATTTCTTTCTGGTAGATTTCACATTCGCATTTCATGCAGGGACATGATATTTTTCTGCTACCTCCAGGGAGAGCCTAATGCAAAAACCAGTTACTTACATTCTAGCCTCATGTTCCTTGAGTAAAATGCAGAACATGTTCTCAGTTCAAAGACATAAAAAGGCGTAAGACTTTATCTTCGGTCTTTTGTTTAACTGCACCTTTTTTTCTTCCCTTCCTCCCCCCCCCCCCAAAATGCATCTTCATTTTACAGTTTGCACCTATGCATTACAAATGTTTCTTTGTGCGTGTGAAAATATAAAACAAGATCTAAAATGAGACCGGGTCTACCATATTTCAATAACTTCAGGTTTTTCCACATCGGACTCCTTAATTACTGGCAGAAAGAGATTTTTTGCTTAGATACCTAATTCAAATAACAAGCTATTTAGAAAAGTAGATGAGATAAGATGAGGGCTCTTCCATTTTCCTTCATTTTATGCACAATTTTGCAACCTTCTTCATCATATTTAGTTAAAACAATGGGATGAATCCAACGTACAAATTTAGGGTTCATGCCAATTTACTAGTTGAAAAAAGGAAAGATAATCATGAGATAGGCCCCGTTTCCAATGTTTAAAACTTTGATCAGGCAGGGGAAGCCACTCCAGATAATTAAGCTGCCTCCTTAATGAGGGAAGAATTGGTAATCAGCACAATCGTATTTGTCTTCAGCGAACTTAGTAAATAATGAGTCTTAATCTAAAATAAAACTATCCTAATAATACTTTTGAGGCCATATGTCTGTGTTTCTCTTCCCTATCCCTTTTGTCAAAACAGAAATCTTATAACGCTATTTAAAGGGAACTGCAAAATACTTAGCAATATATATCACAACAATGACGCTCTCCCCCCACCACCTTTCCCTTCGTTGAGCCTAATATTTGATTACTGCTAGTCAAATCAAGCTTTCAGGCAAATAATCTCCATTTTTAAAGTTAATGAGATATGGTCATGTCGACAACAGCTTGCAGAAACTTTTAATTTTAATTCCTGCAGGCTGTGCTGGCCTCTTTTACAGCAACTACTGTATGAATGAGTCAAATTTGCCAACATGGCTTATGTAGACAAGTGCACACTAATTAAAAATACCCACTGGTATCATAATTTAAATACCATGAAAATAAACTGTGAAAGTCGCTCGGATCCAGTCTCGTGGTTGCCTTAGAGTGTGCTTCCTTTGACTATAGGATGTTTTATTGCTGGCGTGTGCTTAGCTGAAAACCGTTTTTGCATCTTTGAGGAATTTGGGATTTTGATGTCATTATGCAATTTGTGTTAATATTTGTTTCACATAAGCTGTTAAGCGGGCCTCCCAGAACGACCACTAATTGAGAAAACCATATTGCCGAGGCAAGCGACAAATTTATACTCTTGATTTAGGGTCCATCTACAACTTCTCGTGGGCCGCGAGTGCCTTCTCTTTTCTCCCTAAGCTCAAGCCACAATGGAACCCAAATAAAAACACGGTTCTGTCGTTCCTTCTTCTCTTTTATTCCTTTTAAGTTTTCATTCTTCTTGATATTTGTATTTTAACTGCTTCTCTTCCACACAAGAGAGGTAGGGCAGGCTTCTTTCCCTACATCTAATCCCTCAACGTGGCTATTTCTTTTCATACACACACACACACACACACACACACACACACACACACTTTCAAAATTTAAATAATTCTTTTCAAGGGAATGCCAAGTCTGCCTCTGCTGGGATAAAAGCACATTTCGAACAGGGGAAAATCTTGGCACCTCGAGGGTTAAAGCTATTTGAGGGGTTAAATATGCAATTACCTCTGACTAAAACCAGAGAGACATATAGATAAATAGAAGAAATGAAGTCCCCAGGTTCCCTTCCGAAGCCTTCATCACATTACTACCAGACAGAAACTCTTTAAGTACCATTTTCAGATGTTAAATCATTGTTCGTGCCGCACATATTCTCGCTATTCCTGGGGGAACAATATCTGAACAGAGTGTGCTAACAAATGCGATCCTGTAAACAGGCATTTTTCCTCTTGTTGTGAGTACCTTTGTACCCCCGCTCCCGGCTCTGTCATCCATGCTTTTCTCTCTGCTTTGAAGTTGAAGGAGTGAATGAACAGCATCATCTATTATCCAGAGTGTGCATGTAGATTATAAATAAGAAATAAAAGTGACTTTCAGTACACTGCTTTTGCATTAGCAAGTTGCCTTCTCTCTTACGTCCTTCTGTCCTTCATACCTAACAACCAACAATCTATTAGAAACCTGCATTTCAGGGTTTCTTTCAGAGGGAGACACAGCCTGGAAAAGGCATCTGCTCGGATGGGGAAAGTTGCGGTGAGACGCACAGGCCTGGGGTCTGGGCCACGGCTCTGCCGGCGGCTTCCCCCCACCCCCCCCTTAACCCTTATCTTACAGATGTCCTTCAGGAGGAGTGTCTGCTGACCGGGCTGGCTCTTCATTTACATTTTTCTGTTGACAAACAGAGTCCATGAATATTAATTATTCTGAAGTTTATTTGCAGAAAAGGCACTTTCTAATCCTTATCAATTATTTATTGAAAATCTCCCCCACCTAATAATCTCATTAACATTATTATACTAAGGCCAACAGCAAATATTCCTTTGATAAGTAACAACCCAACCCGTTATTCTTCCTGCCAAATCTCATGGAGGCTCCTCTGCTTAATCATGGACAACCTGGCTTTTGTTTCCAGGAAGCTCTAGGTTAGCCCTCCTTTTTTTATTTTTTAAATAAAAGAAAACTCACATACAGGGCCTATTGTTTTAACACAGAAAGTTTCTGATACACTAAAGGAAAAAAAATAAAATTAAAACACTAGAAAAATACATGTATGCCTGCTTTTTTTATCCCTGTCGGTTATGTGCGGAATTACTAAATGGAAACCCCCAGGGACCCAAACCCTACAGTCGGGGAGTGTGAGTGTCCCCAGGGGAACACATCAAGTCTGGGAACATGTGAGGGTCTGCAAGAATGTAAGGCAAATAAAAACCACGTCTCAATAATGAAGACACCTTCTACTTACAGACTATGTTTCACTGCTTACAAAGCATTCTGACCTTTAATACCTCATTTGCTTCTCCTAATGCCCCTCTCAGGTGTGCAGGACAGTCATTATTAACTTGATCTTACCGATAAAGAAACTGAGAGTAAGGGACTGCCTAAGGTCACAGAGCTACCAGGCGGCAGGGCACAGGCTATATTCCAGAATGTTTTGCATCCAACTCATTCACTGAGTCTGTCTTCAAAACCAGGATTTCCTCTAACTTCCTTCGTCCTTTTTAATGCACTGTTGGTGTTTCACAAGACATTCTTGCTTGGAATTTCAGGTTTTAAAGACAGTGTTGTGCCTATCGGGGGTACACTAGGGACTACACTTCCCCCAAATCACCAAGGCACCGAATATGTAAAACAGAGTCTGACTTCTAATTTAATCAGAAATTAAAGAGAAAAGAAACAGCATGCAATTTTAGAAGCAGAAGGAATCTGTGAAATGAACTGGTTTCCAGAGGCTCAGAGAGTCAGTGACTTGCTACAAATCACTGAAAGGCTCCAACCCAGGCTGGCTGACATCCACATCAATGTTCATGGATCATATTTGCAAGAGCCCTTGCATTTTCCAAACTGGAGAGGTCACTTCTTTCTTCCTTTTGAACCAGGGGTCAGCTTTTTTTTTTTTTCCCCTACCACAAAAGGAGTTTCTTCTCCGTTGCCTAAGACCGTGAGTCAGAATCCGTAAAGATTTCCCAAAATTTGACATGGTTTCATAGGAATAATCAGCCAGGAAGGCACTTCAACTTCACTCTCTCAACCCCAAAGTCTCCATCTTGCCTTTTCTTCACCAGCATCACCCAATCAACCGGACTGATTCACAAGGTTTCCAGAGTGGAAAGTGCTTTTCTTTCACCCTGCATGAAAACACTGCAAGCATAAAAGATGTATTGATGCAACATAGTAGCTGTTATCCTACTAGTACATTCCACCCAGGAGACGGACAAAACCCGATCCAAAGTCAAGACGACACCCTACACACTCCAGGTAGAAATTCACTAAAAGGCAAGACGACTGGGGGGATGCAGGGGGTAACAGGCCAGTTCATGATGACCAGGAATGTCCACGAAGGAAATATCGAGGTTACCTCTGACAAGTCTGGTAACAATGAGATTTGAGGATGAGGGCTGAAGTCATCTTACAAGGAAGTCATCTTATAAGTTCCTTATAAGGAAGTGCAGGCATATTCTGGGAAGTCTCAGCTTCTTTCCTAACAGCATTCGAGAAAACGTGGGTTTATGGGATAACCACAATGAATGAGGCTTTGAGGAATGGGAATTGGGAAACAAAATACGGTGGGGAGGATGAAACCGTTTTTCAGGAAGGAAGTGAAACCTGATCACCTTTAAAAGGAACTTTTATCAGAGGAACTTTATCACCTGCTACACAACAATTTCCTTGGGCTACCATCTATGTGTCCTAGAGAGGACAGCAAACTACAGCCCATGGACCAAATCCGGCCCTCTACTTGTTTCTGTAAATAAAGTTTTATTGGAACACAACCATGCCCATTTATGTATCATCTATGGCTGCTTTCACGCAGAGTGTTTGGGAGAGAGAAGAGCCAAAGAATTTTTAACATTTAAAGTAAATTTAAGGGACGCCTGGGTGGCTCAGTCGGTTAAGCGTCTGACTTTGGCTCAGGTCATGATCTCACGGTTCGCTGGTTTGAGCCCCATGTCGAGCTCTGTACTGACGGCTCAGAGCCTGGAGCTTGCTTCGGATTCTGGGTCTCCCTCTCTCTCTGCCCCTCCTCCCCTCACACTCTCTCGCTCTCAAAAACAAACATTAAAAAGAAAAAAAAAAACGTTAACTAAAATAAATTTAAATGTAAAGATGGCCGAACCCTGCTCCAAAAAGAAAACAGTGAAGAAAAATAACCACTTCCCAATAATCACTAACACAATTTTAAAAGAGACATACATGTACACACACACAGTCACATAGATACACCCTATACATTGAACGCAGTTCGTGATGGGTGTCGGTAACCACAGGAATGAAGTTGCTGACTCCATCCATCCCAACAGACGATGGAAGTGCCGACATCATACTACACAAGATTGTTTCCAAACACATCAGGGGCGTCCATGCAAAAGTGAATCAAAGGACAAAGCCTTTATTTTGTCTGAGCTTAGTTTCTTCATCCATAAAATGTGAGGCTGGATTCATGTAAGGAATTTAAAAAATTCTAGGACTATACAGAGAAAGAAAAAGAAAAGTGAAAACACACATCACATATTTGGGGCAGGGAGTGGAGGGCAAAGGAGAATGAAGGACATGAGGGAGACCAGGTACAATCCAGGGAGAAGAGAGAAATACGTGTCAAAGGGACAAAAAGAAGTCACTTTTATCATTCGTGCGGGAGGTGTAGATTCTGCAAGAGCTTAGCACCTCCAGCTAGTGGCTAGTGATAGAGGGAATGCTCTACTTAAACATAATAATGAATTAATAGAGAGATCAGTGTTCTTTGAATCCTCCTGGAGAGAAGGTGAGAGACTGAGAGGAGACAGAGCAGAATGGAATCTACTTTGGACGTGCAAAGTAGGTTGAGGTGTGAACATCCAGGCCACCTGGAGATGTGCATTCACTCCTTCTCCTTGTACTGGGAAGTGGAACAGCCCAATTTTCTTCTCCAGCCCATGTGTTTCTTTTCTGCAATGGCAACACAGATGCGGCCACGGTGACACCTTCGAAGAACTGAGGTCCTTTCCCTCTCGAACAGCAACCCCAAAGTGGGAGCTTTTCAAACTACGACTTTTCTTTCAATAAAATTGCGTCAGCCTACTAGTCCACCGCTCTTGCCAAAAGCAGACGCAGTTTGTTTTTAAAGGTGAGAGAGAGATGAAGACAGACAAAGAAAGACCCACTGCGGCCTGGTGTCTGGACTTCGGTGTCGATCCAGAACAGGGACCAACGAGCATGTTAGCTAATTATCACAACGGGTAAAGCAAGGACTGGGCACACTCAGCCATCTTCACAAAATAAGCCACGCCAAGTTTCAACAATTTCCCAAACCGGAAACAAACACAGGCTTTGCTGCCCGGAAAATGTACATAGTTTGACTTGTAGGTTATGAATCTTTAAAACTCCTACCACAAGTCCTATCGCACATCCTTTGTGAGTACTATCTTTTATTTATTGTGCTAAGCAATTTTTCTTTGTTGACTGGAGCGGGGTTGGATGTGAGCAAAGCAGGTGAGCCACGAAAACATTAACACAAAATACCACTTGGGGAGGAGAGGACACTTTGTCAACAGAGCTGATCACTCTTGAAGCAAAATAATCCACTCTTTTAGGTATTAAAACAACGAAAATAACGGTGGTGACTTCAAAAGGACTAACTCATTAATCAGTGAGGCTGAGTGAATAATTTCCCCAAGAAGCACAAGGTACCAGAGATATTTCACCCAAATACATTTTTGTATGGTCGGGAAAAGGGTCGAGCCTGTCACATAATACTAAGAAAACATAGAAGGTATTTCCCCAGCCCGTCAGTCTGTGACAGCTGTGTGGGGCACCTGGAGAAAGTTTGC
Organism: Neofelis nebulosa; assembly: GCF_028018385.1. Lineage (NCBI taxonomy): Eukaryota > Metazoa > Chordata > Mammalia > Carnivora > Felidae > Neofelis > Neofelis nebulosa. The sequence goes on along the minus strand of NC_080785.1, from coordinate 131,474,975 downwards.
AAGTTTTAGGTCTTCCAGTTGTGTGCACCCACACACAGGAGCAATAAAGAGAAACTTGTCTGACCCAAAATGGCTGCTTTTAAGTTGTCTATAAAACATCTATTGCAACCATCACAGCTTGCCGCTTATTATGTGCAGACTTATTAAGAGACCCAGATTTCCCATTTCTTAAAAGCCAACACTTCCATGCCCCTGACTCGTGCAGGAGACAGCAATCTGAAAAGCATTCCATGTCGGAGGCATGGTTCAGATCTGCTGGAACCCTCCCACGTCGGCTTTATTGTCTGCAGCACTCTGTAAACCTCACCACGGGCACCACTGAATTTCTGTTGTTTCTGGAGTGACACAAAGGCCTTCCAATCGAACTGTTTCCGAAACGAAGGGATGATAATCACCTCTGCCTGGGTGTGCCAGGCTTGGGTGTTCAGCAGAAGGATGCAGGCAACAGGTGTGAGGCAGGATCCTCCTCCAGAAACGAAAAGAAACAAATCCGGGCAGCAAGGCAGAGTGGCTCACCAGTAAGAGTGGGCACAGGGGCTTTAAAAGGAAGGGCTCAGTCTGAAAAGACGGGAGGGTGAAAACGGAAAGGCTCTGTCTAGAGGAATATTTGGCATTTTTGGCAAGACTGGACTCGGCGAGAAAAGATGGGCTGAAACGGGAGAGTTCTGAAGGCCGTACCATTTTAGGGGGTTCACAATGGGGCAGGAGGTGCAGGCAAGTGCGAGAGAGCCTTGTAACATGACCTGATCATCAGCACGATAAAGGCAAGGAGAGAGGCTGGCATGCCGTGGGCAGGGGCTTAGGTTGAGGGACCCATCAGACGTAGGCTGGAAGTGGGGCTTGTCTCCGTGATCAGCTGTGTGAACTTGGGCAGCTAATTAAGTTTCTTTCTGTGAAGAGTAGGAATTTTAAGAGTACTTGGCTCACAGTATGCTTGTGAGAACAAACTGCCCTAATACAGGTACGAAGCATAAAGCTGGAAGGAGGGAACTTTAATAAATTTTACTGATATTACTAGCACTTTTCGTGCCATTACTATTACTGGCATGAGGACCCTTGACCCTTGAACAACACAGGTTTGAAGGGCACTGGTCCGCTCCCACCAATTTTTCCCCAATATAATACAGTAAAGTCCCATCAATGTATTTTCTCTTCCTTGTGATTTTCTCGTTAACGTTTTCTTTTCTCTAGCTAACTTTATTTGTAAGAATTCAGTACATGATATCTACAACGTATAATACATGTTAATCAACGACTTATGTTATCAGTAAGGTTTCTGGTCAACGGTAGACACCATTACTTAACTTTTGGGGGGAGTCAGAAGTTATATGCAGATTTGCAAGGGGCGGGTGCCACTAACCCTTACAGTGTTCGAGTCAACTGTCGATTGTCATTTCAAACCAATAAAAATGTGTGACAATAGGGATGTTTAAGATTAGTGATAAAGACAAGAAATGTACTTATTTACTGAAAATGGGTAGGCTATCATACCACGATGAAAGTTTCTTCCTAAGAATAATTTTTAGGGGCACCTGGTTGGCTCAGTCGGTTAAGTGCTGACTTTGGCTCACGTCATGATCTTGCAGTTCTTGAGTTCAAGTCCCGCGTTGGGCTCAGTGCTGACAGCTTAGAGCCTGGAGCCTGCTTTGGGTTCTGTGTCTCCCTCTCTCTGTCCCTCCGTGCTCACACTCTCTCTCTCTCTCTCTCGAAAATAAAATAAACATTAAAAAAAAACTTTTTAAAGTAATTTTTAAGGAAAGTGCCCAAATACTGACTTGGCTGGCAAAGTGGGAAGAAGGTGGAGGTGGGCGGGGGGGAGGGGATAAAGTGAGGAAAATAGCATTAATTAGACCATACACTATGAAATTCAAAACTAAGAACGTGAATTTTCCCCAAAAGCTATAAACACTAAATACAAAATTAAGATGAAAAAGTGAACCGTGACGTACAAAACTTAGCCCTAACCATTCCCACTGATAACATTATGGCTAGCCATATTTTTTAAGGATATAGTTCCACGGTGAGAAGTTACATATTTTATAGGGATATGTAAAAATGTGAAGGAGTGATTAAGGGAAAAAGAGAAAAAAGAAAAGGGAAAGGCTAAGTCCATCACCAAAATGTCCACCGTTGATACCTCTGTAAACTGAGATCGGAGGCAATATAGTTTCTTCTTTCTCTGTTTTCCTAGCTGCATCCTCTAACCTTTCTACAATGAACGTGTAATTAATTGTACGGTAGAAAATTTGAAATTATTTGGTATTCCGTTTTCAATTGAAAACATCTGAATTACACCCAAGCCTTCCGCACAGCCAGCACAGAGGATTTCACTCTGGGCTCTGGCACAGGGGATATTTTGTAGGCACTGGCAGAGTTAAGTGACTGTCTCGGCACCTCTTCCAGCACATTCCGCAGCCATTCCCTAATTGTGCCACAGTCGCTCTGCCAATATTTTATGGGAGTCTCACAAAATGCACCTATAGCTAGTTATACTCACAAATGGGAGCACCTCCTAAAATTCTGGCTAAAAAAAAAAAAATCGACTCCCTCCCCCCCCTTTTTAATTCTTCAGAAACTTCCCCCAACCTTCCAGAAATAAGACAGGCCACAGAAGTCAAATATTATGTCCGACTGGAGCCTAAAAAGGGGGCTTGCCAGACAACGGCCTGGGGAAGCCACTTGTTAGGCGCAGGGTGTAATTATTTGCTATCCTGGTTCTAGGTACTAATCCCACAGAAATTACAGAAGGAGGGCAGTAAGGAGCCCTGAGACATAAAAATCATTGCCATGTGTAAAAACTTAGATGTTAAAAAAGAAAATGCAGGCACAAGAATTTAGCCAGAAAAAAAAAATAGACATGCCAATAAAAAAGCTGCTTCTTAAAATTTGGCTGGCAGTGTCCTCCCCCCTCCCCAATGGATACTCTTAGTAAAGAAAACATGGTAGGTTTTTTCTCCCTTGCCTGTATTTGATTTCCAATTAAAATTAAATATAAACTGAAACGCCACCTGGATTTTAGCAAAATCCAATCCCCACCCTCCACCGCTCCTTTTTCTTAAAAGAAGAACCTGGGCTTACATATACAAACATTTCGCTAAATGACCCGTGGCAAATTGCGTAATGCCAGTAAAAGTTGTGTTTTTTAAGTTATGAGCCCCAAAGATTTTATCTGAAATAAAACCCTGATTCAATTCAGATTCTGGAGGCAAACTGTGTCCTTAGCTCTGCCTCTAAATTTAAAACATTTGTGGTAGGGCCCCTTTAGTAACGTTGCTAGTAGGTATGCGGGAGAAATTCTGTATTTATTAAGATATATGTTTTCTTTTCTAAAATGGTAAATTGGGGCACTAATTGCCTACAAGAACAGATTCTCTGCAGTCTTCCTATAGAGGTCAGTTTCTAAATGAAGAGTGTGACTGTCAAACCGGAGTGTGTCCATATTCCAATTAATTATCCCAATGAGGGAAGACACAAGAACTCTGGAATTCATGGAGGAGGGTTCTCCTTGGAGGTCTCTAACATGAATTTATTTCTACAATGCTCCAAGGTGATCAGGTTTGAATACAAACTGGATAGTGTACGTGGTGGAATATATGTTAAAGAATGGAATCGCCTTAAGAAACAAGTTGGTTCCCTCCTGGTCTGTGACTTTGGATCCCTAAGATTTCAGCCCTGCTTTTTCCCTGCCCTCAGAAGATGTTAAGCAAGCACAATTCTAGAGTTGAGAGCACTCTATTTTAAAGGCTTGACTAATGTGCTAAGGCTTTTGTATATATATGTATGTTACTCAACGTACTTATACGCAACCCCACCCTAGAAGTTATCTCTATTACTCCATTTTACAGATGAAAAAAGTAAAGCTTAGAAAGACTGGCAAAACTCATCTACCTTCACTCATTCAGCAAGTAGTAGAAATGACCTCTGAACCCTTGCGAGGAGGATTCCAAAATGTCTCACGTGAAATGTTTCTCCAGCATTTTCTAGACTGAGGCAGTGAAATAAGTCTCTAGTGGAAATGCACGCGCTGGGTAAGCAACTAAGTACCTGTGTATATTACTGTCAATACAGTACACGATTAAGTCCACAGGCTGGCTCCAATGACTGTGCTTTTAGATGTGCTTCCTTTTGCAGCGGTTATCAAAATGCGATCCTCTAACGAGCAGCAGAGAATGAGTTAAAAGCATCAGAAAGGCAAATTCTTGCCGCCCCCCCCCCCACCAGATCCACAGAATAAAGTACTCTGGGGGTAGGTCTAGCAATATGTTTTAAGATGCCCTCCAGATGATTCCAATACACATAAAAGTCTGAGAACTGCTGCTGAACGCTATACGACCTCTCAGTAAAAGCGTACCCCTGAATCAAAGGGTATGATTATCTTAAGCCTCTTGACACCCCATGCCACAGTGCCCCCAGAATGGGCTGCACGAACTTACACTCCCAGCAGCCACGAAAGGGAGTGCCAGCGTTATACGTATCATTTACTGTAACCTTTGCTGATGTAGTCAAAGATCTTCCAAGTAAAATTACTTGGGTTCTTTATTTAGAAGAACTCAAGAGTGTATAAACCTGGTGATTGCATTTGAACAGATACAAAATGGCTCTTAGAACCTGTGCAGAGTGCTATCTATGACCTTACTTTCCAGAGTTTTCTTCAGAGCTGGCATTTATCGTGCTGCATTTAAGATATCCAAGAACTAATTCCAGGGACACATTGGTAAGCACTGAGAGCCAGAAGAGGAAACCTTTTCCAAATTAAAGATAGGTTACTAATATACTTAACACTAATTAAACACAGAAAAATCGAGGAACATTTGTCAAAACACTGAACCAGCAAGCAAATCTAATTAACAAGCAGTATGGACTGTATAGTGTTCTAATTGGGGGGTAGGGGATTGGGGCAGGATGTGCCTGAAACGCACTGCACAATTACACAAACACATGCACAAACACACACTTTTCACGGCAAAAGATGCTGAGGTTTCATCAGATTCACAAAGGAGGAACCATAAACCTGCAATATGCATGCATGACAGAATTAAAGACATGGCCTTTGCTAGAGAAACCCTCCCACCTGGAAAACAAAAGAGATTTTCACTAATTGTGAGACCTCATGATAAGTCATCTGTCACACGCTGAAAACCAGAAAGAAGTAAGAACGTAAGAAAACAAAGAAGACAGACAGAAGGGAGAAAAGACAAGGCCATGCATTTCTAGGAAAGAGTGTCGGTTCATAAAAAGCTGGACTTAACGAATACCTTCAAATTTGACAACTATTTCAAAATTAGGTATTACGACTTCACTCGTTCTAGCTCTGTGACAAACAGAGGTGAATCAGCTAAAATTCAATATAAGGCAGTATATAAAATATGGACACCACCAGCCAAACGACCAGCCTTGTCAGTCTCCATCTAATCTTTGGAGATCGTACGCTCAACTCAGGCAATGGTCTGTGTAAACAGATAGGCCCCAGGCCATTTCCTGGAGACCAATAAACTCAGATGCTGGCATCCAGTATACACAACTTCTCCTTACCATATACCTGCAGTTGCTCCACAGTGGAAATCCCCCTTGCTTATCCCCGAGTTACAAATGGCAAAATGGCAGCGATACACCCTTGGGCATTTAGGTCATAAACCAAAGCCATACGGCTCACTATATACACCTTCTATCCATTATCTCCTGACCGAAAGGGTTAAATGAAATCAGCTGGTGTGCATGTGATGAGTTACTGTTTCTTAAATGGTACCAAGGGCTTCTGAAATCCCACCAACACGGTCACAAATAAACCCTTCCTCTCTGGGTTACTGAAGATTTAGTGCTTAAATCACTCATCTGTTGATTACTCACAGGCATCTCTCCTACAGCTTATCTTCATTTGCTTTGAAATTTTTATTGATATTTAATGCCTATGTTTATGTTCTGTTCCACTACAATTAGATTATAAATTTTAGGAATTCAGGGAGATATTAAGGGTATTTCTTCATATATTCTGGGACTGTGAACATAATGATAGGCTCGTTTTTACGTTAATTTTCTCTGGTGAGAGAACCATGGAGAAGAAAAAGTACTCTTTGAGTGACACAGTGTCCAACCTCCATTTCCTCAGTGGGGTGGGGGCTGATTGTTCTTCTCACCACCAGTAACTCCAAAACATTTAATTTGTGAAATGGGTTCAGCTACGTGATGAAAAAGAAGCTGCAGATATGAGTGAATCAACAAGTGACTTTACCACGCCTGAAAAAGACAAAGTCATACATTGTGATACCTCTCTTTTTTTGAGGGATGATTGGGAAGGGAAGGACGAATGATCCCTCAGGTCTTCACTTCATAGAAAGAGAAGAAGGTTCGAAGGGCGCCTGGGTGGCTCAGTCGGTTAAGCATCTGACTTCCCCTCAGGCCATGAGCTCCCAGTTCATAGGTTCCAGCCCTTTGTTGGGCTCTGGGCTGACAGCTCGGAGCCTGAAGCCTATTTCGGATTCCGTGTCTCCCTCTTTCTGTGCCCCTCTCCTGCTCTCATGCATGCATGCGTGCTAATTTAAAAAAAAAAAAAAAAAAAAAAAGAAGAGATGGTTCTGGAAGGTAACTCTTGCCACATTTGCCATTTACTAATTCAAGGGTCAAGAAACTTTTTCTAGAAAGGGCCAGGTGAGAAGTATTTCAGGTTTTGTGAGCTAGCCATTCACTGTTGCAATAATTCACCTCTTCTGCGGTAGGAAGAAAGCAGCTATACAGACAACGGTAAAGCAAGAGAGATGGTGGTGTTTCAATAAAACTTTTTTTCTTTTTTCTTTTTTTTTTTTTTTTTTAAGTCCAAGAAGGGAATTTACTAAATCTCAACTCTTCAAGGAAGGGCTGAACAGACACACCACAAAAAAGGCAGGTGAGCAAGCAAATAGCATGAACAAGTGGATCCAGGAACTCAACAGCAGACAAGTCCTCCCCCCACCCCCTGCTCTTGACTCTAGCTCTTTCTTTCTTCTTCCACGAGATCCTTAAATGTTCTGAGTCTGTTTACTAAAATGGGGTCCCTCGGAGAAGGAAATGAGATAGCACGCTGCAAACAAACAAAATACCTCATTGGGTCCCTCGGAGAATTAAATGAGATAGCATGAGGCGAAGAAATAGAATACCACAGTGCTCAATAAATGTCAACAAAACCTTTCTTTAAAAAGATAGGTGGCGGTCTGATTTAGTTTGGCCTTGTGGCTTAGCTCCCCAACCCTGGTACATTTTGTAGGTTTAACACAGCACTTTGTACCTAGAACCTGCCCAGTCAAGGTACTGAACAAATGCCTGAGACAAGTCTGAAATATTTCCAGAATATAACTGTGACAATCATAATTGTGAACGTCACATAGTCAGCTTATGCATGATGCCTTTCCCTCTCTGAACACATTCATGACAGAGTCAGTGTATCTGTAAATGCACGCGACATACACATGTAATACCCAGCACGAGCTCTGAGTTGGTAAGAGGAGTGTATATCCAATGAGATAATCAGAATATAATAAAAATGCACGTAAAGACATTTTCACTTACTACTTTTGGATGTTTGAATGCCTATTGAGTTGAAATGGAAATATCATGAGTAGGATGAAAAAAATGAGGCAAGGTAAGCAATATTATCACGGTATTATTTATCATACATATTAGGATCCAAAATAGTCAGGAAAGAATGAGCATTATGTCATTCTCTCCCAGTCTTTAACCTTGTAAAAGGTTGTTGGGTTCGTATGCAGGATAACAAGAGTCAATACAAGAGGCTATAAAAATGGAACTGCGTCTTACCATGCAACCTTGAAAAATTAATACTTAATCATTATACTCATAAAAGGCCACTTCTGCCCTGTTTCAGGATGTTACATATTATTTTATTAAATTTTTCCAAAACTCTTTCTCCCTTTGGCTCTGAGACACATATATGGCTCTGCTGTTGAAAAGCAAAAGACATTTTACGCACAATTTTCCCTCTACTAGAAAGAGGTATATTGTGCCCTTCAGTGAACATAAAATTGATATTATCATCTCTTAGTTTATATCTCACTACTTAACCTTCAGATTAAAAGTTATTGGATTTGAATGACTCAGAAGACATCATGTCACCTTCCCGTCAACGTGGAGACAGGGGAGTTGGGGGTGAGAGGAGAAGGTACAGTGATAAAAACACGGATTTTGGACCAGCTGCCACTTCGCCTCTTCTGACAAGCAGTGGTGATACTGACGATTCCTTGCGCTTGTGTGGATGATGAATTGTGTGACAAATAGTCTACTTGGAGAATCTTTGCGGGAGACAAATCTACGTCAGGAAGTTAATTTTATTTTGGGTACAGTTGAAAAGGAGCAGTCTAAAAATAGGGCTAAAAAGGGTTAATTCAAGGAGAACCTTAGGGTTACCACCTTTACAAAATCCTACCCCTGTTAGGCAGAAGAGACTGGAAAACATTCTCACAGAAGGATTAAAGACAACAGAGCTTCCTTCCCCCCCATCTGCCTCTATCCAGGGCTCAACTTAAACACACAAACAAGGTCCTGACATCCCTAAGCAGTTGAATCTACACCCCGTCAATGAGTCTGCTGATAACACCAGCTGCTTAATAAGGACACATTGTATTTTTCCAACAAAAGAAACACAACATACACCCCCTTTCACCTTAAAAAACAAATTCATTCTAAGAAGCTTGTGTCAATATGAAGGAGACTTTATCAAAGATCTAACTTTGTAGTTTTGTTCTCCAAAAGAGATTAAGTCCGTCCCATGATCAATAGGGACACAAGCGGTTTATCAGCATTCCCCATGTGACTTTTGGAAGATATACTCATTAGTACCTGGCAAAGGCTAAAGGGAAAATGCTTGATGCAAATAAATACAAACAAACATACACAATCAAAATAGTGAGTTTTAGTGATAGAAGAGGATGCTGTTGTTATTTTAAATAGCCTTAAAAAAAAAAAAAAAAAGAACTTTCCAAAATAAGTCCATTCCCTTCTTATAAATTACGTTTGTGCTTTATCATAGCACAATAAACAAACAGTGACAGGTAGGAAAGGAACATACATGGGTTCTCCTCGATGCCCTTCTTTTTTCTCTTCTGTTCCCTGATGCCACCATTTTGCCAGTCATTCACATGGGAAATGGTGACCTACCCCTCATAACTGCCGCTACTCAGTGTTTTCACATCTAATTCAAAAGGCCCTGTTGATTTTCTCACACGCCCCTCAACGCTCTCTTGTGGCCACGGCCTTCCCTTCTCTTCCTATTTCATTCACTCACGGAGTCTGTCAAAGAACTGCTCTATGTCAGGTCCTGTGCTGTGTGTTGGGGAACATCAGGGAATGAGGAAGGGCCATCCCTGCCCTTGTGGGGCTTACAGCCGACCAAGGGATTCAACTGTAGGAGGAGAAATGCAAGGGCAAGGGGGGACGGGTGATCAGTAAAAGCGAGCCCTCAATGAAATGAGGCGAGGTCTAGTGCCCATTACTAAATTCTGGACCAACTGCAAGAGCCTTGTGGATGCTACTCATCTCTCAGGGATCTCTTTGCTTCCAAGCCAGGCCAGCCCCAACCCTCTAATTTACCTTCAGCACCCCTCCCCTTGAATGGCCTCTCTTCAGTGCTTAGAAACCTCCCCCGTTTTAGAAACCCAAGCCTCCAGCAAGCTGACCCCAGATAACCTTGCAACCACCTTCCCAAAGCTCCCATCCTTGCATTTCAGGCTGTACCCCAAATTTGCTTTGCTGGCGTCTGTGCTGACTCCTTACACACAGGCACGCACCACGCAGATCAGTCAAATCAAAGAAGGTGCAACAAATGAACAAATGAATTTCAAGAACTCCAAAGCTAAGAGACAAGGTTAGCAAGGTATTTTCCAGGGCAGCACGTTTATTAGCTCACGTGGAACAAAGCTGAGGCCAGGTGAGTACGTGAAACTCTCTCCGCCACATTGTCTTGCAGAGGTGAAAGGAAAAAAAAAATGTGGTTGTATTTCTCTGAAGCAAATCAAACACAGTATTTAGCGAAGGGTCTCTGGAATGTTACAAGTAACACTTCATAATTACAATAGATTTGAGTTCAAAGAGCAAGTGATGAAAAGAAACTTTCTAATAGGGGGTTCAATTCCCTGTATAAACTTCCCTTTGGTGGCTCCATCTAGCACTCGCATTTATATTGCTATTCTACTTTGTCATAAAAGCAGTCACCTCGTAACCCTTTTTATCAAGTAATCTATGCGCTACCTAAAAGGACACTCGACTCCATCAGTGGAGTTATAGGTTTACGTTATACAAACATACCAATTCTGCCTGGTCAGCACCACTTGTCAATAAGCACAAGCAGTTGCAAAACAGCAAAGTAGGTTCCTTGCCTTCAGAGAACAGATAGGAGCCTGCCAGTTGTGCAAAACAACGCTAGCTAATCTGTCATCAAATTACCATTAAAGTCACACCTCCAGAAAGCTCAAAAAGAGATTTCTGATCAGACAAGAGATAGAGGGTGGTGGCATTATTGTTGTTGTTGCTGTTTTTTATTATTATTATTATTATTATTATTATTATTATTATTATTATTATTATTATTGGCTCACAGGTCAGGGCTTAAAATTACCTGCTCAAAGTAGTGATGCCTCAGCTTAAAGTCCAGAGGGTACACTTCTCTCATGACGAAATGTGGCATCTGGGGTTGTATTCCCAGGCTCTCTTACGCACATGGCTTGCTTTTTGTTGTTTCTCATGCCACCTTAACTTTCAGCGGAGAAATTAATGACACACAACTGTTTAGTAATCGAAACTTGAAAGGATTTCATACAGGGCTCACATCACAAGTTACATACATCTTTGACAATATTTTGATGAGAGGGAGGTCCAAACTCAAGGAGTAGAGAACTAAATTTAGCATTCAGGGTGAAAAAGGCCTTTTCCAGGAATAGCCACAAAAAGGAATTGAGAAAAGGGGGGGATCTCTTACTGTTGGGGCAGCATTTTCTTTATTGGTCACAATTATCTGAATCCCTGTCTCAGTTTTATCTCAATTTGTTCGTGTGGTCTGCGCTAACATTTTGGTGGCACTGATTCCTACTATACGTTTTTCATCATCAGTAATTTCTGTAATATTTGAACTCCACATTGTGTTCAAAGAAGAATATATCTTGGAAGAGTGAGCCCTTTAAAATAAGGGTTTGAATTTTCACCCACCGGTGAAGGAAAGGGCTAGCCCGTATCACAGTACCTGCACCAAGGAGGGAACTTAAGAAATATTAATAATACCTTCTTCTACACTCCCTTCCAGAAGCTTCCATTGTCGGACACAGAAATGCTGACTATCTTTTCCCTTCCAATGGCATCAAAAGACCCTCCTTTCAGACACAGTCCCTGGCAGCTACAATGCAAAAGGCCACTTCGGGGCATTCCTAACAATGTTAATAGAGCAACGTTTTGCAAAGAGAAGAATGGTAAGGCCCAAGTGGCCACTGCGACCTGGCCTTCATACCAATCCACAGCTAATCACTTGGGCCTCCCTCTGTAGAGGGAGGAACAAGGAGAGTGATGGCCACTGTAAAGCCAGCACTGTTCCCACAAAGGAATATGGGGAAGAATGAGAAGCACAGAAATGTTTTCTTTTATGCGAGCTCACCGCCCATCCCAACACGGACAGATACTTCTTCCAGGCGCTGTTTTTCACAGAGGCACTGAAATCTGAAAAATGTTGGCAGGACAACAGCCCTCTTTTGCTCAGTATCCACTAGTCATTTCAGTAACAAGAACAAAATGAAGGAGAAATTCATTCTGCCATTTTGAAAGTCAAGAGAGGAATTTTCAATGGCCATATAACAGCTTAGGCTCAAGTGTTCACACCCTGGTCATTACAGTTTGTTTTCTCATATCCTGAGGACCCCAGGCTATCGACTTGTGATTCTCCCGTGCCTCTCTGACACTGTATTTTCCATATCCCCTGTGAATGTCCACAGCCAGATTTCCTTCTTGAGTTCTCTGACACTCACGCTGTTTCTCGGAGCTTCTCTGGCCCTGTGCAGTGACTCACTGGCAAAACACGACCCGACAAATCCTTCTTCCCTCTCATGATGTTTCTTTCAGAAGATACCTGCCCTTTACACCTCTCTTAACTCCTCAGCGCTCATTCGGTGTTTTCTCTCTTTCTTTTACATTATTAACAGGAAACATGTACATATACACATGCGCTGATGGCACGTATGCATCTTTAGGGCCAAAAGGTCCAAACCCTCATGGCAAATGTCAAAGGACCAATGTCAATGGATGAAACAAATACTTCCCTGACTCACACTCTCTGAAGAATCCATATTCAATTCCCATATATGGTTTATCTATTTTTTTTAACGTTTTTCTCACAGACTACTTCTAAACTGCCCTCCTCCTATAAAACAATGGCCACACCTCAAAACCACAGCAACCAAAGCTCTCTCTATACTGATTTTCAGACAATAAAACTGCCAGGTGGTACCCAAAAAAAAAACCCCATCATTAAATGGAATGTTGTTAAGAAATAGCTGTTTTATTTAACAGCTATTCATTTTTATTGAATAAACATTTTCTAGTATGCATTCTGTTAATTGACCTGACAGCATATGCTGTATATGGAGAAACTTCTAAACATTATGCTCTATGTAATATGCTTATCTGAAAAAGCTCTCATTTGCAGCAATATGGAAATAAAATTCTGCTTTCTAAAATTCAAGACTTTTAAAACGCATTAATCCACACAGTTTATGAAATTGCTCTGGACATTTTAAAATCCTTTCTTTAGGAGAAAAAAAAAAAACTTTAGTAATTGGTAATAGTATTTGTTGCCGAGTTTCCTAATGGAGTAGTGCATCTCCGATATGGAACTTTTACAGACCCAGGGATGGGGGGAAGGCATAATAGGAAATGAGGGGCAGTTATGGTATCGGGTGAAGAATTACCCGGTGGCTAAAAGAAATGTTCAGAAAGTCTATCAAATTACATTATTAGAAATCTATTGTTCTAATAGTTTCATGGCCTGGATAGAAGTCGACTTGAAACAGTACAGAGATAATACATTTAGTTCTGAGGGAGGAGGATGGGTTGGGAGTGTGTTGGTGGACTCGGCCAGCTAACGGCAGCACCTCTCCCTGGGTGATGGCTTCTGAGTGATGATGGCATCCCGCAGAACCACCAACTCCAAGGCCTAAAGGGCCAAGAAGGAGCGTTGTTGCTAGATGGGAGCTGGGGCGGACTGGAGGGCTGCAGGCTCCCTGACTTGAGGACCAATTCATCCCTGAACAACTGTTGCCCTTGTAGGTATAATGGTCTATGGTCACCAGATCTTCTGATTTTTCAAGAGAAGATGGAAAAGCCAGATTCCCGCCACCTTTCGAGGTTGTCAGCTATGAACTTTTTTTTTTTTTAACTATCCTGTTTGGACCTAATTTAGCCAACCTACAGACCAATCCCAGTCTAGAAGTCACTCCTTCCACAGCTAATCTTTGTGAAAGCTCTCCATTCTGAAAGGGCACTTGCTATCATTTGTAATTATCTTTGGTAATAAGAATCAAACATGGAAAGGCTTGCGTTTATTTAAAGTCCTGGCACTAGGTAAAAATTCTCCCTACATCATCAACGATTGCACTGGTGCAACTGGAAAATCCTATAACATTCAGTGTTACACACAGCATAATTAACTCATTTTCATACCAAGCCCTTTTAAGCCACATCTTTTTGTTCCATGGACTTCTAACATATCTTACAGTTCTAATTCTCTTCCACTGTCCTACATTAATCAAAGCTGTAACCCCTGTTGTCTTTGTGCTACAGAATCAGAATGTGCCCCTGGCGAGGAATGGGGGAAAAGTCAACAGGAATTAAATTTCAGTGCAACTGTTTACTCAACTGTGGCCTGCAGTTATTGAAATTTTATCCGTGGTTTTGTGTGACTACCGCAGTAATGAATTCAGCATGGCTGTGATTTTCTCACTGCTGGGATTCGCACTTCAAGTAAAAACCTGTAGAATAAGAATGACGAAAACAACCCGAGTCCATCACACGGACTCTCACATTTCTCAAAAGGGCTTCATTATTGCAGTTTTTAGGCTGGAAAGACACAGTGATAGTCCCGCGAAACTTTTTCAGCCCTGTAGTGTTTTTCTCATTTCATCTACAGACTTTCTTGTCCTCCAACAACCTGTTAAGAACCTCATTGTACACTCAAAGGGGTCGCAGAGCTGTCGGTATTTTATTTTACAAGACTGAAAAGGCCTGTGAACCACAAGATGTGGGGTTTTAGCCACAATGATAAACCCAACTACTTTGTTTCTTCCTAAATCATATCAATAGCAAATAAAAGTAAAATTGTTACAAAAAGTATTTACATAGAGTCTCAAAGTACAATCAAAGGTTTTGACATCCATAACACAGAACAGCCTATTTTTCAAAGTGCTCACAGACAAGATAAGGAGGAAAGATGTGAATAATTTTTACTGATGCTTTTTACGGAAGATGCTGTTAAAATGCACTTTCAAAACTGTCTATGAGGCCAATGTGTTGTTGCTGTTATTGGTGTAGGTGTGTGTGTGTGTGTGTGTGTGTGTGTGTGTGTGTGTGTGTGTATGAGTGTGTGTGTGTTGATGGTATAGATGTAGAGATTTTGGCTGACTTACTACTTTTAAGACAGTAAATGATTTTCAGTTCTTCATATAAAACTCTGAAGAAGTCAATTTCCCATGTATTTAATGTACCTTAAATACTAAGTATGTGGGATTCACACCACATAGGTCAAGAGCCCCACCTCAGCTGCTCCATAATGAACCAGGCGATCTTGGACTCTGTAGGGCAAGGTCATAGAAAATGGCACTCCAAAATACCAACTGTTCCTTCTCAATATAACCAGAAATATCTGAGAACACCACGTGCATGATACATGCACATCCATGGATACCTTTCTACCATTTCAGCATAGTTTTTGCGAACCTCAGTGGTTAGAATCCAGCCATTTGAATTCATTTAAGTGCATAAACATTACAGACAATATATATCATGAATCCCAGCTGACGGGATGCCCAAGGTGCGTGCACAGACGGTGTGGTGTGGACTGCCAGTGGGAGAGGCCGAGTCACTCAGACGAAGCCCTCTGAATTAAGACCTCAGCTTGTCTGTCAGTTCCCTTTTCTTTTCTCTATTGTGTATCTTGCCCCCAGCAGGTCCCATGGTCTCACATCGATGCCACTAACTTCTATGTAACGATTCTATGTATTTTGAAAAATTCTTAGCAAGAAGAAAACAAAACACGTTGAGAGTCTGTCAAAGGCTATATAATCTAATACAAAAAGGGATTCCCTTCTACTTGTCTGATACAGATTCCAAGAAAATAGTATGAGAAAAGGTTCACCTTCCTCCTCCTCATCCCCCAACGATTTCTGTTTCTTTCCAAAAGGCCCAAAGACATATCATTCTTTTTTCAGCTTTTTGCAAAGGCACCGTAACTACGTACTGAATAAACGAAATCAAGGACTAGGATGGAACAAAAACAATCCATTATTAACAAAAATAAATCATACTTCCTGATTCCAAGAGACGCTGGAGAAACAATCCTGTCCTCGAGTGGATGCTATTTACTGATTTGAATTTCCCTCCACACTTTGGCCACACAACACATTTCCTGGGTCACCTTTACCATTTGGAAATATTTAATCATATCCACTGACATGCCTTCAAAGGATGTAACAATGAGTATGTCCCAATTTATATGTATTTTGGGGAGCCACCAATAAGAGGTCATTGAAAACATTAACAGGATCTAGCCACATACCAACTGTCACATGTACACAAGCCACATGCGTCAGCGGCCCGCACCCCTAAATGCTACAGGCAGCAGGAAGCCATCTCTTCCACTTAGGTCTGTGTTTCCCGTTATCTACCCATGCCTGCCTGCGTCTGTCTCTATTCTCCTTATTCACCTACTCAATCTTAGGTCCCTTAATCTGTGCCCTTCTTCACAAGGCTTCATACGCCTGTTTATTATTATTACTTTTTAATTCAAGCACGGGGAACCCATCTCTCCAAAAGATTCACTGTATTGCAAGGAGGGCACCTTCAGGCGCACACAGTTCGGGCTGGGAGGGGTGCCGGGGGGGGGGGGGGGGGAGGGGGCGTAGCGGGGGGTCCACTCCATCTCACTGTTAACAACGGTTAACACTGGACTCCCGAGGGCTTGAGAAGCGGCCTCTCGGGCCCACGGGCGCGGAAGGGGAGCGGGCGTGTGGGCGCGCGGCGCCGGGGGCGCACGGCGCGGGCACAGTACCTGCTGCTGCTGCTGCTGCTGCTGCTGCACGTGTGCGAGGTCGGTCGCCCCTGCGTCCGCGGCCGGCGTCTCCCCGTTGGACCGCCCCTCGCGAAGCCCGGCGCACGGGAGCAGGTGGTTGCCGCCGCTTGACCCGTTCTGGATGGCTGAACCGTTACTTTTTGTCTCAGTCCCAGATTCTTGCATCATGACTCAAAAACCTGAGAGAGGGATTTTCGGAGGGGGGGGGGGGGCGGGGGAGAAAGAAAAAAGCAGCTGTTAAAACAGTTGTTGTGCACCAAGGGAAGGGCCCTGCCTTCCTTCCACGCTGCCAAACTCCGTAAACAGTTGTCATTTTCTTTCACTCGGTGTGGCCCTGCCAGCGGCTGAGTCCCCTGGTTTGGGGGGACGGAGGTGTCAGGCCAACTTCAAGTTTTAGTCGTAAGCGGTCCTTTAAATAGGCTTTTTCCCCTTGGGGGGGGCGGGGAAGACTTCTGGGTGAATTCAGGATTTATGGTTAAATTTCTGTGACTGTATCTCGATGTTTTGCTCAAAAACCAGAAAGTCGTTCTGCGCAGCATATTAGGTGTAACGTTAAATTTTACTACGTGCGGGCTCTGTGGGGGGATGCCACACTCCTGGAGGAATCTTCTCCAACTTCAGTCTATCAAGACTTGACACACACCCCCGGGAGGGCCCCCCCCCCCGAGGTAATTCAAGCTGAAAACCCTTAGGGGTCAAAAGCCGAAGAACATTTAAAGATTCGTACTCCTCGGAATCATTCAGGTACTGAAAAGTCTTCAAAATGGGCCATTCCAGTAAGATAGTCCACATTGAGGGAGAAAAAAATCCCCACTTCTCAGAAGCCAAATAAATTCAGACTCTGATCATTGTCCTATGGTTAAAATTGTCCTAAGAAATCCCATTCAAAGTTAGGTGTTTCTCATGCTGGATTACTAACCTCTAGAGTTTGGTTTTAAGGCCTGAAAGGTCTGGGCCTTCTTATATTTACTTTGGAGAAAATCTGGCCTAGGCAGGCCAGGAAAAAAAAAGTCTGAATTTGAAAGTACAAAATGTCTAATAAAAAGCACATATATATATGTGTGTATATATATATATGTGTGTGTGTGTGTGTGTATATATATGTATATATATATACATATATATGTGTGTGTGTATGTATATACAAGGTGTAAGTACCCAGAGGATATCAACTGCATGCAAATACAGTCCACATTCTGCCTAGTTACTCTCTAGGTACAAAACCATTCTCCTAGGCAGCCAATTCAGCTCTCAGCAAAGGCGTCTGATGATGACAAAAGATACAGAATAATATTTACTAGTACCAGTTATTACCATCGATTGATCACCAGTGTTGGACCAAGCCCTCCTGCAGCTGATTCATGTATATTCACCAATTTCCTTCTGAATGCAACTGGTATCTCTAGTTTGCACATGAGAAAACTAGGGCTCCCTGAGAACTATTTTCATTTGCTCAGCATAAATCTCAGCTAGCTATGGTGCAATCAAGATTTAAACAAGTTCAGTCTGGTGTCAAAGTTCTTAACCATGTCTTTTCCTAAAGCTGAGGTGCAGTGAGGAGCAAACAATGGAAATGGCAGGGTCGTACTCCAAATTCAGAGACTAGGACTTTGAACAGGAAAAACAACAGTCACTAACGGGCTTGACAGTTCAAACATCAGAGCTGAGAAACGTCTGAATATTAAAACTTTAATGTGAAATACCAACCTCGGATAAAAGGGCTGAGAACTTCCAACACAAATATTTTTGCATCATGGAAAGACAATATTATTAACCAGCGTTACAGACTCTTCCCCTCCACATGAAATAGGTGACAACAGGGAAATTAAAATACCTGGGACATCTTTACAGGAGGCTGCCCTCTTGCCAGAGGTTGGGTTAAATCCCTTTTCTATAGACTTCCACGAAAATCTAATGAAAAATTAAAAGCAGAAAAACTGACATCTTTCTTCATTTCCTTTCAGTGCATGGTATGATCCAACTTGAGTACAAACTTCATAAACCCAGAGGACTTATTTTTTAAAGTTAATTCAGTCCTGAAGGGGATTAAGAATGGCATTTTTTGTTAACAGGTGGGAAACAAAGTCAGAAGCAACAGCTGATTCACTCTCTTCTCCTTAGATCAGACTTTCCAGTAATGAGAGTCCTTTAAAGAGTGCATTCATATCTTTACTGTCCATAGAGCGTAAAATCTATCAAAAATACAAATAAAAGTTTCTCTAAGATATAAGAACCAGGCGTGCGAGCACCTTGTTCGTTGCCAAAAAAGGAATTAATTTGTCACAGCGAGGATTTTTTTTTTGTACCCCCTCCAATGTTTCAGTTTCTGTTTCACAAACATGCCCATTTGTATAGAAACAAAGGAAAAGACAGTGGTTAGGTATTTAAGGGAGAAAATGGTAGTCTTAACAGTAGTTAACAAGGAAATTCACTGAATTCTTAGGGTATGTCACAAGCATACCTAAAGAAAAAACAAACTTTTTTTTTAACTTTCTGCAAGGCCTGTACATTTCATATCAGGGAATAGGGAGTAAAAGACAAAAGAGAAAAACACGGCTTACAAAAAAATCTCTACCTGCCCTCAGAAAATGGGGCATATTTAGCCAGATGTCAGGTCCCCGGGGAGCAGAGATACAGGAAGAAGACTGCTTTCAAAGCCTGTGGCCATCGGGACGCCTGACCTCAGAACAGGTGTCTAAGAGACTGGCCCTGGTTCTGTTTCCTTGGTTTGACACCGTGGTGGTGGGTGGATTAAGAACAATCTCCAATCCACAATTTGATGAGAAGGTTTTGCTCTACGCAGTTCTAAGAAGACTGCCAAGTCCTCCAGGAGAAGTTTTGCAGGCATCGTGCCAAGCAACTTGGCTTGCAAATCGGGTCTGTGAGAGTGCAGGCATTGGGACCGAAATTGCATAAAGGATTATTTTGGTCTGAGGATGTCCTTAATTAGTCAAGTGCTAACAGTAGTATGTAGGTTGCAAGATTTAAAATTTCCCATAATCTCCCACACCAATCAGGAGAAAACAGCTTTTTGAAAAGCACATGTGAAAAATTAGGAGTGTCGATGTCTAAGAACATTTCTAACAATATCTGGGCTGGCAATACTTCTTTCTATGGAATGTTCCAAGCCATTTAATAAGGCTTTATGTCTGTACAGCACTTCACAAACTACCAGGCTCTCTGAGGTACTTTTCAAACTCGTAACGAGTCCATCAGGGAGGAAAAGGCAGGTGAAGTTTACCCCCATTTTACAGATAAGAAAACTAAAGCTCAGCGGGTCAAGGAAAAGATGCAGCCATAATAATTTCCCATTTCAGACATGAATTTGACCATTCGATAAGTGCCAGAGAATTCCCCGTTTGCAAAGTCCTGGGCAGGGCAGTGAATTAGTAAATCGATGAAAAGAAAACTAATCCCCACAAAGACAGTAGGAAGCTGGCAGGTGGACACAGAAAAGCATTAAAATACAAAGATGAAAGTGTCGGCATTCTTTAGCAAACAACGTTATTTGTCTTCTTCTATTGAGTTTTACAATTTGAGCATCACATTTGAAAGCAGGTCAACGTACAGGAGAGGCGTGTGTGTTCTCTAATGCCAAACCCTCTTTTCTTAGAGGGAAGCTGTCACAGACCCTCAGTCTGTATCACCTCCACTTCCCTCTGGGACTCCCTGTGCCCAACGAGCTGCTTTGCTCCACAGCGAATCGAGAACAAGAAATGATCCACAATCATCCCAAGTGCATGGACATGAAAGCATGTACCTAGAAGACACGACCACCCCGTAGCCACCAACAAGCCCCTCCAGACGCAAAGACAAATCCTCCTCTGGCTTCCTCTGAATGAGCTGGGTCTGTTTAAGTCACATAGGATCCATTCACCACAACCCTAAGAAGGCTGATGCTGCAATCCTATGGATGTCAGAAAGCTTAAGCAGCCAGAATGGCCACTTCTTGTCTTGCCTGGAAACATGACAGAGCTACTGATTTCAAAAGATCGATTTTTGTGCTGAAGGAACATGCAGAAAGGGGTAAGAACAGAGTTTAGCATGCTTATTTATTGTCGTTGCCAACAGAGCATACTCTGGAAGTATTCTGGAAAATTCATAAGGTCTAGGCCAATGTATTTATAGTAAATTAAAGCAATGCTTTATTATTATGATTATTTCCTTGGTTACAGTGTTGATGCTGAAAATTTAGGGAAAAACAAAGCCCTTGTTATCATATGCTTGTGAAAGATTTTAAGCTAACAAAAAGTTCAGTCTCGATTCCAGGGCAGTTAATTAAGGTTGACCAAGTCAGGCAGAAGTAAATTAACTCGGCTGATCAATTATTTATATGAAGCAGAATAAATGCCCTTAAAGAACTTGGTCTGTTCATGAAAGGATGTGTAAATTAAACTAAACATAGTTTTGTAAAATGTATTTCTACTTCTATGGGGAGAAGAGAACAGAAGTTAGTGGTGAAATCACTTTTTAGGAAAATGATGCCAGAGATGACGTGGTTCTCCTCCTATCCGAAAGGAAAGATCCTCTTTCTCATTGTTCATCATGTGCCATGAAAGAAGGAAAATGGAATGCGTTTGAAGAGCTAAGACAAGCTCCTGGAAAGGAAGAGAGGGAAATGAAAAGAGGAAGGGGGTTGGGGAGGGAGGGACAGAGAAGGGGAAGGAGGAGAAGTGAGAAGGAAGGAGGGACAGACTGAGGGATGAGAAGGAGGGAAGGAGGAAGACAGTAACTCTAAGAATGGAGAGACGATGTGAATTTCTGTAATTTGGAATCACCGAACATCATCAGTTAGACTCCGTGCAGGGTTTGCAGAATGGACAAGAATAAAGGCGGGAGTGTGTCTAAGCTCTAGTTCTAAAAGAAGTACTGATGTTGCATCATGATGATTCAAAATCCATACTGATCATCACGTTCATGCCATCAGGAAAGAAGAAAAACTTGTCCATATGAAGATATAACACATACATTTACTTCTGGGTCTCATCGGGTAAATGAACCGTTCCCTTTCAATGTGCAAATGGTTTACCTGGCAACATAATACACATAAAGTAGTTTTAAAGAGCAAAGTGCAGCTGAGGGACTTCTTCCCCAGCAGCAGGCAAAGAGCAAGGTGGTAGGACACTAACCCAGCACCTTCCTCTTAACCCTCTTGCAAGATTTTGAATCCTCCCATTCAAACTAGGGACTCAAGAGCAGAGAGCAACCCTGAGGAAAGTCAAATGGAGACTTTATGTTTCCTAGCATGAGGCACAGAGAAGACCAAAGACTGGTGGGAGGATTAGGGAAGAAGGTGAAGAAAGGGCAGGATGGAAGGGCCACAACTGGCCCCAAGATGCAGATTTGTTATCCCTAAGTGAGGATTTCATAGCATATTCTTAAAGGGGAAAAAAAAGCGGGGGGCGGGGGGGAGGAAGAATGAAATAAGAGAAAAAAGTAACACCAGCTGATTAATTTCTCACTGAGATCACTCCCACAAGTTGTGAACGAACACTTCAGACACTACTGTCCGTCTATCCACTGCCCCCACTGGCAGGGGCCCCAATTTCACGGAAAGACTATCCAAGGGTCAAGTTTAGGAAGGGAAGTCAGTGTGCCGCCTTGTGTTATGAAAGCACTATCTTCCAATACCAAATTTTCATAATTATAACAGAAAGGCGTAAATTTTCTAATGCATGGCAGTTCAAAAAGTAATCAAGGGAATGAGCCGGAGGGCTATTTTAATGTGTGCAAAGCTAGTGACCCACAGTAAATGGGAGGTAAGCTACAATGAATGCAAAGTAATGTACGCATACTCAAGTCCTGCTCTGATGAGGGACGGCTAAAATTAACACCCAATTAATTTCCGAATTGACAAACAAATGAAACCCATAAATCTACTTTCTCATTAATTTTCTTGTGGCATAATTTAAAGCAGTAATATGAGGGCAAAAACTGAGCATTATCCATCATAAATATCAAAAAGATAGCACTGTAACACCATAAATTATGCATATTACCTGTTGTTAAAAATGATTTATGTATTATCAACTTTATCGTGCACTGGAAATATCTAGATCTATCTTTAAAAATCTAGAATTTCATTTAGCGCTCAGGAAGAAAAAGTCCAGGAGCAACGAAATAGTCAAAAGCGCGTCTTAAAAAAAAATGAAGGCTACTTATATAGCCATATGCGAGTTGAGGGCAAAATTGGAATCCTTCAGGCTGAGGATACCATGGAAGTGTCAGGCTGGGCGTCTCAACAGAGAAAGAAACAGCTCCAGGAGCACGCCTCTCACAAAGCCCCGGTACATGTGTCCTAAAGGAGCATTTCCTAAAGGAAATGCGGGGCTTGCTGTGGGAAAAGGAGTGGGTATAGGCAAGGATGCCCTGAATACACCTCAGAGAGTCAGAGGGGGAGAGCCCAGGGCTACAGGTGCTCAGATGGGCGAGAAGTCTGGGAAGAAAAATGGGCTCATTGTTAATAATGCAATATGGTAGTATTCTTACCTTTATAGTTCAAAGGAGGAGAACAAAAAAGAACTAGGGACTAGTTTGTATTTATCAGCCAAAGGGTGCCCGGGTGGCTCAGGAGTTACAGATCTGACTTCAACTCAGGTCATGATCTCACGGTTGGTGAGTTTGAGCCCCTCATCGGGTGAGCTCGTGCCCCACTTCGGGTAAAACACGAGCCCCAGGTGAGCCCCACTTCTCTGTGTATTTTGGAAGTGCTCTGTATTTATCAAGTAAATGGATGAAGAGGCATTCAGAGTAAAACGATCCCCTTCCTGGCCTCTCCACCTCCATTTTGTTAACAAGTTTAAAAAAAAAAAAAAAAACAACTTCATTTTCAACTATATTTTCAGGTATACCTTATATATACAGTAGCTCTCCTTATCCATGGGGGACACGTCCTGAGACCCCCAATGGATAGATAGTACCAAACTCTATATACACTATGTTCTCTTTTATATATACCTACATACCTATGATAACATTTAACTTAGAAATCAGGCTCAGGAAGAGGTTCACAATAATAAATAATAGACTAGAATAATTATAATGATATAAACTAATAAAAGCTATGTGAATGTGGTCTCTCTCAAAATACCTTATCGTACTGTACTCACCCTTCTCCTTCTTGCGATGACATGAGATGATAAAATGCCTACATGATGAGCTGAAGTGAGGTGTCTGACCTAGGCGTTGTGACACATCCTTCTGACAGTACCTCGGAAGGAGGATCATCTGCCTCCTAACACCAGCTGACCACCGGTAACTGAATCCACAGAAAGCAAAACCGTGGATACGGGGGACCACTGGGGTAGGGATTTAAATACATAACTGCTGAATTTTTAGGCAAATGACTGAATGACATTGGAGAAAACTCCATGTCCGACCTGCCAATCAAATGAAATCAAAAGCTTGTGCTGGCCTCCACCTTTATGTTCCTACTTTAAAACTACTCCAAGTCCTGTACTTCCTTTGGAAAGTCTAATCATTTTGGATTTCTGAAACTCAGAAACTAACTTAAGCCATTAAATCATTTTAAGTCACAATGGAAGGAGGATGGTCCCAATCGTTGAAAATTTAAAGATCATCAATCAACGAAAAACTCCACGCAAAGCCACGGTCGAGAGTTAATATTCAATTCAGCTGGACTGGAAAAAGGTAGCGAGCAGGATGTTTAATTTTCCCTGTAATGCATGACTCACAACAGAGTTAGAGGAATAGGGTGGTAATAAAATAATGTTCCTAACAAAAACATGATTTCCCTTCTCTACCAGGCTTTCGATGTAAAGACAGAAGATTTTGCATTTCCCAAGAAAAGGAATTCCTGAATTCCAAACCCGAGGCAGCAACCTGTTCAGAGGAAGTGTGTGGGTCTCTCACAGACTGTGTTAATCCAACTTTTAGAGTCTTTGTAAGTCATCAATAAGTGCAGATAAAGACACCCACCCCTGTAAAAGTTACAAACGTCCAATTTGTATTTTCAGAATGCCAGCTAGCATGGGTCTTGTTTCCCTTCCCTCCTGGTGGACGAGAGTTTAAGTGCTATAATCATAGCAACTGTGGGCAAACCAAGGAGGTTAGAAAGGAGCCGCTCTAGGAAACAGAAGTACAAAGGAGAAGGCACACCCACTCCCGGGCATATTAATCCAGACGGACTCAAATAATGAAACAGAGACCAAAAAGGAGCTTTGCCAATCCTGTGCTAGGCTGTTGGCTTGGTCACAAGGAAGCCTCTGCAGCTTAGGGTACGACGGGGCCAGGTGTTCTAGGGAGCTTAATTAAAATGCATTGTGACAGAACCAGAGTTGAAGTTTGAGAATGAACATGGCCAGCCAAACTTGAATCGTTTCGAACATTCAAACAGCTGAACTGTCACACATAGCCCGGTGGAATAAAGTGGCCAACCACCAGGTCAGAGTATCATTATTTTTTTCTTCATTTCCATATTTTATACAGTTTCATATACGCGGGGGCAGGTTCCTAACATCAATTAATGACTGGTGGGCGCAATGAGACACTTCACGCATCTCCTGCCTTTGCCTCCAGCCCCTAGCCGCTCTAGTGGCCAGAGCGAACAATATGTTCAGAGCATCACGGCCGTTCGGTGAATGCAGGCCTTCAGAAGTCAGCGCTTCCATTTCTCCACTGCGTGCAAGGGACAATTACTCAATTTTATCCTTCAAAAACTTCAGTATGCATATACGTACTTCCCCCCGAAACTTGCTGTTACAGATAGATTAACAGGCTTTCTCCTGATATAAAAGACCACAATATGTTGAAGGTCATTACCCCCAGCCTCCACCCTCAACCCACTCCGTGTTTTATCCTTGTAATTTATGGCAAATGCCAGCAGGCCCTGCCTAGTATTGAAACACAACACAAATTCAGAAACAGCAACAAACAAGAATTTAAAAAAACAAAAAACAAAGATGATGTCAGCTGTTTTCTCTGCTGTTTGCAAAACATGACAAAGGACAGGCTAATGTTTGGTATTGTCTAATGTGACTCCTAGTGACCAAGGGACAACAGTCACACACATCAGGCTGAACCAGGAGACACAATGTCTCCTTTACTTAACCACAAATGAGAGAATGCATAAAAGTCATTTTAAAATGAGACAGGTGAGAATAACAGGTAAAAAATTAAAACACTGGCTTGTAAAAACATTATCAGGTGTATTAATTGTATGGATGTCTCCGCTTGTATCACAGAGAATTTATTCACAATTACGTTAACCTCAAAGTGAATCTCCCCGTTTCAAACTTGAGCGAGTACACACACACACGGGATCCCATGGAGCCCACACAACAACACCCAACGCACGCACACAAGAACACAAAATCCAAGGATTGTACCTTTGGAAGGTGACTGCCTTGTTCATAGCACTAGACTTTTTCTCCTACACCTTCTAAGTCCTTGTTTGCTCCACAAAGAGTTTTGTAGCCATCTGATGTTCTATTACTAAGCTAGTGGCCTTTCAGGAGAGCTCTCTCCCTTCTGAAAAAAGCAAACAACTGCATAGATATCATTACACTAAGGAAATCTCTTAGAAAAACCAAACAACTTGCTAATCTCTCCAGCCCCTTCATCCAAGCAAAAGATAAGAAAAGCAAACCTAAGTCTGTTTCAACCACATTCCAGGGACAAGTTCCCCTTTTTCTTTCTTTATCAAAATTCTACTATTTAAGTTTTTTTTTTTTTTTTAAATGTGTGTGTGTTTTTTAAACAGACCTTGCAGGATAAACCACTGCTCGCACCCCGCAAACAAAGCAATATTTGTTTAATAACGATTGCTGCCATGGGTACAGTAAACAAGGGGCCCAGCATTTGTGTTTATGAACAAACACATCATCTTACAAGAGTAATTTAACATTAACCAGGTGGAATAATCAACAGATTTCATAGGTGACACCAGGGGCAGGACTAATGTAAACAGGGCTAGGGAGGAGAAAGGGGCCACTCTTTGGGAATCAAGGTCGAGGTAAATGCATTACAGAGTAAACAGCTGCAAAGAAGGCAAGATAAACAAACAGTCATTCTTCTGACATTTAGAGAGGCAGAAAGGTTGTATGTTACACAGATCAGCTGCTGACCACCATGAAATCAAACCAGTTGGAGACCAGGCCTGCTTGTTTGCACAATGCCATGTTTGCTTATAAACAACAATTTGCTGTTACCAACCTCGCATTACTCATCATCACATAAGCCAGAGTGAATCAAGTGAAATCCGGTTAACTCTTCACTGGCGACATTACTCAAAAAAAAAAACAAAACAAAAAAAATCATGGCCCCCTTTAAGAAAATTACCCCCAGATGAAGCAAACAGAGCTCAGTCAATGCCTTTTTACTTCCTGCCTCATAGATAAAAATAAAGCATCCACATGGTTTAAACTCCTAAGGATTGGATTTGGTCACAGCTTTAAAAGACTGGAATGTTTTCATGCTTGAGTAACTATACGTTCATCTCCCGGACTCATCTTCGTTTATCAATGAAATATACGGGTGAAACACTGATGGGGATCTTGAATGTTTTACCTAGAGGGAAAGCCCAAATGTTCCTTCTGCCCAAGTTTCTTGTTCCAAAATACCTTCAAGTGCACTGGATCCACACACGAATAGATGTTTCTCAACTACGATGAAACAATCAAACTGTCTCAGGGTATGATCGTGCTCTTAAAAAACATGACATAAATAAATGAATCAGTTGATGTTACATAGAGCCACTCAGGAGTTCAGTGTGTCAGCTCATCAAAGAAATCTGAGGCTTCGAAAGAGTGAATAAGTTCAATGTCTCCACTAAAAGAAGTGTTATGAAGAATTGTTTTATCTTCAAAAATTCGCTTCATGTGTAAGAACGTGTAAAACAGCTTGCTCTATGTTATAAGGAAGCTATCCTGTTTTATTGGAGAGACTGTATTTAGATGTACAATTTGCAATTAAAGTATTATTTTTAATCTACAGATTCTCTAATGTTCTAAACTACTTAACTGTGATACGTGTGAATGACATCTCTCCATTACTTAATAGTTAATAAGCAAAAACACAGTGAAAACCAGTTTGATAATTTATATCTTACATTTATTTTAAGTTAATTAATTTTTTTTAAAATTCTGTGTTATGTTAGCCCAAAGTACAGTAAAACACTGCTGGATATCCAAAGCAAAATTTGAAAAGGACATACTAAAGTCATACTTTAGTCAAAACTAAAGACATACCTCAGAGTATTGTGGCAGTGACATTACTAAGCATCAGCATGCTGGAATTTCCAGCTCGGTCTAAAAAGTGTAACCGAATTTTAGTGGTCCCTTTGCCCGCCCCTGATGCCCACCGCCCAGTCCAGCTATGAACTTCTTTCTTCACCTTCCCTAGCTGCTCCTGTTCCCCCATCTCCTGGATCTATAATCTAGTCTTTGTTCTGCCACCCTAACATCACTTTCTTTTGTGTTTTGTCTTGTGCTGTGGTTTGTTTCCCAAGTCCCTCTCCCTGCTGACAGTCTCCTTTCCCCAAACCACAGCAGCCCCTGAAGCCTCGATAAAGAACTGGCGAAGCAATGTCCAACGAGCGCTCTGTGCCCAAGCAGGAGGGAATTTCTCAGGCTCGTGTGTGGATGAGCCTGTTACCACTGTGTGGACACAAGGAAGGGACACTGGGACCTCTCCCTTTTCTGCCCTAGAAAGCCCTCTGGGGCTCGAGCTGTCCCCACTGCCCTAGAGAAGGAAATCCAGCCTTGCTCCACTCTGGATGATGAAACCAGTCTGGCTGCAGGAACAGCTAACACCAAGACTCTTCCTCAAATGCTTTGGGAACTGCATGTTCTCAAATTCCACGCTTACTGCTCTCTGCACACGGCCTAGATGATCAGGAGACAAAGAAAAGTGAAGCGCCTTGTCTGCCGCTCCAGTAAAACTCGAGAGAGAAAAAATTGAAGAAGGAAAAGCAGAATGCTGTGACTGCAATCCTGATTCCCCATCTCTACTGCACACTACTTTTCCTGGAGTTCTCTTGACCTTCATTTTTATTTTCTTTTCCTAAAGCCTGGATGAACTAGACTACCAGTGAAGGATTACAAAGAGGGTTTACAATTCCAAAAGGAAATCCAAAGAGTTGTAACCATGTCGCTTGATAAAGGCCAATCATAACTGAGCCCTGGGGTTTTGAAAATCAAGCTAAACCGGGGCACATGATCATTACCCAAATGAGGACTCGTCCGTGTTCAAAAACGGTTTTACTGTTTCCTTACTAACAACAAGATAAATAGTGTGCCTTTTCCTCTGCCTCAGTTGAGGTGGTGAACATCCTAATGCACCTTCAGTTTTAGAGGCATGTGCCCAGTTTACTTATTTTGTTCCCCACAGAGCCCACGTTTCCTAAGCCTTATTTACAAAATAAAAGAAAATAATTGTAAGTGAAAGAATCCATTTATTAAGAGGCCTTTTAAAGTAACCTGTTTGATCAACTGTTGCAAAACCTGAAAACAATCCCAGGGAAACTCTGGGTAGACCCAAGATTGGTAAGGGATGATTTGTTCTCTCCCACACATCTTCTCTGGGAGGAAAGCCTTACAAATTCTGAGATTCTTGGAGTGGTCATGTCATCTGAGAGGACACTTGAGCCAGTTTCCAAGGCTCAAGCGTTCATTTCTTCTTTTACCATCATTATTTCTGCCACTTCTCCCCCTCCACCAATGCTATTTTTCAAATTCACTTTTGACAAACATACAAATCTATCGCAGAGGAAACTTTGTATCACTTTGTCAAAGAGAAAGACAGTATGTATCCCTTTATAGGAGAGAAGGACTTTACAACAAATGTAACACAACCCAACCAATGTTATTAAATTCTAGCTAGATCCTGCTGCCCACAAAGGCTCTGAGCAGGAACCATGTTCTTTCTTTGTTAAATAATGAGCTTACAACTGGAAGAGAGAGATTAAAGACATACTAGTACCAAATGGAAACTTTCTCCTTGGCTTTATCGGAAGGATTAAAACAGACTGAAAATGGAATTGCTTCAACATCAAATAGCAATAATGAGAACCAGTGAATGATTTATGAACCACCTAAGAATCCTCTTCCAATATACCAGTGAGCGGTGCAAGTTTATGGACTGGGGAACTGGGCAAGAGGAGACGTAAGAAGCCCCTCTGAGGACCAGGCTATATCCCTGACTCCAGAGCACGGTTTTCTAACGATGCAATTCCCTAAGCACTTGCAGAGAGCCTACTGTGTATCCACACGCTGCTACAGAAATAAAGAATCAACTGGCTAGACTCTCTATTCTTGTCCCCAAAGCGAACGGGGCTCCTGGGCCATGGGTATGAAGCCTGTAGAAGACACGATAAAGTTCCAACTGGCAGCTCCAACGTGAGCCTCCCTCCCACGCCTGCCTTTTCGCACACCACCAGGGAGCGGTTCTTCAGCCACTTCCACAGAGCTGCCTTTCTACAATGCAGGTTCAGAGTTTACTCAGCACCCAGTAACTACTAGATGATAAAAACTATAAGCATATCACTCAAATGCTTTATTGGTCAAAAAGATGGATGCTTTTATTAGCCCAACGTTTTTTGTAATGGAGTGCCACTGATGACCCAGCATTAGCCTCATTCCCTGCTATTAATCACACTTCTAAGAGCTCCTTTTGCCTTAAAATCTTAAGAAATTGCTATAATTTAAAGACATGGTGTCTACATAATGGGAAATGCCTCATAATTGTATCATTTCACAAAATACAGTATTTTTGATGGGAACAATGACCATGATGCTAAGGTATTACAAAATGGGAATAATTTATATAAAAGAGGAGTGAGATGTAAGCTGTCTTTTGTATTTGTGGTTTCCCACATCTGTGCACTTTAATCACTGCCTTTGGGAGACTGATTAATCCAAAGGCATAGGCATACAGTTTACAGAATTAAAAGCAAAATAACATTCCCAAACAAATGAAAAATATAAATGAAAGGGAGAAAACCTAATGTAAAAAGACAGAAAAGATGTGAAAACACATCGTGTGCTTTAAGGAACTTCCATCAGTGGTATATTCCTTATTCATCATCTATAATTCCTGTGCCTTGTCTGTCCATGTAGAGAGAACTAAAGCAAGCTCTTCAAATAAGTGACTTCAGGACAAGCTACAGGTATCTGCCAATTTACTTTCAGTATTATTTCAATAATATAATGATGGCCTTAACTTGTAAGTCCTCATCTCATTAAACCACCCTTCAAGAACATTTAGCACAGCTGAATACTATAAAGGAAAGAGTATTTGAAAGAGTTTCTCAAAATACGGAACTAAAATAAATCTTTTTAAAAGTTCCCCTTCCATTTTTATGACTACACCATTAGAACACAACATACACAAATCTTCAAATGTTGCATACACACAAAAATGGTGACATTGTGCTACATGACGAATGAGAAGTAGGCTCCAATCAGGCACAAAGATTTCTGAATAGATTTGGTGTGAATGGCTGGGCAGCATGGAGAATCAGTCAGCCTTAAGTCAAGAATGTAGGCATCATCCTACAGTTAGCAAGGGTCAGACCCAGACACTGTGAAACAGCCACAGGCTGGTGACAAAGCATAGGTGGGGCTGGACATCAGAGCGCTCGGTGGTAAGTAATCACAACTCTGAGAGGCCCCTTCTAACAATGTGGTTATCAAATGGTCATGAGAAGCACCTAGACCTTGGACCCCCGACTCTACCTAGTGAAAAGCTCTGTACCTATTTCTCAAGACCTAGGAGGAAGTGCTGACCAGAGGGATATTTAAGAAGAAACTGTCACAGACAAGCCAGTAAGAAGCAGAGAACCTAAGGTTCTCAGAATAGGTAGAGGGGCACCAACAGCAGGCGGTCAATGGCAGCCTCCCTTCACACATTGGGGGCTGGGGCCACTGAACGGCTACAGAGTTGATGGTGGGACCATCTGATGTCTGGTGACCTCAGATTCTCCACAGGACTCATTCATCCACTAGACACTCAAAGTTTCAAAAGGTGTTGCTACTCCTTGGCCATGCTGTGGTAAATGTGAGTGGTGGGGGGAATGGACATCTTTAGAGCAGGAACACCACCTGGTACAAAGGGATGAGATCTACAACGGAGACAGGGGGGCCCATGAGCATCATCAATACCTGAGTTAAGATTCTCACAGCCCCTGGATAATCAACTGATGGACGACACCAGTGTATTTATTCAAGAGCAGATCCCAGGGGCACTTTTCTTAGGAGACCAGTATAGGTGCAAATACTCTGTCTCCGCGGCCAGGCTCTCCAAGAGAACCCCATATGCTTCCAAAAGATAGGAAGTTGTCATTTATTACACTGTACCTGTGGTGCAGACCTCAGCTACACAAAGCACGGTTCTACGGAGTGAAGCATGGGCGTCTCCAGGGAGCGTGGTACAAATGCAAATTGGACTCAATGGAGAAGAATCTGCATTTTGATAACATCCCCCCCCCCCCCCCCCCCCCGTGACTCACAGGCACGTGAAAGTCTGAGAAGGCAAGTGCGGCGGGAAGGGAGCAGCCTCCGGCCAGGCACACGTGAACGTTACTTCCCACTCTGCCAACTTTAAGGTTTCAGCACGCCACACACAACCACTCCATCTGTCCATTTCCCCTTCTCTAAAATCAGACCATTCTGCATTGGGGTTCAGTCATCCTTCTAAGTAATACTTATTTTGTACCTAGTATGTGTCAGACCCTGTGCTAAGTGTTGGGGCCATGAGAAGCAACAAAACCTGATAGACATCCGTCCACATGGAGGTGACTGTCTTTATGGAAGACACACATTCATCAATTAGTCATACACATAAGTGGAGATTAGAACTGTGGAGAGTGCCACCATGAAAAATGCACAGTGCTCTGAGAGCACGCAAAGTTAATATATGTAAAGTGCCTTGTATATAGTAGGTGTTCAATAAATCACAGTGATTATGAGTAGCCCATAAAACCTAGACCTTTGGGAAGCCACTAAAAAACTCCCAAGAGCAGAATACTCTTCTTCCCATCATAAAATGAGCCTCAAGTAGGACCGTGTTCTCAGTTAAATTATTATTTTTTTCATGTTTTCCTGCTTTTTCCTGGTTACAGGAGGAACAGGCCATCAGTAAAGTCAACATTCCTCCTAATGACTGTTTAGAGGATGACATTAACTTTCCAGGTTATTGTTAAGAATTAGCTCCCATTTATCAAGTTGTAGTTAAAAGGAAAAAAATGCAGAGCAGGGCAGAAGGTGATACTGTAAACAGCCTTGTTCTAAGCAACCTTCTGACGATCATTTGAAAGCCTCGATACCTCGAGACAAATCTTTAAGGGGCTTCGCAGCAGTATTTCTTTGTCTATGCAGTTTGCTCAAGTCCAGAAAGTACAGGCTAATTTTCAGGCAGGATTAGCAACCCATACTGCACATGCTGGACACAAGGGGTTAATTATGAATGCACTCAGCACATGCCAATACACTGGGAAACCTGGACCGAACAGGAATCAAAGAGCTTACACGCCCATCACTAAATCCACACCATGGAGGACGCCCACCCCGGGGGCAGAGGGACTGAAGTCTACCATAATGCTAAAGGGGAAGCTTTCGTACCATTAGAGGCGGGAGTGTTCAAGCGTTCCTTAAAACGACCCTCCAAAGTCTACGAGGTCTTCCCTTTGCTCTTTCCCCATGAATTCACCCACTTCAAATAAAAATTTGAAATACGATATAATGGCTCTCCACGTTCATTCGAGTCAGTGGGTCTTTTTCAGAAAGGTGGCTTCCTTCCAACAGGTGGATATTTGTGATGAGAGAGGTCTTATCTCACCTGTATCAGAAGGCTCCTGATCAAAGAATAGAAAACAACAGTTGATTTGGAAAAGAACAGAGAAGTGTGTGCATGTGAAATGTAGCTTGTGTTAAGACGTCAGAGTCTTAACACACGATAGCTGAGCGATACGACCATCGGCTCACACACCGGAGCCCTTATTTTAATTCTGATACCCGGCCGTACTGTTCGATGGAACGGAACACAGCCGTTGGCAGCTTGGTCCCTGGTCAAAAATGGGTGGTTTCCATTTATTACTGCCTGGAACAAGACTTAGCTTAGGATCATTTCTCTTGGATCCGACTACCAAAACTGCAAAGCAGGAGGGAAAAGGCGCTCTCTTAGAGGACTTCTGGCAGTCTCTGGAGGCTAAAATTTTAGTTGCCGCAAGTCTGGTGAAGAGGTGCTACGGGGAAGCTCAGGGATGCTGCTTAACACCATACAACACACAGGACAGCCCCTGCAACCAAGTCCATCCAGTCCCCCGTGCCAACAGCATCATGGCTGAGAAAAATGATGTGAATCTGTACTGTTTTTATTATGGAATCAAAGCAATGAGTCCCATTTCTTGTTCAATAATAAATTTATAATGTGCCTTAAAATTTTAATGACTTGTGATTTTTTTTTTTTTTTTTTTTTTTTGCTTGCATTTCTACTTCATAAATACTACTGAACTGAGCACCTATTATGGGTCAGGTTAGGCAAGACTTGGGTGACGCCCCGCCATTTGAATGGAGTACTGTATTTGAAGAGGTTAGGCACGAGGAGGGCGTGCTCCAACGAGGATGGGAGGGGCCTGCCAGGGGAAGTGGCTAAGCCTAAAAATGCAGACTGCAGGCAGAACCTTAGCTGAGCAGGAAGCGGGCAGGGCTGGGGAAGGTGAGCCTTCGAGGATACCCACAGAAGTGCCAGGCAGAGAGCTCGAGCAGGGAGACCGAAGGACAGGTTACTGAGCTTGAAACCCCTGAAGACAGAGGCAGTAAGGGTGGGAATAAAAACCGGTGGCTGGGCCCCGCTCCCACCTCCCCCTGCCTTTTGAGCACCTGCCCCATCCATGTTCCCCTCTCCCAGCTGTCCCTGGAAACTCTGCCCTGTCCCCTGTCAGGTGTGCTTGGCCACCTGAAAACAATCCTTCTCAACCTCCAGTGTCTGTCAGCTTCCTCCTGCTCTCTCCTTCCTTTCACTTGCCAGCTGATGGAAAGAAAGATACCTCACTGTCTCCACTTCCTGCCTCCCACTGGTTCCTCAGCCCAGTGAGAGCCGGCTTCTGCCCCACCTCTCTGCTGAAAATATTCCTACCACAATTGCTAATGAGCTTGGAGCTGCTCAATTCAATTGACACTTTTCAATCCTTACCTCACTTGACCTCTCACAACACATGACGCTGTCATTCATATTGTCTCTTGAAAAAAAAATCTCTTCTCTGCCTCCAGGTTTTCCTGCTCACAGTGGTTCTCTGCCTACACATCTGGAACTTCCTCTGCTCATTCTTAAATGTTCCCCTCTCCTGGCATTCCATCCTCACAACTCCCAAACTCTAAAGCAGGGGCCAGCAAACTTTTTCTGAAAAGGGCCATCAAACAAATGTTTGCGACTCTGGAGACCACAGGGTCTCTGCCCCGACTACTCAGGACAATCCGGCTGGAGCACAAATGCAGGCAGACACAAGACATGAACAGATGAGCATGGCTGACTTCCAGTAAGACTACTTACCAAACAGGTGGCAGTTGGATTTGGCCTCCAGGGCTGCTGTCTGCTGACCCCTGCTCTAAAGCAGGTTCTCTGAATGACCTGATCCTTCCCACGGCTTCACCTCATGTTTGCCTCTGTCTGGTGACTCCCATATCATTTTCACCAACTAAAATATCCTTCCAGAGCTGCAGACCCCCTCTGTTCCCACAAGCTTCTGGGCATTTCTACCTCGATGTCCTGAGACGATCGTGACCTTGTCTCAGAGATCACCCGCTTCTTCCTCCGTCCAAACCCAAGCCAGGGGCTTTCAGGGAGGAGGCACAGTCCAAATGAGACATTATCTGACAGTCTTCCTTCTCTTTGATTTCCTGTATTAACAATTCCCATCCCCTTTCCCTTCTATTTAAGTAATACCTGCTTCTCCATACCTGTCTACTTTGGGGCAGGCCTGCATCACGTTGTAGTTCTGGATGAGAAGGAATGCATCTCGTAGGCTGGCCACATCCCAGCACTTCTGATCTGTCACCTCCCTTGTTTCAGTGGCTCCCCCATCAATGGCTCCCCACGGCCTCAAGGGCGAAGTCCCCAACTAGAAGTCCTGCTCCATCTAATGTGAACGCCACTGGCCACATGAGGCTTATTCAGCGCTCAGAACATGGCCAGCATGACAGCAGAACTGGATTTTTTAATACATGTGTAATTTTAATGCAAATTATCTTAATTTAAATTTAAAAAATGATGCTTGGTTCAGCTACTGGAAAACTTTTAAGTATGTGTTGAACAACTTGGGTATGTGAATCTACTCATCTATTCAACTGTAAGTTTTATGAAATTTAAATACAGATCAAGTACTTCTGATGAAATTTTAACATCCAAATTGAGATACTTTTTCAGACTTAGTATCCAAGAAAAGAATGTAAAATGTGTCTTTCATAAACTGATTACATGTTGAAATGATATTTTAGATAAATTGGATTAAATAAAGTACTATTATAATTTATACCGGATTCTCCAGGTTTTTTTTACGTGGCTGATAGAAAACTCAAAATCCTGGGGCGCCTGTTCAGTAGGTTAAACCTCCAACTCTTGATCTCAGCTCAGGTTATGGTCTCACGGTTAGTGAGATCGAGCCCTGAGTCGGGTTCTGCACCAACAGCTCGGAGCCTGCTTGGGATTCTCCCATTCCCTCTCTCCATGCCCCTCCCCTGCTTGCACATGCTCTCTCTTTAAATGGACATTAAAACAAGAAGCAGCAAACGTAAAATCCTTACGTGGCTCTCATTGTATTTCTGTTGCACAGCACTGGCCCAGGCATAGAGCGCTTCATAATCTGGCTGTATCAGTACCTTCCATCATGTGTCTCCCTCCCTGTCTAAATTGTGGCCACACTCAACAACGGACTCTAATGCCTCTGTACCTGTAGCCACACGTCCCCTTTACCTTTGTACGTCTGCCATGAATCTTTAAGGAGCTAAATCCTATTGAATCTCAAAATTCAGCTGAAGCTAAGAAGCTTGTACAGACTACATTCACCACCAACTGTAGGATAAGTAGTCTCCCATAGGGTCTCATCAAGTTTTGTACTAAACTTTTGCAGAGCAATCAGTACGCTGCATTCTAATTTTCTGAATGCTTAAGTGTAAGCCAGGGATCATGTTCTGTAACCAACGGGGAACCAGGCAGTTTGATAAATAATTTAATGTCAGATGAATGAATGAATGAATGAATGAGATACTGTGCCACTAGAACTGATGAGCTGGGAGTTGATTATAAAGGCCTAGCTGGCGTCGATGAAGGTTCGCAGATTTCTAGTCCAGGTAATTGGGAGAATAATGATGCTCTTGTGAAAACAGCCAAGTGAGGGGAAGAGGTTGCTCTCAGGAGAGAAGCAAAAGTGAAAACATGAGCTAGTGGGGAGCCACCAGTACAGAGGCTACAGTTCAGAGGGAGTGGGTAAGACGGAGAGAGGAGGGGAAGGGTCCCTGGAAAAACCATAGTCTATCTTATATTTAGGTAACGGGAAGAGTGCCATTTCTAAGTTGTAGTCCTCACAACTACTCTGTGGGGTCCATATAACCTCCACTTTTTAAGAAGAAAGCGCCAAAAGTTAGAAAGTATTAATACGCGCGCACGCACACACATACACACAAAGCTAGTGGGCAGGCATTTGAACATCAAAGTCATCTAATCTCTGTCCACTATACTGGAGAGGTGTAGTCAAGGGTAGAGCCCTCGAGAGTGACACAGAAGTAGAAGAGAGTTTCAAGAAGGAAGGGGTGGTTGGTGGTTTCAAGTGGTTTAGAGAGCTTAAGTATGATAAGATGACAGAGAAGGCAAGAGGGAATTCCCCCACCCAACATCAGTATCTTCATCCTTCTTCCCTTTTCTCTTTTCCTTCTGAGATTAAGAGGGTGTTCACCCTCTACCTTGACTCTTAAACGCATGCCCTCCTCCATCAACTACCATCGCACCAACACCAAATCCCACTCTACTGGCTTACTCACTTTTGCCTCTACGTATATTCAAGGTACTCTGACCCTAAATAATCATTTCCAGGGTACTCCTCTGCTGCCCCCCACTTCAATCTCTTTCTCCTACTCAGTTAGGCATCTTGAAAGGGTGTAGTCGTCAGGTTTTTATCTCCTACTTGCAGCTCTCTGTATGGTGGTCTGTCAATTTTCGAGGCGAGGAGAGTGTAGTTCCCAAACCCAGAAGCCAAAGCGTTTCACCCAGATCCAGGGCAGGCAGCCTGGGAGGCAGCATTTACAACGGGCAGTCCAGGGGATGTGGATGCAATTTCACTGCCTCTACCTGCCCATTCATTATGGTGATTTGCAAGATTCCTCTGTGCCCCGTGTATTTGTTTTACCCCCTCCGATTCCGTAATTAATCCAGATTGGATTCCTGACAACTCCTTCTGTCTCTATTAGTTACTCCCACCACTCAAAGTTCATCAGATTGCCTAAAACTCAACACACCCAGAACGAAACAATCTTTCCTGAAAACCGCTACTTTGCTCCATCAGGAAAAAGTCACTGTCATCTCCTTTGACACTGAGCTGATCATGAGGACCTGGTAATTCTCAGTCAGGTGTATCCCCCTTTCTTTTCCTCATCCCCGTGGCCATCTGGCTACCATGACCTCTCCCCTGCAATACCCAGGGACTTTCTGCAGGTACCATACATATCATTCAGAACAAAAGCCAATCTGATCGGGTCACTCTCCGCCTTGCAAACCTCCAACCCCCCGCCCCACCCCGCCCCGCCTCCGTTCTCAGAGGAAAGTCTTAACTCCTTTGCTTGGAATAACAGGCCCGTTGTG
The DNA here is from genome assembly GCF_028018385.1 of Neofelis nebulosa. NCBI lineage: Eukaryota > Metazoa > Chordata > Mammalia > Carnivora > Felidae > Neofelis > Neofelis nebulosa. Next base: position 131,436,862 of record NC_080785.1, on the reverse strand, counting down.
TAACTTCCCAGACTTCTGTCCTGCCATCCTCTTCCATTAACCAACACTACTGCCCGTTACTTGCTGTGTTCCAAACATGCTGTTCTAAGATGCTGTTCTCTCCCAACGAACTCCTACGAACGCTGTGAAACCCAGCTCAAACGCTGTGTTTAGAGAGGAGATATTTCACCCAAAGTACTCCAGATGAATTCTATTTTTATGCTGGCCAAAGATCAGGCACATTTCAATACAATAATGACTAAACATATCCTCCCACTAGGTCAAGCATATCCTATCACTGCTTCATTAAAGCCTCGCAGGACTGGACACTTACTATCCAAAAGCTTGCTGAATGAATGACTGGGATCATGAGCAATGGAAGGAGGTGGGGTGTAGGCATCAGCAATTACTCACCCCGCCAGGAGCATGGCAGCCCCTCAGGAAACAGAACTCCTTCCATTTTGCAGACTGAGAAGATGACCAAAGAGAAAACAAAGGCTGCCAACTCTGAGCTTAGAGGAGGGAAGTTTCACGAGTGATAGGACCACCATCTTTAGAGTAGAAAAGCAATTAAATCATCTGCTGGGATGAAATGTAGGTGTAGCGGAGGCTCAAGTGTAGAGTCAGTGTGGTGAACAAGACAAATATGAAACCACAAACAATGGCACTGATAAGCCCATGAGGACTTGCTTCATTGAGCCCAGAACGCAGAGCTGCGTGGGAGGCATGGTTCTGAGCAGACCACCAGTGGTACACATCAGCTGAGGAAGAGCAGAGGACTCCAGAGAGTTGCCAAGGCCAAAGCAGCGGAGGACGAAGAGGTAAGGGAGAGAGACAGACAGGAGACAGCATCCTACTGAAATGGTTAGTTATGGCTTCCCTGCCAGGGTGGGGGGGGGGGGGGGGGGTGGACAAGAAGTACACGCAGGACAGAGAAGGTAAGACATAATCAACTCGAGAAGCGGGAAAACTATGAGCAAATGGACGATGTGAAGCACCTGGGGACACATCTATGACAAAACATGGCGAGGTTTAGGTGAGCTTCTCAAATCACTCAGCAAGCCAGAGGGAGAGGGTTGGCACCTCACACAGTAACACACAGTAGGTGTTCAGCAGACGTCCGCCAAATTATTAAGCCAATAACCGTAAGGGACAGAAGCATCCCCTCACGCAGTGATCCCACATGAGCTGCCAGCGTCTAATTTATCATCAAGCTCATTAGAAAATAATCACACATTAACAGCGTATGCCAAGGACACCCCACAGACTCGTTGTTTTGACAAGGTTATATTTGACATTATTCTAACATGATAATGTAGGTGATATGTTTAAGAGTTAGAAATAGCTCCAAAGGTGCCCAAACCTGCCAGGACCTGGCCCATTACAGTCAGTCAGGATCTCTTACGTGAATGAATGGATATGTACACGTAAGCGGAAAGATGAACGTGAGAATATGTATCACTTATAACGTCTACAACGAACACCAGCTACCTTTCAAAATCCTCACCCAAGGACCACTGTTCCCAGAAGTCAGACTAAACAGACAACACAGGATAAAGAGCGAAGGCACCTTGTGCCTCAAAAATTTAGATGACACAAAGGCGCTGGCTGGGAGGTGGCAGGGTGTGAAGGTGCCTGCTTTCTGTCGCCTGCCATGTTATTACAATACATTCGCCGCATAAATGCTAACCGTCAATCCCCTTTGCCTGGGTAGCCACAGTTCAGAAGTGGCTCAATCTGATCAGCGACGAGCTCTCCATTTAATGCTGCTTACTTCATAAACTACCAGGGCAGCTCAATTCTCTGAACGACTGGGAAGGCAACAGAGCTGATAAGAGAATTAATGCTTTCTTTCCAAATCACATCATCTAGGATAATAAAAGCATGTTGGACAAATAACTCTTAAAAGAAATAGGAGAAAGCCAGTTTAACATAAAGCTCTAAGCTATATTGATGTTTATGAGCATGATGGGGTGGAGGGGAAAAAAACTTCTGAGCTAAGTCATAATTGCTAATGCTACGGATTTGTTCCCTGTAGAATTCTCTGAGATAAACACAGATTTGCATATTTGGAAGGTATTTTGTCTGTTAAACATTCCTGTTTCTGTAAAGAATTTTTCTTTACCAGGGGTAGCTAGCTATTTTTCACTACTCATTTCCAATTCTCTGCCCACGTGCTTCCCCTAGCCAGCCTTCTGGGATTTCTCTCTCAAACCCTAATGCTGGAGGAAAGCTTTGGAACCATGGGGTTGTGTACAGAACCCCCATCACAGCTATGGAAAGCAACAGGATGTGAAAAGATTGCAATGCAGGGTAAGACGGGGCACAGGAAAGCAGTGCCAAGCACGGTGACCCAAGGGGGGCGCTAAGAAAAATCAGGTCTTCAGGGACACCTGGGTGGCTCAGTCGGTTAAGTGGCCAACTTCGACTCTGGTCATGATCTCACAGTTCGTGAGTTCAAGCCCCACATCAGGCTCTGTGCTGACAGCTCAGAGCCTGGAGCCTACTTTGGATTTGGTGTCTCCCTCTCTTTCTCCCCCTCCCTCACTCATGCTTGCTCTCTCTCTCTCTCTCTCTCTCTCTCTCTCTCCCTCCGTCCCTCAAAAGTGAATAAACATTAAAAAAATTTTTTACAAAGAAAAATTAGGTCTTCAGACATTCGGGCAATATTTACTTTCAGCTAGCAGGTTCATAAAAAAAACTTTGACCTTCTAGAAACTAATGATAGTTTTGTGGATTAAACCTGAACGACTGTAAGTTTTCAAAAGCCAGCTGGAGAGGCAGGGGTGGAGAAAAAACTTAGTGTCACTGCTCCTATTTTTCCAGGTAACTTTGCTTGACACATCAAGGGCATGGGCACTTTTTTGGCAGCCTGCAATGCTGGACTCCTCTGGGGAGATTAAGTTTAAATTACATTGATTTTCATCTTCCCATTTACTCGAGCTAACTAAAGTACCTCTGCTTAGAAACCTGGGTGTCTCACTTTGTCTTGCAAGGTCTGAACTGGTAACAATCTCGGGATCTTTTTTGTAGCTGAAGCTGGATTCTTCAAAGTGCAGATTCTTGCTCGAGGTCTGATGGATAATGCTGACATCAGAGCATTGCCTTTCCACTTTCGGCTTCGCTCAGCAGGCCCAGGCGGGACTCCTGCCAGCCTCTGTGCCCCCTTCCAGCTGCAGTCATCCTGAGAAATACTCGCACTGGGGCAGGGGACTCTGTCAGGTACAGGTGATGGCAGGGTCTATCCTAGGGTTCCCTTTTCCTTCCTGGGGTTCCCTCTCTCTCTCTCTCTTCCTCCTTCCCCCCATGTCTCTCCTCTTCTCCCTGTCCTCCTCTCTCTTCACCTCTGCATCTCCCCACTCCCCACATCGTCTCACCCCCCTGCCCGCTCTCAGTCTCTGAGCATGGGCACTAAGTGAGCTGTCACCAGCCAGTAAGAGGGACCGTGCACCGTTGCGCTGGTCAGACTGGTGTAGGAGCCAAAGCACGCAGGATGTCAGACAGCAGCTGACAGTCCCCTCTGATGACAGGGCAGAGGGAGCCGGACGTTTTGGTTTGGCTGTGGGTGGGGAGAGTCATTCTGGTCTTCGTGGTATTGGTGGTGCCGGGGCCCCCTGGACCACATAAGAAGGCCGGTGTGGTTCCAATGCTGCCGTACTTCTCACGCTCTTACTCATCCTTCCACTGACGCATGGGTGGCTCATGACCCAGTGCAGTCCCCTCCTCACTGCTGAGCCAGGACCCAGGCCCTCTTCCGAGGCTGCCTTTACGACCATGCAAGGAGCACATCACTGTCGCCACCCTAGCGGCTGGCAGCTTTTGCCATACCCGTGGTTCCGCAGAGTCCCCTCACCACGCAAATCTAAAATTCGGGACATGCACTGCGTTTACCTGAAGACCACAGAACACGAAATCGGACGGGGTCTTTCTCCTGGGAGCAGCCGAGCAACTCCCCCCCCGCCCCCCGCCGTAAACACACCCTTGCCAAAACAGACCAAAAACCTTCATTCCACCCCAACCAAAAAAAGCACAAAACAAAAACAAAAACCAAACAAAGAACAAAACAAAACCAAACCCCCAAAGGACTGTTAGTCAATTTGAATTATCCTAAGGTCCGGCTTAGTCTAGAGCTTATCTAACGGTCTATGGAGTTCTCAGTAAGTCATGTGAAAGGAAGTCCTATGATAACATTTCCTGAGACTTCTAGACATTTGATTAAGGAGTTATAAATCTTAGAGTCTGACTTGTCACAAGCAGAGGGAGATTACACCCAGGGCTGTCAAGATTAGGTAAACTTGTCTTGTTCTCTTATAGGTCTTTCTCAGCCTTATACCATAGATTAAAGATATTTTTTTAAGATAAAAAAAAATGGTTACCATCACGTTCAATGTTAAAAAAAAAATAAATAACTCAAGGAGAGTAAAGTGACAATTTTCAATCTTCACATCCTGAAAGGTGTTTACCTGCTGCTCACTGGCAAGATTTTAATAAGCAGTAAGTAGAAGGGAAAAGGGGATCGCCTGCTGGGCTGGTCCCACACTGCTGCCCGATTAATTCGTTACAGCTAAATGAATAACCTGTATTAAATCGAAGAATGCGTGTGAGCTAGGCAACCCCCGCCCACCCCCACCCCCCATCTTCCAGGAACCAATTCTAAGAACGTGGTGGAATAAAATCAATACCTTCGGGGGTGGGAGGGGATCCAGAAACCTCTTACAGGAGCCCCTGTCAAATTCTATTGCTAATTTTGAATTGACACATTATTCTAGGAATGACCAGCGGTTACCATCAGCAAACCTGTGGCGACAGAGGTTTTAATCCCACACGTCACCGAAGGAGAGGGTATTTAGGGAGTTCTAGGTCAGTAGAATGCTTCCTCAGCTTAGTGACAAGAGATTTGGTACCTAAGTGGAGAACTTACTGTTTCCAATTCTCCAGACACGCTGAAATTATTGGGTTAAATAAAGACATGACAAGCTGTAAATCAACTTGCTTTTTTTTTTTTTTTTTTCTGGGGAGTTTTTACTCAGGTGTACTCTAAATGTGCATTAAACTACAGCTCCATTAAGCAGTTACAATGAAGGTAAAGGGCACAAGGCTAAATACCACAGGACCTTGTATGGATCTCATGGCTTTAATGGAATCAGGTTTTTAACAACTCTTTTTTCGTTAAATACAGTCAGTGTCAGGAAGATGCGTCCCACTCATAAAGCAGCGCAATGACAATGTACAGTGGCACTAACACAAGGACATAGTTCATCATGACATTTCCAGCAATTCCCAACTGATTAGGGTCATTATGTTGGAGGTCTGATTTATGTTGTCATTTCCTCTCACCGATCCTGCATCAATGAATCTTAATGAATTGGTAAATAAGGGTGAAGATTACACTCTATGACACTGAAACATTCCTCATTCTCAACACCCGAGATTTATGTAGCCAATTAGTGACTAACAGAGAAAATTGGCTGGCAGAAAAATAATATTCTTTATGGTACAAAATGGAAAAAGCTTTCTCGTTGAAGGGCAATGCCACAGCAAAAGTCCATAAAGTAGCTTGATATGTGGAAACACAAAAGATGTTTAAAATGTGCTGTAAGAGGTTCCCTAGTAAAATGCTTTCACTGTGGGTTTTTTGTTGTTGTTTTTTTTTTTTTGATGTCTCATTTTTTTAAAGGTTATCGGTTTAATATGCAGACCTGTATTTTATAAAAGAGAAAAGTTGGCCTTTTGGGGTAAGGAGTTAAGTGTACCCCTACATGACCCAAGTGCTAATTTTTGTATTTACTGACATAATGGGAAAAAAAAACAAGTAGACAACCCGTTATTCCCCCCAGTTTTAGCCATTAGGCCAGCTTCTCTGACTTCTTGTAGACAGGTAGCCATAATAATTTGTACATAATCAGGGAGCACTAAAATCTTTCATTCTGATTAATTACTGGTAAGTGTGCTTAAAGTACAGAGCGTGTTTCAAATACCAGAACTTTTTAATTTAAAAAATAGCCTAATCATTAACACAGAAATCACTCCACTTACTAGTATTATTTTACATTCACCTGTTCCTGACCTCATTATAAAACCAGATGAAATGACTGTCATAAACAGGGAAAAAAGGTAAAAATTCCCCAATGAAACATAATTCAGAAAATCTTGGCTTCACCTAGAGCTCGAAGCGTCACCCTACAGTGTGTGTTCATGAATGCAAAGCATAGCTTCAGAGTCATTACTGCTTAAGTATATACTTAATGCTGAATACTGTCAGAAAAAAAAAAAAAGGTCCTCAAAATCCACGTATTTATTCAGATTTCATCATCTGGGCTCCATGATATCCTTGTACAATATGCAAATCAGCCATGTCTCTTTCTTTCCCTTGTTTTCTAGTCAATGTCACCAAGAGAACTTGGGAATTAAAAAAAAAAAAAAAGTTGTATCAGCTGCACTGGGTTCTCTGAACCCTCTCATTAAGCTACCCAGGGTGTGGTGCACAATAACAACAACAAGACGGCATCTGCATTGACAGGGCAGCCGGTTCTTTTCAGTTCTGGAATGCTCCACAACCACTCAAGTATCCTCCTTAAGAGTTGCTGCTTCATCAAGGGCTTCTGGATAATTGTGCCACTTCTGTCAAGCTCGGATCATGTGTGAGGCCCTGCAACCTTCAGGACTCCCTGCAAACTTGCAGCTCACAATTAGAGCTCCTCGGGCCGCCTGGAGTTGCACAAGGTGCTCCAAACAGCAGGGTTGCCGAGGAGAGAGCAGGAGCCAGAGCAGACATCACCCATCACTGGGTAAGGGCAGGGGAGGGGGAAATAAGGGAAGAAAGAGGCAAAACGCGCCCCTGCAAAGCCCGGAGCCTTACAAGAATATCACCCTGTTGTTGCTGGGTGTTTAGAGATGGCAGCAGCTTTTTTAAATGGATTGTCTCTGTTGTTCTTTAGGCAATTTCTCAGAGAACAAATGGAGCAAACTGGCCAGTGAAACGGGGAGGGCATATGCACTGCTTCTGACTTGTTCTGGTACCAAGAAACTTGTACCCGCACAGCAGGATGCCTGGGGCAGAGGAAACCGCCCTCCCAAGGAGCAGGGTGCATCTAGGATGCAACAATGGATCAATCCTCAAAATCCTCCCCCTCAAAACAAAGAAACAAGGGGGAGAAAACTGCATCTCCTTTACCTATCATGATGAACAGATAATATTTTAAAGCGCGGAGCACCAATACTGTCCAGAACAAAACAAACAAACAAAACATTAAATGCAAGTATTTTAAGAGTCATTCCAAACCAGTATAAAAAACCTGCTAAGCCAAACCCTGTGGGCAGAGAAGGAACTCTGGGGGAGGAAGAAAAGGTTGGTACATCAAATCAAGGGTGGGCAGCTGACAGTCTGCTCCTGAAACTGGGAAGAGCCAAGAGAAAACTCTACACATGTTTTATTTTAAAATCATTATTTGATACTGATTCCAAATGAAACTGTTTTGTAAAATATTTTCACAGTAGGTGGCATCACTTATCAACTGTAGGAGGGGTGTGGTGGCTTGAAGCATATTCCTTTATTAAATTATCAAATAATCATCTAAATGGCTTTCACACATTCTGTTCCACTCGGGACATACCTCCAAGTATGGCAGGCCTGCCAGAGTGAGGGAAAAAGATTCCAGCAGACTTGGACTACCCAGGTCCTGGTTCTTTGCTGTCCTCTTTTATCACACAAGGGAAAAAGTGAGTTTTCAAATCCACTTTCATTCAGTAACAGATCGCTCCCGTGACACGCTGTGTTTGTGGAGCTGACAGCAAAGCCCCCCTTTTCTTTTGAAAGTCAATGGGGATACTTGGATTTAAAATAGCTTCTTTAGGGGCGCCTGGGTGGCGCAGTCGGTTAAGCGTCCGACTTCAGCCAGGTCACGATCTCGCGGTCCGTGAGTTCGAGCCCCGCGTCGGGCTCTGGGCTGTTGGCTCGGAGCCTGGAGCCTGTTTCCGATTCTGTGTCTCCCTCTCTCTCTGCCCCTCCCCCGTTCATGCTCTGTCTCTCTCTGTCCCAAAAATAAATTAAAAACGTTGAAAAAAAAAATAGCTTCTTTTTTTTTTTTTTTTTTTTTTTCAACGTTTTTTTATTTATTTTTGGGACAGAGAGAGACATAGCATGAACGGGGGAGGGGCAGAGAGAGAGGGAGACACAGAATCGGAAACAGGCTCCAGGCTCCGAGCCGTCAGCCCAGAGCCCGACGCGGGGCTCGAACTCACGGACCGCGAGATCGTGACCTGGCTGAAGTCGGACGCTTAACCGACTGCGCCACCCAGGCGCCCCAAAAAATAGCTTCTTTAGGGGGGCCTGGGTGGCTCAGTCGGTTAAGCGTCCGACTTCAGCTCAGGTCATGATCTCATGGTCCGTGAGTTCGAGCCCTGCGTCGGGCTCTGTGCTGACAGCTCAGAGCCTGGAGCCTGTTTCAGATTCTGTGTCTCTCTCTCTCTCTGACCCTCCCCCGTTCATGCTTTGTCTCTCTCTGTCTCAAAAATAAATAAACGTTAAAAAAAAAAAAAACTAAAAAAAAAATTAAAATAGCTTCTTTACTTAAATGAACCATAAGTCAGTGTTACTCGTTCGGACTTGGAAAAATGAAGATGTAGGCTGTAAAATTAAAAACTAATGATGAAACACAAGCACACTGGAGTTTAGGCAGACCGGCTCCTGCAAACATACTTCCATCTTTTTTTATGTTCAAGAGAAAGGCAATGAACTAATCGTCCTTTTCACATTATAAATGCCATGCATTCAAAAGCAAGACAAGACTTCTGATGCTACAAATACTTAAGCAAGAAAGAACCAACCTGGCTACAGCTTTAAGGAAACCTAGGCGAGCTTTCTAATCTTTAAAGAGAGAATTAATTTATTACAAATATCCAAGGGTTGTGTGGTGGGGGGGCAGGGATGTCAACAGACAACACCAACTCAATGACTCAGTGGTTATGCTGGAGAAAGTACAGATTCTGGATGCATCAAATTTCTCCTCGCGCATTAAAAAAATAATAATGGGCAATAAGCACTATTTACCAGGCAAACTTTTCAAAATATGGAGTAGAGAATAAAAAAAATCAGGAAGAAGTTCAACAGGGAAAATAATGACAGACAATAAGTAAGCAGGAAAAGCCTCTTTTTTTTTTTCCTTTGGGCACATAAATAATTTTGGTGCATTCTAACCAGATTGTGGTCTAGGGAGATGTCAGAGAATGTGGGGTGTCAGGACCCAGATTCCTAGACATTTAGAGTGAGAGTAACAGGCAATTTGCCTGTAGGCAAAGAGTTCATACTTCAACGTTATCTCCTACATGAAGGCCACATTTATTTTCTGGGTGCGCCTTCCAACACATGTGGAAAGGACTCTGTTCCCGAGGAAGAGCTTCAGAGTTCAGAGGGGAATTGGTACTCAGCCTGTTTCAGAATCATCACCTTGAAAGGAATTTCAGGGGGTTGTCTAGTCTGTCCTAGGTCACACCTGAAAAAGATCGTGTGTCCAAAACATTCACTCTGAAGAAGCCGGGTAGCTTAGGCAAGTGAGATAACAGAAGGGTAATCTGATAGTATGAAGATAAAAGATATGCCACCATTTATTAATGGCATTCAATTAGCTGAATTCACATATTAGTAAATCTTAACAGTTAGAGCAGGGAGGGCAAATAGATTTCATGCCAAGCACTATCGATTAGCAAGAAGCTGGCACTCTTTAAGAGAAAGATTCATAGACCACAGTCAGGCTTGCTGAGAAACAGCACTGTGATCAATTAGCAATGTCTGCTGTGAACACTGGCAGAGGGAAGGACTAACAGTTATTGTACCCATCTGCTAGCTACTGCTTTGTATGCAGCAGCCCTCGAAGGATGCTTCATGGCATCTCCAGAGTAGTAAATGAAAGCTAAAATAAGTAAATGGGCCTTCTCTAAGGCAGGAAGCATGTCCGTGTCAAGAGATCTGAAAAAGTGAAAATAGAAAATGTAATTCCAAACCCAAAAATGGTTTCAACTCAGCATTAAAAAAGGGGGAGGGGGGAGGGCAGGGTGCCTCAGACAGTTATAAGCATCCGACTTCAGCTTGGGTCATGATCTCACGGTTTGTGAGTTTAGTCCCACGTCGGGCTCTGTGCTAACAGCGTGGAGCCTGGAGCCTGCTTCCAGTTCTGTGTCTCCCTCTCTCTCTGCCCCCACCCCCCACCCCCTGCTCATGCTCTGCCTCTTTCTCGAAAATGAATAAACATTAAAACAAAATTGAAGTGGCGGGGGGTGCTCCAAAGGACTCTGAAGGAGGGACCAAGGATGCACACATGGACAGCCTACCGAGGGGAAATGTAGATTGCAGCACATGGGGTAGCTTCCCAGACTATACCCCCTAACTGATGGCTGCAGACACCGGGAAGGACAGGAGAGGGTAAGGATGGGCACATCTTTGGAAAACAAGGAAGGCAGGTAAGAAGACTTTTAGAACACACGGAAAAGCGATCAGACAAAGAACTTAAGGCCTTGGTATATCAAAGTTGCTTTTAGCTCAAATCAGACATCATTACATGACAGAATTGTTGCCCTTTCCTTAGGGGTTTGTGTTCTTACTCCGCGTGATTGCAGTTACTCTCTTGGGTGTGGGGGCTGCTACCGGCCTGTCCTCTGACACAACCATTACTACAGGCACACTTCCACAATGTTCAGAACTGCTGTTTCTTGCACGTCAATTTGGAGACACGGAGATATAAAAGGCCACACCTCCAGTTACAAGAAATCGAGATACCTTTCACAAGCACAACAGAAGGACCCAAACAAGTGTGAACTATTACATTTAAAACAAAAAACAAAAAACAAAAAAAAACCACACCCTAATCTTTTTGGACAACTCGAGTAATTGCCAAACGGTGGTTAGGGACGAACGCCTCAAAACACTAACCATCCATTACATCCCAGCTCCAAATTAATCCAACCAGCAGCCTTCGCCTCCTGCATCTAAGACCACCCGACACAACAAAGCACCCAGGAGCATCATAGGCTGTCCTTCCAGAATCTACCCTTATGGAAGAAATGACGGTAATAGTATTGCGGGCAGGGGATGGGGGGTGGGGGGGCAGGGAGCAGGGCTGTTCTTTAAAACCTTACAGCTGAAAGTCGCACTGCCTTCTAGAAAGTTTTGCAGCTCCAAGGACATTGCTAGGAGCAGCTGTTCCCTCCTGTTCAGAGATGATTTGCTGGTGGGCAAGGGTGGTGGCTCTCCTCTCGGAGGTGTCTGCAAAGAAATGTTTCGTGCGGATGACTTGAAGGCATTTTCCTCCCCAGTTATGCATAGGACAAAAGCTACCATTAACATGATTCCCCTGTGAAGTTCAAAGAGTCGAAGACAGGCCAACTAGGGGTAAGATGATTGAAAATGGAAGCAGTGTATGGAAAATTTCAAGCAATAATCATAGCCAGGAGCCAGTGGCCCAGAGATATAAACACCCTGAAAACCAATTGATACTAATGAAGCCGCAGCTTGAAGGCAGCCTAGGGCACGGGGTGGGGGTGACCATTTTCAGCACTTAACAAGTGAGTGGGCACATTTCGTGCTGGGTACTGATCTTTGCCAGGACCCAGGGTCCCTATGGTCATCTCACATCTAATACCCTGTCCCTTGACTTAAGGACCAAAAAGTAAAGTGGGATAATATCCCACTTGAATGCTTGCTTTTAATGGATGAGGTGACAGTTATAATTTCCATGTGTTCATTCCAGTGAAGGTTTCCATCTATTCTAATGCGAGGGGAAAAAAAAAAAAAAAAAAAAAAAAAACAACTTAGAAAAGACTGCATATTGAATTTCCCTGGGTTTCTAAAGAATGACATAGATGCTTAGGGAAAAAACTTTTCGGTGTGTAACATACCTTTCCGCAGGGGTTGGAGTTATTGAAAATTTACAATTAAAATCGTGTTTCCCCTAAATCATCTATCTGTACAGTGAATAGAATGTGAGGAACATGTGAATTGTTAATGGATACTGATTATGAATCCTCTTGAAAATCAAAGAATCTTTTCATAAGGCAAACCACATAACTCCAATCGAGCAAAACTGAATTTTCATGTCTTGGGTTGAAGCCACGTGTGCTATTTATGTGTCCAGATAGTTAACAAGGTTTCTGAAGGCAGGGAGCCCATCATGCCTAATAAGACAGATACTTAATCAATACGTGTTAAATAATGTACATTCATATAATGTTGTCTCTCTCCTAAAAACAAAACAAAACAGGGCATCTGGCTGGCTCAGTTGGAAGAGCGTGTAAGTCTTGATCTCAGGATCATGAGAACAAGCCCAAGACTGGGTTGGCAATAAAGATTACTAAAAAATACATAAATAAACTCTAAAAAAGCACATAAAATTTACTTAAGGAAGGGTACACCTGTACTAGGTAAAGAATATATATCAAGAAAGTATCGGGGCGCCTGGGTGGCTCAGTTGGTTAAGCGTCCAACTCCGGCTCAGGTCATGATCTCACGGTCCGTGAGTTCGAGCCCCACGTCGGGCTCTGTGCTGTTTCAGATTCTGTGTCTCCCTCTCTCTCTGCCCCTCCCCTTTTCATACTCTGTCTCTCTCTGTCTCAAAAATAAATAAACGTTAAAAAAAAAAAAAAACTTTAAAAAAGAAAGTATCAAAGAGACAAATGCATCTATATACCTAACAGAAAGTCCCCAATAGGATCCTGTGGACCCAGGGCCCCAGGTTCCTGCAAGATATCAGAATCCAGCACAGTAAGCAGAGTTAACAAAGTCCACTGGGAACACTGTCTTCTCTCTGATGACCTCTGTTAATGGAACCATTATAGGAGATGAGCCAAAATTTATTGGCATCAAAGATGCTAGCTGAGTATAGAAACGCTTTTCAGGTCCAAGTTTTTCAAACAATAAAATGGGTGCGAGATTCCCCAAAATGATAATAAGGAAGGACAAGGTGTGGAAACAACCAAGTAGTTTCTTTCCTTAGTGACTTCCATGTAGAAATATGTGCCATCTGGGGCTTCATCCCCAAATACTCTCCAAGCATCTACTGTGGGTCAGGTCCTCCGTGAAATACGTTCACTGAAGCTCTCTATCCACTTGGGGGATAAATCTGTGGGCCACTCCATCTGGCCTGCCAGTCACCATGTACACAGAGGTATGATGTACATTCTAGAACTGTATTATCTCACGGAAATAAACTGAAGGCCACAAATGCAAGCCAGGTCTGTAATTTAAAAATATATACCAGCCACATTTTTTTTTCTCTGAGAAAGAGCGCATGCGAGCAGGGCAGGGGCGGAGAGAGAGAATCTTACCCAGGCTCCTCGCCCAGTGCAGAGCCCGACGTGGAGCTCAGCATCACAACAGTGAGATCGTGACCTGAGCCAATATCAAGAGTCGGACGCCTAATCTCTCAAGCCACCCAGGCACCCCTCTGACAAACGCATTTTTTAAAGTAGAAAGACACAGGGGAAATTACTTTTAAAAATGTATTTCATCTAACTTAATATATCCCAAATCTTTTAATGTCAACATGTAATCAACAAAGTTATCACGAAGATATTTTGCATTCTTCTTTTCTCTACTAAGTCACTGAACACGTACGCACACACAAAGCATGTATTTTGTACAAACGACGCATTAATTCAGGCTAGCTGCGCTCTGAGGGCTCAGTAGCCACATCCGGCTGGCAGGTCCCCTGCTGGCAGAGGCCTAAGAACATTCCAAGATTCCAGATTGGAAGAGTTTCTAAATGTAAGGGGCAGGGATGCCATCCACACTGTCATCACTTCACCCGCCTGCAGTGGGACTCCTGAGACACAGCAGAGGGACAGGGCTGGGAAAGGAAGTTAGAGTTTCCCTGAAATGTTCCCACTTCTCTCTCTCCATGTGGACTGCATCGTGTGTAAGAGTACAAGCTGTGAGTCTGTGCACGTCCACGGGGATGCATGTAAACATCTACAGATCCATACATCTATAAATTCTACAGCTGATATTCATTCTGTCACCTGTCAAGATAAAAGTAAAACAGACTTCAATCAAAGGGAAAAGAGGAAACACAGCACTTTCCTCCCCCAAGAAAAAAAGAATTTATCAACAGTCTAGTTTGGGGAGGAGGGGGGTTGATGAAGAGAAGGTGGCTTCTTGCCAGGAATTTATATCACACTGAAGACTGGGAAATTAGGAGATGTCTCAGTTACTTAGAGCACACATTTAAAGTCAAAATCCCCAACAAAGAAGATAAATATGAAAGCCCTTAAAAATCACAGGTTCTCAAAAAATAAGTATCTGAGAAGCACAAAACGCTCTCAAGCTACTGAAAGGTTAGTGTGAGCGTGTAGTGGAATTGAGCCAAGTGCCTTTAGACAGGCAGGCTTGGGTTCGAAGCCCCGTTCAGTCACCTTCTACCCGTGTAAGCAAGCTATTCAATCCGAGCGAACGTCGGTTTCCACGTCAGTAAGCAGAGACAAATAACAGATATTCCTCCAGGGCTCGGTGACAGCGAAATATGCCAAGTTCTTAGGCAGCTGCTATTCGATGCATGTATGTACAATACACACACGAGATGCAGTTACATAATAGATACACGTATATCATAAGTATATGTAGGTAACAAGAACTATGTACATAGTGTACATGTATAGTATGTGTAAGTGTGTGTGTCTCTTTCGGCAGTGACAAGCAGGACTGAACTGCAGTGGCCAGGAGTATGGACTCTGGAGCTTTCCTGAAGGAGTACAAGTCTTGGTTCCAGCCCCACACCTGTGTGACCTAGAGCTGTACACGCATCATGGACGCCAGGGCTAAAAGATGACAGTAACAGTGCCTATCTTGACCACTTGTTGGAAGGATTCAGTGGTATCACATGTGCCATTCACTTAGTACATGGCTCTTGCTCATAAACTCTGAGTTATTATTACAGGCATGAGTCCATAATCTGGGCTACAGGTCTTCCGGGGAGAATTGCTACTGTCCAACTGCGAAGACTGGACGTTGGCTCCCATACAAGGCGGGGGCCAGAGGAAGAACAGATTGATTATGGGGTCTACAATCCAAATACCATCATGCATATTTAGAGGCCTTACACCAGAGAAAGCATCTCCTTCTTTGTTTTCCTTTTTCCTTTTTTTTTCCCCCCAAAATTTTATTTTTAAGTCATCCCTACACCCAATGTGGGGCTCAAACTCACAACATGGAGATCAACAGTCCCACACTCTGCCAAGTGAGCCAGCCAGGCACCCTCCTCATTTTCTTATTTGATGCCCACATGCCTACAGGAATAAGTACGATGATTTCAACCAGAAACTATTTCTGGAACACCTATTATGTGCAAGGGGTGACTCCACGTGTTAGGAATTCAGATTAATATTCCTTGCCTTCAGGGAACTTAGCTTCTGGCGGTATTTCATTCATTTGTTTATTCAACTTCCCAGAAGTAGGAAATATCACAATGGGAATATCTGCTCGATTAGTGGCATGGTCTGAACTGAGAAAGTCTAGCCTAAATTATTATAAAAATGTTCTAGACTATTACCTAAAATCGTTTCTCCTTTCCCCCGTCTCCTTCAATGGTATGGGAAACAAAGTATGTCCACATTTTTGAAAAATATAATGTTGGATACGACATTATAGCCATACGCAAAGGTTTTTAGAAGCTTTTTTGCACATCTTTGCCTTCTGTGGTGCTTCTGAAATGAGGTACAGGGAGAGAAAAAAAAAAGCTCTTTAAGGTATATGCTTCTCGAGAAGTTCAAATTGCTGAATAGCCTGACATCACACGAACAGTTTGGCAGCATTTACTTAATTCAAAAACAGCTGGGAGAAGAGACATTCACTTCCATTAGGATTTCCAGAGTCAGGGGCACCTGGCTGGCTCAGTTCCCGGAGCATGTGAGTCTTAATCTCAGGGTCATGAGTTCAAGCCCCACATTGGGCTTGGAACTGATTTAAAAAATAAAAAAAATATGAAAAACAAATTCCACAGTTATGCAAAAATTCCCTGTTCCAGTTGTCACTGCTACAAGGCTGAGTAAGCCTGTATACACTTCATCATGGCAAGACCAGGAAATCCCTGCCCGCTGCGGTGTTGGAAAAGGCAGCCTCCTGACAGAACTGCTGAGGGGAAGGGATGCAAATGGTCTGGCAAAAGTTTGGGTCAAGAGGCTTAAAACTGGGGAACGCTTACAAAGGAAGGGCAAGACTTTTAGCTCCAACAAATGAGGATGGACACAGCCAATTACTCTGCTTTAATACGCTTCCATTTGCCCAGGAAGTAGCCTGCAGGAGAGTCAAGAAGCTTGAACTATTTTTAGGCCCATGACCCTTTTAAAAACACAGAGCTAAATTCGGTCCTCAGTTACACCCACTCAACTCCCACTGGCTTCAGCGGGAGCCACAGGGAGAACCCGCTCAAGATGTCGAAGAGCTTACTTATGCTTTTGCATTCCTTGGTTCAAATGGAATGAGAATGACAGTTTACTGGCTGAGACTGGCTTTCGAAAGCCACCCAGCGGGTCTCCTCCCTCCAGGGGGGGTGCAAAAGGCAGGGTCTTACATTCCAAGGACATGGCTGCCACACAACTGGATAAAACTTGTGTTTATTTGACGATCTGTGCAGGGGAGGGGAGGAGGCGGGGGGGGGGGGGGTGAGAGGAAGAAGATCCTTTTGAAAATGGTAGTCAGTCTATCTTGGAATGGTTTAAAATTATAATCTCATCTATAAAAGCCCAGATTGGAAGAATTGTCTTATGTGGGCTAAATTAAACTTTTGCCTCCAACTAGCATGGGGCAATTACAATAAGGGATCACGTGAAGTTCACTGCTGTTGAATGCAACACGATTTGTGACCATCAACTACAGTAGAGTGGGGGAAGGGGGGGGCGGGGGGGGGGGGGGAAGCATCATTTATAAATAATAGGTCCCAAGTCTGACTTGGGGGTGAGTGGAGAGCATTTGGCATCTCAAATTACTTTAACTGGGGGCCTTCATATCCCATGGAAAGGACACTTTGTCCCCCTCCACCGTCTCTAATCCTCCCTTCTTAAAGGAACACTCAGCAAGATAATGAATCCTTTAAATGTTACATCTTCTGTCGTGCATTATTGTGGTGCAGAAACTCTTCACATCAAACAGTCATCAGGACTATTACAAAGTGGGCTTATAAGAGAGGGGCTGAAAAGGAGCTGTGTGAAAAGAAGTGGAAAATTAAAGCTGAAGCAGTCGAAGAAAGGGCTTAATTTACTGGCATGTACAGTATGCAAATGAGATTACTCTCAGCTTAACTGCATCATTTATGTCCATAATAACGGCATCATCATTACAGGGCTCAAATTAAATTACACCATAATTAGCATATCAAAGTGATTGGTTAAAGTTTAAAACAAATACCCAATTTTGTTAATGAACAGCTGTAATTGTCATGTACACTTCAGTGAAAACTCTCTAAACAAATATATGTTTTAGAAGGGAGGAAGATGTTTTTTTTTTTTTTTCAAGCAGACAGGTCTGTAGCAGAGGTAAATTACCTAAAAAAGAATGACATGGACTATTCTATTAATGTTAATATATGCTGATCATTTTCAGGTAATAAAGCATTCTATCAAAACAAGGCTTCACTTATATTTAGACACCTTCCCTGCTCCTGAATGTGACAAACCACCAGAACCCAGTTTCCACTTGCCGCAATGATGGCAACGCAGGGGTGACCTGTCTCAAACAAGCAAAGGACATGTTCAATAACATGCTATTACGAAACCTCCATACTTATTGAAAAGACGTCCATACTCAAATCGCGCCCACTCAAAGCTGATTTTCTCCGCATTCCAGCCGAAAGAGGGAAGAGTGACAGAGCCAGAGAACTTTCGGAATTTACGGGGTAGACCAGAATGCTCCTAAGTTGATGACCCTACAACATGTTAGACAGCCTCCAATTCAGGCTCCCCTCCTGGAATCAGAGCGGACCTACATAGCAGTCCCAAACATGCAGCTGCACTAGGGAAGTTTTCGCTCTTCCGTCATTAAAATAAATCAGGAGGCACAACTAGCTGCTCTGTCAGTGTTGGCTAGAGCCAGCATGCACACGCGTTTTAGATATGCAAAACCAGACACGGATAATAAGCTTGTTTTCAAACCTTTTTGTTATAATCATTTAATGTCTGAAGAGTTTCTACACAAGAATCAATAATCTCGAGGCTCACGTGCAAAAAAAGCTCTCCGCCTAAGATTCTCCCCATTTCTTACCAACGCACCCCATATGTTCTCTGCTATATCTGTGAGGGTAACCATCCACTGTGATATACAGCAACGCAAGCCAAAATATATTTTTCCCAAAAAGAAAAAAAAAAAAAACGCACTTTCAAATAGACTTAACAAGCAAATTGAATGTCTTATTAAAATCGTATTATCTAAACAGTGTTCAAAAATTTAAAGAAAGTAGCTTTTCATTTTATTCATCGAGGAATCCATTAAAGCTTAGGCTCTGAAGTAGTATGTAAATTATGTGCCTTTCAAGGTAGAGCTAGGGCAAATTCACTCCATCAACTAATGATGAACCTCATTATGTGCAGGGAGGATTTCATAATGAGGAAAGAGCCACCCGCCATTCCATGTTCTAACATAAATCCCTGTAAAATTTGAATATCTCCCCGTCTAATTAAAGGCTACTAATTCCAATCACCCCCTCCATGGCCCCAAAGTAAAAATAAACCTCTTTAAAAGCACAGACTACAGTTATATTTCTAAAGCAGCACTCGATTCTGTTTGGACTCAGAACCTTCCACTCAGATATGTTTTGCGACAAGCATAATTAGCAGCTTTCTAAGATACAAACTTTGAGGCTGTTCGGGCTCATTTTGGTTAAATACACTGGATTTCTATTTTTCAGAGAGCTTCACCTTGACGGGGCTACAGTGCATGCACAGAAATGATCCACAGCCAAGAAACCAACAGGAATGTGCGAGCGTCGTAATAACGTAAAATAAAATTCTTACACTAGAGTTCCAGGCTGAAGCTGAGATGTTCAGGAAAAAAAAAAAAAAAACAAAAAAAACCCAAAAAACCAAAAACAAAAGAAACGCGCGTTGTGGCATGAACCCGGGATTACATTTGGATGGGGATGTATTCAGACCTGCTTGGGAACAACATACTTGATTCTGGAACACAACTGCTTACTTTTAATGCGGTTTGAACTAATGAACAAGTACAGCCCAGCGTGTCACAAGCCATAGAGCTATTCCCTCTTGTAATCACTGACTTTGATTTTTTTTTTTTAACCGAACACTACAGAACGCAAACCCAACGTTGCCAAACATATTTATTATGATTAATAGCCTGTAATATCTCTCACTAAGGCTTAATTTGCTCTTTTTTTCAATTATGAATCTGCACTACTCTATTCCAGTCCCCTTTGCAGGTAGAGATGAAT
This sequence comes from Neofelis nebulosa, assembly GCF_028018385.1. Taxonomy (NCBI): domain Eukaryota; kingdom Metazoa; phylum Chordata; class Mammalia; order Carnivora; family Felidae; genus Neofelis; species Neofelis nebulosa. The sequence continues at coordinate 131,417,462 of NC_080785.1, read as the reverse complement.
TTCTTGTGGTCTTTACTCTTTGTATTGAACTGCCACCCAGCAAGGCACAATTAGTTAAAAACAGCAAATCTCCACCTTGACTCTATCAGAGCACCAGATTAGGCGAAATAAGAGAACCCAAATCAGTGAGAAACATGTGAAGGTGTCCAGGGAATTAAAAGCAATTAGACCAAAGGAAAAAGGAAGAGTCCATACGCTGGTCACCCACTAACTCACACCTTTACATTAGAATTCAATTAAAAAAAAAAAAAAAAAAAAGACAAAGAAAAAAATATCCTGGATCCTCTATTTAATTTTGATAAACTGAATACACAGAATCCAATAAGGAAATCTTATCTGCTGTCGTCAATTCCACTGTCCCCCCAAAAGTCTGAACCCCAGTTTGGTAATGCCATTTACACACCAGCGTGACACCAGGTGTAACATTTCAGGAGCTAACGAGTCCATTCTACTAGAGATGCTGCTGCTTTCTAAGTTGCATAAAAATAAACTCCACTCCATAAAAGCTGCCACAGTGCGTGCTCTCTCATCCCTGGGCTCCAGGCGTGATCTACACCACCACCCCCCCTGCCTTTTAGGTCAGCCACTCATGCATTAGGAAGACATCCCTCCCAAAATAACTCGGCCCTCCCCCAAAGCACAGAGTTGAGCAGCCTACCTTTGTTCTGGAGTTGCAGATAATAACAGGCAAGCCTCAAGACCATGAGGATTTGGAAAAGATCAGGAGAGTTGAAGAAAAAGAAGAAGGAAAAGAAATACTCCAAGTAGAGAAGAATTGGAAGAAACAACAGGAAAACCCTTCTAATGAACTGTAGTGGCTGCCACAGGATCGGGGGTGTCTTCACCAGTGTTTACACCAGTGAGTACACCCCTGTTCCATCTCATCCACAACTGGTGGCATCCCCCCCCCCCCGAATCTATGCATGACAATTAAAAGCAACTGCACCTCTCCGTTTGGGAGGGGGACCACAAAAGACCTCCGCAATATTTCTTTACAATGTCTATATCACTGATGAGCATTAGTTTGAGTGACAAAGGTCCCGGGCTAAATCAACATTCTTACCTTAATGTTCCTAGTAAAAGGCTCCAGGAAACATAACTCATGAGACATGTATGCAAAGATGTGTCTCAAGGAATTAATCCAGAGCCCGCAGATGAAGGGGGGGGTGGGTGGGAAATTTTTTGAAAAAGGAAAAAAGGAGAAAAGAAAAAGCAATGGCTTATTTCCAAACAAACGCAGCTCAGCCCGGGCAGCGATGGCATAAGAACAGGTTTGCATATACAGAGCTCAGTGGCAGAAACGAGAGTTCTGTAGGATTTATTTGACACTTATTTTCCGGAAAGCCTTTTGTGGAGTTGTACGGTTTGTTTCTTATTGTCTGAGAGGCAGTTAGGCGCTTTCTCCCGGAGGGGGCCCCTCAACCCCTGGGCTTGGCTGCCTCTGACAGGGAGGTAACCATATTAGGATGTGTATGGTAAAGTAAACAATAACATAGTTGCAATGAAATGGAATTTTTTTTCCAAGCTAATGGTGTTGGGGTCAGTCTGTCTTTTTAGCCATTCCCACTAATTTTGTTTCCTAGTTCAAACAGGCCCTCCTCCTCCCTTTTTTTTTTTAAGTGCTAGCTGTTTCCAAATATCTGACTGTAAATTTGCTGAGAATGTTTGCAATGTAAGAAAAAGCTTTTAACATCCAAATAAAGATCCTGCCAGTTTAATCATTAAAGGGGATGTGAATTTTCAAACCCTTGCAAAGATCCAACTCTCCCCTACTTTCCTCCCCCCCCGACCCCCACCTCGATATCTCCCTGAAGGTTAAAATTACTTGGTCATTTAAAAGTACCTTCTAAATAAATCAGATTTTTAAAGAAAGAGACTGTTACCTTCATAAAAATTCCACATTCACATACGGTGTCACTGAGTGAAGTCTTAACCGTTCATGCGCCTGAAAATTTATTACCTGAAATTTCTAGGATGGTTACTTTTACATGATAAAGCTCTTTCCCACCTCCTCCAACCCTCGGTTTCCCCCCCCCAACCCCGCCCCGCCCGGAAGGAAAAAGTAGGCATAAAACACTGTTGTCAAGTCGGCCTCTAGAAATTAGCTAACCAAACAAAAAATATTAAGAATGAGTTCTCAAGATGTTGCAAATTTAGGAAAAGTTCTGCAGGTCCAAAGACAACAATAAAAAGTAGGGCTGCTTTCTGCCCACTGTCACTCAGTAGATTTCCCGCCGAAGCAGCGAGGGAAGCATCCCCGTCCAAGGTCAGGGTCAGGGCCGGCGGAGGAGGGCAGCGGCGCGACTGAGGAGCACGGAGGGTGGGTGCTGGGGGACAGCCGGCCAGCTGCCAGGCAGCCCAGGGCAGAGCGAGCTCCCGTGTCTTGGTCCCGTAGGTGAGGGCCCTGCGTGGCTGCTCCTGAAAGCACTTTCCCGGAGAGATCTGCCCAAATGCGGGTGTTTAAGTAGCGGCCAGCCCCTCGGTGTGCAAGGAGGGGTTAGAGGCACAGCACTGCTGCCTGTGAGGACCCCAGAAACCACCCCCGCCCCAGGCACAGAGGCAAAACACGTGGCGAGAGCCACAGGGCACAGGCAGGGGAAGAAATGATACATGCAATTAAGAATGAAGCCAGGCCGATGGAGCAAACACAATACACGTGGCCCTGGTGCAACTTCCAGAGCTCAGAAAAAGAGCGCCTCCCCAGCCCGGAACCCCTGGGCGGGCCTCTGCATGGCCTCGCTGCTTATCAGATCCGTATCACACAGAAACCTAAAACCCCTGCAACTCATGTTTTATTAAAACATGTTTAGCATTCTTCTTAAAGATAGGTTTTAACCCCAAATACCCATGAAATTAAATCTCCTATGCCACTTATCTGCACTGCCGGGCAAAAACTAAAGTTGAGCTAAACAGAGAGATAGCAAAATCAATAAATCACACCAAACAAGTAGCAGTTCAAAAGTTCAAAGATATGATGGCCAGTTCACTGTGTCTTAGCACTCACCCAATAATAACTGGTCTCCGTCACTCCGCACAGTATAGACAATTTCATGGCATCATTTTCATTAGCCTGTCTCATGGAAAATTGCTAGCTATTTATGTATACGCTAAAATAAATTAGCCATTTCATCGAGCAGTGTGATTCTTATAAAATACATTAACACAATACTCGATTTTCCAGTTGGAGTAAATAAATAAATCAATAAATTCAATACAGGGTGATTCTTTTATTGTGGCGCTCTAGCTCTCAGCGTAAGTGTTTTTATTGGGTTTATTTGTTTCAATAAAAATTGAAATGGGCCAGTGATCTCAGTGCATCTTAGAAAAAAAAAATCTATCCAATATTTGGGAAAGTATTGCGTAGAACGCTCAAACTTAGAATCGTATTCAAAAATCATCTTCACGATAATTATGATTCCACAACCTCATTCTGATGGGGATTTCACAAAGGGAAAGGCAGAATCTGCCAGGTGCTTCACTCTTGTCGCGTTTCTGTGCCAGAGACCCGAGTCTGGGGGTGAGGCTTCTGAAAGACAGCAGCCCCTCGCTGTGCTGCGACCTTATGCCTCGGACGTGCCTCTTCCCTGGACAGGGAGAAAGGACCGAGGGGCAACTGCCAGCTGGCCTCTTCTGTCACACCTTACGGAACGCCATTGATTGTGGCTCAGAGAAGGCCATTTACTCCAACCCCTGGGGGAAAGACTGGGGTATCATGATTGCAAGAGAGAAGAGAGAGGTGTGCTGATGCTGTAAATAAACTCAGGCCAAAGGCCTGCCAGCAGCTCCCGAGGCGAAACGGAGAACACAGCAAGCAGGGGATTTTTCCTGGGTCACCAGTGCAACTGAAATCAAAGGAGGAGCAGGGGAGTGGATATCTGTTGTTTATGCCTGCCCAACATCCACGCTCCTTTTCCTCTGATAACACCAGCTGCATTTTTCTTTAGGGGAAGTGCCCCATACCCTCTGGCTGGTGAGCCACAGTCCTGGGATGCATCTCCCAGCTCCAGAGGTGGAGCCATAAACCAAAGTCTGACCAATCAGTGCCATCTGCTCTACTGGCCGCCCTGATTGGCTGACGGATGGACAGGTCCCAAATCGGAATGGCACTCCGCTCCTAGTATTCTGTAGGAACTACTCGGAGAGGGAGACTGTCCTTTTGCTGGGCTTTTGAGAGCTTTGAGAGCACAGACTGGGCTCGTCCCCACAAAAAAAGAGAGCTGGCTGAAAGAGGTCAGGACACAGCAAGTCAGGGATGAGCCCAAGAGCAGGACAGATTCCTAACAGTACCGGTGGAGGACCATCCCACGCCTGGACTTACCCATTACGTGAGCCAATGAACTTCCCTTATTTGCCCAGCCAGCCGGAGTTGGTGCTGGGTTATTTGCAACCAAGAGGTGCAATACAGGATGTCAAACTAGACAGGTGTTCCATGTGTAGTTCTTCAACTCTACCATATGTATTAGCCCCGATGAGAAAGCAAACCAACTAAAAACACACTAACCGACAAACTCCCACAGCTATTACTCAAAATCTGTAGACCTCACCTATCTATGTATCCTGATCATCGGCCATGTTCTCTTCTCTGCTATCACTGAAAAGAAAGAGCTGGAAGAATGAGTGATGACCCATAGTCCAAAGGACCGCCAGACGAGCTGAAAGCAAACTAGACTAGAGATCTAAAATAAATCCAGTGTGAGGTCTAATAAAGACTTAATATCTCTACGCCCCTGGTGCTGGTGGTTCCAGTCAGCAATGGACCAACAAATCAGTTTTGGTAAATAGCCAGTTGGCATACACAACAGGCCTTGTGTCTTCTGACCAGACTCATGAACAAGGGATGAAGATCTGACTTTCATTCTCTGATAAAAGCTGTATTGAGGTGCAGAGGTGGGATCGAGCAGTCGCTTAGTCCCTGATGGCAAACACCAGTGAGGAGGCAGAGAAGGGGAAAAAGGCCTGTGTGGGTCCTTAAAAACAGGCCAACACAAACTTGCCAGCCCAACACTCTTTCTGAGTCCCTTCTGCACATCCACTGACATTCATAAAAATGTCTACCGGTTGACCAGATGCTCTTACCTGCAGCCTACCAAAGTTTCAACCTGCTGGGCAAAGTGTAAAACTATTATAGGAGATACAAATATTCTAATATGGCATGGGGTATAGCTAACATTCGCTGCATCATACTGATAGAAGGGAATGTGGACAAATTCAAACGTCATCCTTGAGTTTTACTCCTATATTGGTTCTCTAATCACTATAAAAACTACCACTTACCAATTCTCTAACTGCAGTAGAACACACTGTAATTGGCATGGAATTCTTACAATACTTTTCCCATTTCACAGATATGGCAAACTCAGACTCAGGTTAAGTGATTTATGTAAGGTCACAAAGTGAGCAATGAACAGAGTGAGGTTTCAGTGTCGATTGGCTGGCATGCAAAACCCACGGTTGGCTTTAGCCCTGTCACCTTCCTTTCCTTCCTTCCTTCTCAGGAATTCAGTTTTTCATTATAATATGTCATTAATTCTTAAATCTCCAATATCTAACACCAACTAACTGGGAAAAACACACAAATTTCACAAAATTTATATATATTCACAAAATGTACTACATTCTATGAAGGAAAACAGACATGAACCAAGGATGAGAAAAAAATGGCAGGGTCCTGGGGAACCTATTTAAACAGAGTGAACAGGAATGTCCTTAGAGTAAGTGACATTTAAGCTGGGGTGGAGAGGGTGAGGCCCTGCCAGACTGCTTGGCTTTTAGCCCTGGCTCCAGCCCAGCCAGATTGGCAAACCAGGGCCCTGATTTCCTCCATGGGCAGGAAAGGACCCCAAATCAATACAGCCAGGCTTTCTCAGGAGTCGTAACCATAGCAACACAAACAATTAAAAAATAAAACAATAATAGAAGCTACCTATGACTTTATTCTTAATATGCTGGAGACTGTACTAATCACTTGGCGTGTATTTTCTCATTTCATCTTTAAAATAACCCTATAAGACACACAGTCATCACCTCCATTGGTACCCAAAAGCTCAGAGAAGTTAAGTAACCTGCTCTTAGCCACACAGCAGATAAGTGGGAGCCTACACCTGAGCCCAGCTCTGGACGGAACACCTGATTCTGGTACCCCACCCTGGCATTCACCTGCGATGGTCAGCCTGAGCCTTGGTTGCTTACACTAATGTCCTGGCTAATGACAAAGGCCTGGAGTGGAATATCACCCACCCCAAGACATTATGATTTAGATGGTCGGCTCCACTCAGTTTGCAGGGAGAGGGAGAGTGAAGAGGGAGAAAGCAGAGGAAGAGGGGGGACCGATCCCATGGCCCCCTTATTTCTCCCAACCCAGCTATAGTAGTGTTAACTAGACTCCCCTGGTGGCTTTATGGATCCTTCCCTGCCTGTGATTAGGACTATGGGATTTGGGACAAGGCTTTTCGAGGCATCGCCTCAAGTTTTAACCCTACTACATGTCAATATTGTATCAATACACAGGTTACCTGCAGTCTTGGGAGCAGAAGTCACTTTAAACTTCTAGATGAGGAGCTGTGGGCCATCAGAGTCCCCCCACCCTGAAGGGTAGACTTTCTGAACCTCAGCACTACTGACAGGTTGGGCCAATAACCCTTCACTGTGGAAGCTGTTCTGTGCACTGCAGGGTATCTAACAGCATTCCTAGGTAGCATCACCACCACCCCAGTTGTGACAGTAAAAAATGCCACCAGGGGCACGTGGGTGGCTCAGTTGGTTAAGCGTCCGACTTCGACTCAGGTCATGATCTCCCGGTTCGTGGGTTCGAGCCCTGCGTTGGGCTCTGTGCTGACAGCTCGGAGCCTGGGGCCTGCTTCGGACTCTGTGTCTCCCTCTCTCTCTGCCCCTCTTCCCCCCTCGCACTCTGTCTCTGTTTATCTCTCTCAAAAATAAACATAAAATAAATTTTTAAAAGATGCCTCCAGATATTGCCAAACAGTCTCTGGTGGAGAAAATCACTTCTGGACGAGACCCGCACATCTAGAGAAACTCTCCCCGATAGGACTTTCTGTGGACAACTTACACTGTCCAACAGAGTAACCGCCGGGCACTTGAGTCTACCTAGCACTTGGGAATATGGCTAGTACATTGCGGAACGAGACTCTTAAATTTATGTAATTTTAATTAATTTAAATTTAAATAGCCACATACATCTAAGGGCTACTACGTCCTGGACTGTGTGCAGTTTTAGAAGTGTCGCAACTTTTCCATATTCATGAGAATCCGATCCTCGGCAGATGGGTATTTGGTTCCCGGTTTGAAGATTCTATATATTAATTAAAATTTTTATTTTATTTTCAGTGGAAACAGTTTTGGTCCTGACTTCTTAAAAACCCCATGCTTATGGTGAATCTTCTCATTTTTCTAAAAACTTCCATCTAATGTTTATACAAATTCGAATCACAGGTTTGATTAGAATTGCAGACTTATTTAGTTGACTGATTCAGGCAAGAGATGTATACTTGCGGGCTAAAAATAGGTGCATTCTTTAAGAAGCCAGTAGCAAAGTAATCTTTTTCCCTGTTGGCAAAACATATTTGCTTCTCCCTTTAGGCCATGCTGCCAGTAAACTGGGTCTTCGGGGACATCAGCTATCCTGGAGAAAGAGCTCTGCTCTACCAACTCTAATCACCCAAGCCATCTGGAAAAAGAGTGACATTATGGAAGATTTCTTACACAGTAAGATCCCTCCAGTCTGTCTCTCCCCTGAAAACTCCCAACTACACATATTCAGGTGGAACTTTTCCCTGTAGCTCCAAGTGTGATGAATTTTTCAGCTTAGGGAGAAAGATGAGTATTGATGTAACAAAGTGACGGTAAAACCAGCCGTACGACATTATAAATACATCACAGCTGTCAGGATGTTTCTTTCACAATGGGCAAATACAGAAGCACAGAATATTTTCGGGGTGGGAGAGGGTAGTCATACCCAACACCATGTGCAGAGTGTCAAACATCCAGAGCTACAGCTCTGAGCAGGAAGCTGAGCCATCTCCAAAGCATTTCTTGGGTGACATACAGAAAGCCAGAGATGGTATAAAGCCTAATGATGAATAAAGTAAACAAAGCGGTTTGGCTTAATCATCATCTCTAGATACCAAGAAATTTCAGCTTCAGCAGTAATGTAGGAATCGAAAACTACATTGTCATTCTAAACAATACCAAAAAAAAATTTTTTTTTTAAATACCTAAAATAACAACTTCATACCCTTTGCCAGGCACAACCTAGATTTTGAAGTTGATCTTAGCTGGTCAAGTATCAAATGTCACTCCACATGTAGATACTATTCAACAGTCATTCCCAACTTCTCCACCACCCCGTCGCCCTACTCCTCAAACTAAAAAAAAAAAAAAAAAAAAAGACAGAGAGAGAGAAAGGGAGAGAGAGAGAGAGAGAGAGGTGGTCCCCTTCCCCTTCCCAGCTTTCTCTGCAATTACGGACAGACATCTAACTTAGCTCTGGCCAAAAGATATAAGGGATATAAGATATAAGCTATTTTTCCTCCTTGATTGGAGGAAAATCATACAAAGCTTTCTTTCTCTCCCTCTCTCTGCCTTGGCCCCTTCTCCCACTTTTGTGCCTATGAATGTGACTTTGTAGGCAGATGATGCCTGGAGCTGTAGCAGCCATCTTGTGGCCACGAGGAAAAAGCTAAAAGAATCACAGCTAAGCCAACCCAGCAGTCAGTATTATTCAGGTGCTGAACCACTCTTGAAACTGACTACCTTTGGTCTTCTGGGCAAGTAAATGATTAATATCCTTATGTTTTCAGCCACTACTAATGAGGTTTTCTGTTACTAACAGGTGAACACACGCTAATTGACATATCTTAAGTCCTGGAGAAAAATCACTTCCTTAAGGGAACTTGAGTAATCAACGTGTAATTAGCCAATCCTCCTGGCATGGAAGATGGCTCCCTTGTCACTTGAGAACTTATCACTAAAGAAAATTATTCTTAGTCTTTAGAGGCTCCCTGAAGAAAAACACCACCCCTTCACACCTACTGTGTGTGAATTCTGTGCAAGGCTTTTACTCAAGTGATTTGCTTATACAACCTCATCTAGTCTTCCAACAACTCTGTGGAGGAGGTACTATAATTTATCCAAATTTCTGAGGAGAAGAAACAGAAGCAAAGAGAGGTAAAACAGAATGTCCCAGGCCAAGAGCTGTTAATGGAAAACCTGGTCGCACAGTGGGTCAATGGTTATATGCATAGCCCCGGCTATAAAACGTGGATAACTGCAACCAAGTGATAAACATTTCATGTTCTAAGACATAATGGAAGAAGCCTGGGCTCAGAGCACAGGACACCCAGTCACATGAGCTGTGCCTGGTAACCGAAGACAGGATTCTGTGTCTCATTCTCAAGAGCTATGGATGCTCACATTCAGGTGACAGTCACCATCACAAGTAGGCACAGATGTCGCTTTAGCGTTGCCTGTCTCCGCACCCTGGAGGATGGAATGGGGGCAATGCCTGTAGCACCTCGTGCTTGCTGGGTTCCCCCGTGTTTCAACACTAAAGGAACCAAAGAGGTAAATACACTTCCAGGGAAGTTGTAAAAAAAAAAAAGAAAAAAGAAAGGAAGCACGGGTCAGAAAAAAAAATAGCTTCGAAATACTGGAAGGCAAACTGGCGAAATGGATAGGTGCAGCACACCTACGTGCGTGGGGGAGAGGGGAAGCAAGGCGGCATGCAGCTTAGGGTAGTGAAGAACCATCAGCCAGCCTGGCTATACACTTACTGGCTGTGTGACCCTGAGTAACTAGCTCGACTTCTCTGAGCCTGAAGTTTCCCATCCATAATGTGGAAATGAGAGAAGGATCTAACATTTTGGGTTGCAATGGAAGTCCAATAAAATGGTACATGTCAAAGTTCTCACCTAGTACACAGTCAGTGCTCACTAACAGTTACCTATCCTCCCCCTCCACTTGCTCCTCATCAGTGCTGACTGATGATGAATTGCAGAATTACTGCACAGGCCCTAGCCTAGTGCTCGGCATGCACTAGGTACTCAGTAAGTGCTCGTTCCTTGGTTTTCCCAACTCTCTTCCCGCCACAAATAACTCAAAGATTTAATTCTGATATGATGCACCTATCGCAATTTTTAAAAATCTGAACAAATTTATCCCACTAAAATGGTTCTGGGTTTGATGCTATGGTAAATTCATAGACAGACAAAATATCTCTGGACATACGTGTACATGACAGGTATGGTAAATAACAAAGAGAAAACTATGCAGTTAAATATACGTAAATGAACATATATTTTCAAATATTATACATGCAAGGATACCCCTATCCATTTGCTAAATTCTCTGTGTGATGAGGAAAGACTTAATTTTAATTTTTAAAATATTTCTTAACAGTTCAAATTTTCTGCTATAAAAGTATACTCCTTATAGAAACTGGAGGACGACATAACTTTTCAAAAGATAAAAAAGAGAAGAATGACCCAACTTCTATCCTCTTGAATTGGTTTTCTAACAGTTGCTAATTTGTCAACCACGTAAATGGCAACAAATCTTTAAGAAGTAAGTAATTTTCTGAACATTTAACTAACCTAACCTCCATGCCCTTAATAAGTTACTGTTCACTATTTTTCCCTCCCAACTTCCTCTTCTCACCAGGAATAAATTCTTCCCCCAATTTCAACCCTTTCTTTTTTTCAAAAATATCTCAGGGGACATCTTTAACCTCCTCCCACCCCATTCATGGTGTGACTAAAGTCTACAGATGGGTTGGGAACACAAAAATAAATAACTTATTAAGAGTCATGACCACTGGGCTGGCCTCATTCATGGAGGTTTCGTGGACTGGCGTTTGCTGAAAAGTTTTTCCTTTTTGGTTGACTGGCCTCATAGAGCCCTGTGAATGCCAGGACTTATGATAAGCAACGACATACTTAACTGTTACATATTAATGTTCATGATAATGCAATCTTTCATTTGGGTGATTTAAAAGTCCCTCTAGTCCGACTTACAGTTAGATATACACTGAATGCTTCATCAATCATAACCATTTTTATTCTCCATCTTGTGCAAAATACTAGAGAAGGTGAATTTCAACTACACACTGAAGAGGGCTTTCCTATTAGCCCTGAAAAATTTCTCTCTTGTCATTTATACATTGGATTCCCAGAGTTCCTGCCTAAGCAATCTGTTCACCTGCACCTTTCACTACAGCAGATCTTATCTACAGAGGAAAAGGAAATCCACATTCATATCTCTTCTACAGGGCCAAATCTTCCTTATCTTACAGAGAGAAGAAAGCACGTCTCAGTTATGGACTAGACAAAACGCCTGGCATCTCAACATGTGAAACGTTTGTGAGCAAGCAGCTTGAGAGGGTCGGGATGACTCAAAACGAAGGTAAAGCAGGATTTAGAAATAATTCGCACCAAGAACCAATGAGCCCCCCACCGTCAAGCAGTAGGCAGTGATCACAGAAAACTCTCACAAATGCACTTGAAAGAGACTACACCTCCTTTCCATTCCTGTAAGGGCTTGTCATAGTTTCAGGGCCAAAATCTTCCCGCAGCTGACCTTGGACCTACAAACCGTGAGGCAAATCAAAATGGAGGAAGGGATCAAATCAGTCACCATGCAAGATGGCAACTCCAATTATCTTCAAAGTTAGAAACCCAACACCTTTTATCGTACCACTACAGTAGTCCCGTATGCAGCCTGCAGCGCCCTCACGTACAACACACAAATCCGTGCAACTATAAACACATAAAAAGCTGTGCCCCAAAATGCTCTGCTTAGGGTACAGGAGAATTAAGACTATCCCTCTAAAAATTTTTTTTAATAAAATCTTATATTCAATATTTAGATTTTGATTTTATGACCTTTCTTCACTTTTATCCTCTTAAATTCTCCCATCTTAACAATCTCCTTTGAGGCTAATAAATTTATGTTTTTATTCCTAGGTCGTTTATAGGTTGATCTCTTGAGGCAAAGAAACATTGAATTATTGGAATTCAGTGTAGAGATGCTTCCAGGGTAAAGGCTCTCTGTTTATTAGCAGAAGAAATGCATTCAACTAATTTGACTTGTAAGTCTGATAAAATCTCCCCGGAAAAACTGATTCTATTATGATGAATAATCCTTTGAGGTGAAAAATGAGAAATATACACACTAGCTTTTATTATATATTAATTCCAACAGGGTCTGAAACGAAACTCAAGTAAGCCATCTTTAAGATGTTGGAAAATGGCAAACTTCCCTGCAAACTACATGCAAGAAGTAATTAAAGTAAATGAACATGAAATTAAACAGCACCCCCATAAAGTCGGATATAAAAGTAAAGATTATTAGAAAAAAAATCGTCTTCCTCCTCTATATTAATCTCATGAATTGTGCGTTTACTCTATTTCTCTTTTATTATTTGATGATGGGTTTTTAGAGCTTGGGTTTTATTAGGACTTGCTCGAGGAAGGTCTTCAGTAAGAAGCTAACTACAGGTCTGAGTATGTTATTACATCTTTCCCAATGACTTAAATACTAGATGAAGCCATACAAGATAAGGGTGGGCTCATCAAGCTTGCTGCAGAGCAAAGCTGGAAGGCTTCCGGATATCACTGATGACCACGTCAAGATCATCAGAAAGGAGATTTAAAGCTACAGTATATGGGACTTTATTTATAGAGGAAAAACTCTGCACCTCCTTCAATAAACTCTACTATTCATGTAAAATTCAGGGACAGCTGGTATTTGTTGAATTTTGGGGGCTATCCAGAATCCATTCTTAGTTCAATTTCTTTTTGGGGAATTACCACCCTCCCTCGCTGTTCCAGGCAGGGTGGGAATCCTCAAAGTCCCCTGCCCTCTCATAGCCATCAGGTGGCTACGTGATGCCAAGTAGGAGCATCTGATTCATGCAGAGCAGGCTGATGTGAGGATAGAAAAATGTGTGCGGAGGGCTGGTTTTAGCAGTGACAGTGATGAGCTGGTCAAGTCATTCAAGCTGCCTTTATGCGGGAATTGTCCTGCCTCCTATCCATTCCCAAATTTCTGTCCATTCAGGAAGCTACTAGCTATTGCCCCGATGAATTCTTGTAAGTTGGCCAGAGGTGATCTCTGTTGCTTGAAATCAAAGAATCAACCGATATGATGGGATGAGCCTGGCTTGACATTGGTTCACAGGAGTAAATGGAGCTCACTCAACCCAAGCTCAGTATAATTCACCTTATGTGATATTGTGCTCTTCTGCCACATTCTGGCCAACAGTCAGTAAAGTCATTAAAGTCCAGTGTCCAAATCTGCAAATCGGGAATCTCTCCTTTCCTGGTCTTGACAGCATAGTGCTAGATAGAGATCACCGAAAAATACAGAATGGGTAAAAAAAAGAGGAGGGGTGTGAAAAAAAGTCTGCAGGATGTGTGTGGCAAGATGAAGAAATCTAGCCCTATGAGCATTTATGGAAGGGATGTGGATTCTTCACCTGGACTTCTGGGAACCATAGCAACCACTGTGATGTATTCTCAGGTATCATGGCAACAATCACAGGGACTTTACAATCAGGCAGCTCTGAGTGTTAATGCGTGTCCTTTCTCTTAGCAGCTGATTCTGAGCAAGTTACATCAACTTTCTGGACTTCAGTTTTCTCATCTGTAAAATGGATAGTATTCACATCTGTAACTCATCAACTAGTTGGCAGGAACAAATGTGATAATAATATCTAGCAGTCCTGATGCACAGCAGGCCCTCAACAAAATGGTCCTCATTATTACTGTGCTTCCTAACATCCGTGGAGCACCCACTATCTTCCTAATGTGCTCTGGGGCAAACAAAGTAAGTTACTTAGGCTCTTACCTTCAGGCAAGAATGTGTCGCTTTCAAGCCTGAAAAGAACACACTAAAATACAGAGCAGACTCGAACAAAGGTTATAATGAAATACAAACACACACTTGTGGGAGTCCAGACAAAGGAGTGAGTCATACAGGCTGGGCTAGGTTGAAAGGCTCCATAGAAGTGATATCTGAGCCAAGCCTCGAAGGATGAGTAGGATGTTAATAGGTAAGGGAGGAAGGAAGAAAGAAAGGAAAAAAAAAAAAAAAAAAAAAAGGAAGGCCTGGCATGGCACCCAAAGTTGAAGGAAGCAATAACATGAGCTGCACAAGTTCAAGGGCAGGACAAAAACAAAGGGTAGAATAAGCCATCTGATATAAACTCCATAAGACCGGGAACCAAGTTGGAATCTGTCATTCCTAGGACTATCCTTAACTCCTAGAGGAGGGCCAGTCCCATAAGAGGCTCTCAATTATTCTGTGGAAGGTTACAGTAGAAGAACAAAAGACGGGCACAATGAGGCTAAGGTAGGAAGAGCCTTGAAGGCCACACCAAGGAGCCAAGTCTTCCTTCTACAGTTGGGAAGGCAATGATAAGGACAGAAAGCAGGAGGCTGACTTTAGGAGTGAAATAAACAGGGCTTGATGCTTGGAAGGATGAGGGAGGGGAACGCAAAAGACAAGAGAGTTCTAAGTAGGCTTTACTCTGGGAACTAAATTTTTTGAACTGAAATGTTTCTGTGTCCACAACTATCAATGGTACTACCCTCAAAGTGGATTTTGACCACAGGGAAACCTTTCTGTCCACAGTTCCGAGAATGGAATCAGCTGCCCCATGAGGGAGTGACCATGTCTTTCAAAGCCTGCCGTCAGAAACAAGAAGATCCCAGGTTTAAAGCCAAATGCACCGTGTGACCTTGCAGAGGCTACTTCATCACCTCTTTGTGTCTTAATTTTATTACCTATAAAATGGAGTCAACAGCAGTACATCTTTATAAGGTTGTTAGGAGGACTCAAAGAGAAGATCTACACGAAGGATTCAGAATGGGTCCCGGCACATACGAACTGCTCCATGAATGTCACCGACTATTATTCCTGTTGTGTCTTTGTTATCTACCAAGGATGGTGAAGACCAAGTCTCAGGGTCTAAATGACTGACTTCCCAAGTCTATGATGCTTATATCGGAAGAAAAGTAAACCCCACAGCATCAGGTGAGAGGGGCAGACTCCAGTCGACTGTCAGTTTCCTACAGATGGACTAGGCGGTTCGTGGGTGAACGACTGTACGAAGAAAAACTGATATAGATTTGAGATGAAACGGAAATGCCTACAAGTTAATAAAACGTCTATATTCAAGATGGCATCACGCGGCGTGAACTAACTACATATTAACCAACAGCCGCCACAGGGAGTGCTTCCTTCTGTGGACTCAGCCTGTGACTTATGTCCACGTCCCTTAGGAAAAGGGGAGCCCAGTCACCCTCACACATAAGCAACTTTGTGGGGGGCAACCATGAGAGTCCCGCTAGGGTCTCAAGATGCCACTCCACTAGATGGGAGAGGTGGGGGGCAGGCAGTAGGGAACAACTAAGGGCACTTGGTAATATTTAGGGAAAGGGGAAGGGATGCAGAGAAGAAACTGGCACAACATGCTTTTTGTTGCTGCTGTTTTAAAGCAGAGGTCCTTTTTGGCCATGTTTTGTCAAATGTCTGCAATGGCTCATTTTTGTCACTACTCTTCATCTTTGCATTTTACACTTTTGGCTGAAGTCTGGTAAGCATTCATACATTCTTAAATGCCATATGCAATGTTAAGTAATTTATTTAGATTAATTTCTTAACCCACACTTTGAGTCATCTTAAGACTGACACTCGAAGGACAGTGAATGGTATGAAAGCACAACGTGAGGCAAAAATAATTAAAAGGTGACTCAAGTTTTGGCTGTGACCTGCATGGGTGATTAGCAAGGATGAAAAAAGAAACATTCTTGAAAATCAAAATGTACAATTCAGTTGATATACTTTATTTCCGGGTTGAGAATATAAGCAAGAATGTGCCTTCGCACAGGAAACTGACACCGAGTACCTTCCCTGGGTCACCTTATATTTGAAATGAAACCTGTCGTTCTTGGGGCAATAATGTCTCCTAGAGGAGTCGATGGGCAGGGGTGCAGCACTGGAGGTGTGCCATCATTCCCATCTGTAGGTGGCCGCGGACCTGCCAGAGGTGGTAAAAGGACCCTTGAGAGAATCCTTGGAGGCAATTATGCCTTGGAGG
Organism: Neofelis nebulosa; assembly: GCF_028018385.1. Classification (NCBI taxonomy): domain Eukaryota; kingdom Metazoa; phylum Chordata; class Mammalia; order Carnivora; family Felidae; genus Neofelis; species Neofelis nebulosa. Next base: position 131,401,348 of record NC_080785.1, on the reverse strand, counting down.
CAATATGCCTCCAGCTTTCTATGTATTAAACAGCAGAAGGGACCAGAAGGTAAGGGGGGATAGCTGCTTTAGAATTTAGCTTTCCACCATACCCCACCTGCCCTTTTCCGAAGTGCAAATTTCTTTGTTTTGAAGTCTGTTTATTTATTTTGGGAGAAAGAGAACGCGCAGGTGGGGGAGGGGTGGAAAGAGGCTCCGAGCAGTCGATGCAGAACCCAAGGAGCCCAACACAGGGCTCAATCCCACAAACGCTGAGATCACGACCTGAACAGAAATCAGGAGTCAGTTAAGCAACTGAGCCACAAAGGCGCCCCGCCAAGGTGGAAATTTCTAATAAAGCATGGAATTTGTTAACCCATTAATTACATTTCCTCCTTTTGGGTGTTCTGTTAAGTGAAGTAGGAGTCCCCCAGGCACACGACGGGGAAACAGAGGAGCCCCTGATAACCTAAGAAAGAAGGTAGAGGATTATACAACCTCCTATCTATACCTTTTACAGTAATAGAGGTCCCTCGCAAAGCTGTCGTGTGGTCGCAGTAACTACGTTACAACACGTTAAGTTTTAGACCGTATTCCATATTTAATAAGTCTGTTTAGATAATGCCACTTTTTATAAATTATCAGTGAAGTTTTCAACACAATAGAAAAACACCTTATTTTTAAAAACCTAGTTTTCAGGGCACCAAGGTGTCAGAGTCAGTTAAGCGTCCAACCTCGGCTCAGGTCATGATCTCGTGGTTCGTGAGTTTGAGCCCTGCGTCAGGCTCTGGGCTGACCTCTCAGAGCCTAGAGCCTGCTTCAGATTCTGTGTCTCCCTCTCTCTCTGGCCCTCCCCTGTTTGTGTGTGCTGTCTCACACACACACACACACACTCTCTCTCTCTCAAAAATAAATATTTAAAAAAAAAAAACAAAAAGGCTAATTTTCTTTAGACTTTAGTTTCCAGTTCTGCACTCTGGAAGTAAGACCAATTCTTAATACTTTCGCATACTTAGGGAGGAAAACGTAAAACTGAGTGGAACGGGAAAGCCCAGAAAAAAAGACTTTTGTCTCTGAGAGAGCTGGATCCAAGGGATGTAACAATCTACGTTTGCTAAGATCCAATGTAGTGCTATGATTAACATGATGTTTTTTCCCCTGAGTTACCCACATCTTCACAACATAAGCAGCACAGCATGGCGAGACAGGCTATCAACTTCTGTAGACTAAAGCTGTATGGCTGAAAAGTAGTCCAGGATGACTGTAAGAATATTCACAGACTTCAAAATGACTTTATCTTTGGTGGTCTGATCCGCCCTGGAAAGGGACGCCCACGTCACCATCAAGGGGACCTAGGCAGACTTGCCACTGGGAGCTACCTCAGTACGGATCATCACAAATTCAAACCAAAGCCCAGCCGTACAGCGTGTAGAATATTCACCATTCCTCAGTAAGAAGGCATGCAAGTTATCTGGAAATATACTTTGAGACCTGCCCTCTATGGAAGTCCTGATTATTAAGTACCATTTATTAATTCATCTGTTTGTTCACTCAGTAAATATTTGCCAGATCCCTACTACCTACCGGGCACTGAATGCTAAGACTACAAAAGAGATATGAACCCAGCCCACACCGTGACGATCAAAGTTTTCGGGTGGGGGGAGAGAGGGTTAGTATATGCCTAACACACCCAGAAATAAATAAGCAATATAATTTTTATACTCGTGGTTTATTTCCAACATCAAATTTATGTAGAAAAGAAAGAGGGTGCCCTTTAAAAGAAAAAAAAAGTCAGCGGATCAAAAGCATCATTAATCACTGTCTCTTTTAAATTAAAAGGTTCGCAAAAAGGTGGGCATGGAACCAACGTGGGAAACAAATCACTCCCCTTGCTGAGTGAGGGTCAGAGTCTAAATGGGAGAGTCCTCGGTATTTACCCAGCTCATCTCCTGCGTAATGGATTTGGAGAAGAGATTTCCGCTGGGGCTCTGCTAATTTGAGGCTTGCCTTTTGCTTTTTAAAAATGACACTTGGGTGGGTACTCTAGCGTTGCGCCTGGTTTTAGAAATAAACCTTCCCAAGTTTCTCTCAATAAGGTTCTCCCTTTCATGGTGTGACCTAATAAATCCCGAGCCGCTGCAAAGGTGCTCTGTTAATGAGCCACAGGCCTGGTGCTTTCGGTGGCCTCAGGTCTCCATTTGCAGAACGGCCAGCCCTTGTAAAGCAAATGTAAAACATGCCCAAAACACAGGAGAAAGGCCTTCTCACACAGTGGCTGAAAGGGTCAGGGACACCCCAAAAGGTACGCATTTGAAATCAGGGCGATCTCAGCAAGGAGCTCTCAGGGTCAGGGTTTGCTGCCTACCCCTCTTCACAATACCTCTATCCACACCCGCCCTGGTTAGAGCAGGTCAGGGTCCAGGGAGATAAAGCATGGTGGTTTTTGCTCTGTACACAGCCCAGCAGGAACTCCGCCTTTGACAGAGTCTGCTTCTCATCCTTGGAACGCCAGCCCAGAGGGATTTAAATATGTTTAAAACCGGGGCGCCTGGGTGGCGCAGTCGGTTAAGCGTCCGACTTCAGCCAGGTCACGATCTCGCGGTCCGTGAGTTAGAGCCCCGCGTCAGGCTCTGGGCTGATGGCTCGGAGCCTGGAGCCTGTTTCTGATTCTGTGTCTCCCTCTCTCTCTGCCCCTCCCCCGTTCATGCTCTGTCTCTCTCTGTCCCAAAAATAAATAAAAAACATTGAAAAAAAAAAAATTAAAAAAAAAAATATGTTTAAAACCTAAAATAAAACAACAAAACCTAGTCCACGCAATTACCATGAAAGCTGGGGATGTCAATGGCTGCTGGGAGGGTGTAACCACAGTTAGAGATTGGGATTTTATTGTTCTATTGTTTATTGTCAACTTCACCTGCAAACTTCTCTAATTAGGCTGGGGCCTGTTCTTAAAGGCTCACAGTCCTTGGAATGACTATAGCTACAGAGAACCACCCCCTTCACCACCAGGAAGACTTCCTCCCATTTTTATTAGTTGGGAAACTTATATTCGTTTTCTTCTGGTTTTTTTTTCTTTATATATACAAATGCATCTGTGATGGAACGGGCAAGAGGAGATAAAAACAATCTGTAAAGGGGTGCCTGGGGGCTCAGTCGGTCACGCAACCGACTCTTGGTTTCAGCTCAGGTCACTATCTTGCGGTTCACGGGCTCAAGCCCCGCATCAGGCTCTATGCTGACGGTGAGGAGCCTGCTTGGGATTCTTCTCTCCCTCCCTCCTTCCCTCTCTCTCTCTGTCTCCCTGTCCCTCTCCCCCTCTACTGCTCTCTCTCACACAATAAATAAATAAACTTCAAAAAATTAAAAAACAAAACAAAACACAACAGAATCTGTACCCTCGCAGTAGTGACAATGAGGGTATGCACTATTCACTGATCGTTTACCACATGCTGGCCCAGCGCTAAAAGCTTCTTATGCCTTCTCAAACTTACCCCTCTCAATTCCAGAGTAGGCACTACTCTTTTCCCCATTTTAAAGGTGAGAAAACTGAGGCCAAGGGCACAGGGACAGAAGTAAAACAGGTGATGGTTGAACCTGACAAGCAAGTGCTTACGCAGTACTGCTCCTGACTTAATACATAACATAACTAACCACAAATACAAAGTAGTTGGGGAGTAGGGGAAACACAGGAGGGAGGAGGCAGTTTCAAACCCCCAGCCCCTTAGACCTTGGTAGCTCTTTATGCTAGCAAGGCCTCTAGGTGGCCTCCTTCCTTGGCACCGGAGCCCCGAATTTGTTTGGGCCCCAAATGACTCAATTAACCTATCTGCAGTTTTAGGCTCTCTCGTCACTGGAAATTGTCCAAAAACATAATCCTGGCCCAGGAGATAGATGCCCAGAGGAAGAGCATTCTTTCTCAAGTCAGAAGGCAAAGCCAAAAGCCAAGAAGATGCACTTCGTTTTACAAAGAAGCAAAAACTGGACAGAAGGAACCTCCTTCGCCTCTGCTCTTTCCTCTCCTTCGTGAGCCTGAAGACACACTTTTTTAAAGGTACAGGGGCCACTGTGTGACCATGAGAACAAAAGCTAACGATGGTGGACTGACAAATAGGTAAGGAGTTCATTCTTGGAGGATTCCCTTGACCAGATATATTAGTTGTGGAAGGCCTACTTCTACACTTCTTATTTTATTACACAGAAATGACCCTGCATCCCCATTTGATTAAGCCAGATGATATAAACTGTGGCCCGCAGGCCAAACCTGGAGCCTGTGTGCGTCAAGTTTGATGGCAACATAGCCATGCCGGTTGATTTAAGCGCCGTCTACAGAGGCTCTTATGCAACCACAGCAGAGCTGGGTACTTCCGATAGAGACTGCACAGCCTGCAAACCCAAAAGGATCTTTTCAGTGAAAGTTTGCCAACCTCTGGATTAAGTCAGGTTTCTGCTTAGTGCACGCAAACGCAATCCTAACTGAAACACAGCCAGTCGTGGAAAACTCCCAGTAAGTGACGAATAAAAATACTTGCTCTACCCACTCAATCAATGTTCCATACATATGTGTATCAAGTCCTACTATGTTCCAGATCCTTTGTGATATGCTAGATATAAAGAAGTGAACTGTTCCTGACCCTTTAAGAACTTGCAATCTTTGTAGACCATCATATGCTGAAAGATTAGGTTCAGTAAAAATCATTTGTAATTTTAAGCACTAGGGAAAAAATACAGGATGCTATATAAACACACAATTAGGGAGGCTAACTTAATCTGAAAGAGAGAAATCATCTCTGAAGATGTGACAATTACCCTATTTCTACATAAAACTACCCCACCAACCCAGCTTCTGGCCACCCGTAAGCCACTCCTTGGTGGATATTTTCAAAGCTCCAATCACAACTGTTTACTGACCAACTCACGTTCAATCAAAGAAAACCTGGACTTTGAGAAGCCATCTCTCTAGAACAATCTCATTCAGTGATTTTAACACCTGCATGTGATTATGAGGTAGGCATCCAGAGAATGTTTTGAGGGGCAAAAACATATGGGTATCTATACCCAATGGATAATTTAATCCTCAATACAATTTCTGCATTTGTGTCCCCAAGATCAAGCCACCTGTGTATGCTACTTAACCATGGACACCAGTCCTTGCAACCTCCCCAAGTGTGACCTCTAGAGAGAAGAGGACATTGTACTCTGACAGGAAAGTGCAACATAAGCAATGTTTTCCAAAACACACCATCCTGAAGACCCATGGAGCACTGATGGTGAACTGCCAACAAATAAAATCTTTAATTCCAGAATGCAGACAAATGAGGATGAGAAATGCAAGATCCATAAAACCTTGACACCAGTAACAGAGAGCCACGAATGGCCTTTTAGGGAAATTAGTTCAATCCTTAAGTACTAGCAGATTGGACAACATTGCCACTTAGAGGAGATCGGAGTGGATTCTCCAACTGCTTTGTCACCTGTCCCTCATTCTTCCACTGATTTGCTAAATGCTAAACTAGAGAGGCAGGATATGCCCTGGGTTCTGCTCATCAACCTTCCACTCCGATTTCCAAGCACAAAACTGTCCCCTTAACAGCTATCCCGCTCTAAGAGAATTGGACATAGAGGACTACGCAATTGGTAACAGACCTTTACTAGGTACACTGGACAATATGAAAAGTGTAACATGTGAATGCTCCCTAGGTACCAGGCCCTGCCCTGTGGCTTTTATATTCATTGTGGCATCTAATTCTCAGAGTATTTTAAATTGGATACGATTTCCCCTATTTTACAGATAGGAAAAGAGAGGCTCAGAGAGGTGTGCACAAGATCACACAGCAAGCAAGCTGGGGAGTTGGGGTGCAAGTAGCAGCTCCCATGATTCTAGAGATGGCCCTCCTCACCAGTGACACATTCCGAAGCTCCCTCCCAAAGCCTCGGGGCAAGAGTGGCTCTCCTCTGTGAGGTACGAGCTCTAACTCCAAGCGAGGAATGAAAAAACACCAAATTCCGGCTTTCCTGTCTCAAGACATTGCCAGACTACTACTTCTCTTTGGTTTAACGACCACCACCACCACCACCACCAATCTGGCCAAAAGCGGTACCATCAGCCCAACACAGTGAGAACTACGTCCACACCATTCCAGCTACCTGTCACAACTGCCCCAACGAGAAATCAGCTGGTATTCAAAGCATAGGATACAAGAAGAAAAGAGAAGGGATAACTTGGTCTCCCTAATTTCGAAGACCCAAGAGCTGAACAAAAGAATGACTATAAGTTCCAGAAACCTTTTGGGGCGCCTGGGTGGCTCAGTCGGTTAAGCGACTGACTTCGGCTCAGGTCACGATCTTGCGGTCTGTGAGTTCAAGCCCCACGTCAGGCTCTGTGCTGACGGCTCAGAGCCTGGAGCCTGCTTTGGACTCTGTGTCTCCCCCTCCCCTGCTTACACTCTGTGTCTCTCTGCCTCTCAATAATAAATAAACGGCAAAAATAATAAAAAATAAATAGAAATAAAAAGTTTGAGAAAACTTTTGGGAGTAAGCCCTAAGGCAAACCCATTACTAGAGGGGCAGTACCAATGGCTAACAGTCAGTCGACCACTGGCTCACATCCAGTCCTTGACAGCCAAGTAGAAGGTTTTGCCCTAGGAAGAAACAGTCAGATGTGACCAGACACCTGAGGCAACTAGCCAACTGGACAAACATCTATCCATCTCTGTCTCTTTCTCAAAGAAACATAGAAGAGAAAACACAGAACGCTGCAGAAATGGAGCAGACTCAGGCTTCCCAGGCTAGCTACTGTCCCATTAACCTGGGAGCTTGTTGACGGCACACTGACAATTTATAGCAGCAAACACAGGGATGGCTGGACTGACTCTGTAAGAACAGATCAAGTATGAAGAAAACCGAGAACCAAGTGACAAACATGTGAAGATAAACCTCATTAGCATCATGCAGGAGAAAAAAAGTGAAAAATGAAGGTTGTGGGAGGCCATTTCACACCTCGGGAAAGAGGTGAGAGCGCCCAGAGTTGAGAACAAGGCTCCAAAGTGCATGAGGTTATGGAGATGGAATGACGTGGGTATTACGTGGACCAAGAATGAGGCACAAAGCAGGGACGATGCTGGTTCTGGAGCCCACCAAGCGGTGGTTTCAATTGTGACATCAAGGAAGAGTTCATTAGCGTGGTAAAGATAGATGCAGAGCTCGAAGAACAAGCAAGGGAGGAGGGGGAGAAGAAGAAAGTGGTGTTTAAGGTGCCCTGAAACATGGCAATTGTTGCAGGAGGTACTCTTACTGCACCTCTTACTTCAGAGTACTCTTACTGTACTCTCAAGGCCATGACTCACATCCACAGGCCATTATAAATGTGGACTTTTCATGCTCTCTCCAAATCAGTCACAGAAATACAGGGACAGGATTGTATCCAATCCTTCATCATGGAACTTTAACCTTTACCCCCTTTAATGGATCACATCACCTAAATACAAAACAAGTAGTATTTTGGATAAATCATGTAAGTCTCACTATTATATTGCATTAAGTGTGTGTGTGTGTGTGTGTGTGTGTGTGCGCGCGTGTGTGTGTAAACGTTAACTTATTTAAGGTAAATGTTGAGAAGATATTGCAAATCTCCTAAGTCTGTCTTTTGTTTACATTATATATTAAGACATCATGAGCCCCAAAGTAATGAAGTGTTCCAGGTCTCCCTTGGATTCTGAGAGTCCTTCCCCTTTCACAAATGTACGTGATAAAGACACTCAATATTAGAAGAGTTTATAGGAATTACAGTAGGTCCATATGGAAGAGAATCCAAAAGGAACATCAAAGGGACAAGATCAGTGTCTAGATGCTCTCAGAGAAGGCTCGGGAAAGCCCAAGAGTGCCCCAAGGTGACTGAGCACTGACTTGCATATGTGAACAGAAATGTCAGATAGGCAGAAATCACTCTGCCAATGAGCAGGCCCCAAAACAACAGCTATTGTAAAAGGAAAGTCAAGATCATGGAACTAAAAGCAAAAACCGAGATACAATTTTTTTTGTAAATGCTTCATTTCAGGAAAGATCAAGGTAATATATTTAAGGTACTGAAGGAATGAAAACACAAAGCAACAATTTTATATCCAGCCAAACTATTCTCCAAGAATAAAAGATTATAGGAAAAATGTCACAAACGTGGAAACATTCAGAGTATGGTTTCCATGACCCTTCTCAATGAATCTCATATATTCTAAAAACTAGTTGGAGAAACTTCAGCCAATAAGTAATTTGAGAAGCCTCACCATGTAGACAGGTGGCTGGAGACTTATACCATGTAAAAATGCACAAGGCCAAACAGTGGCCAAACAATAAGAAGGAAAGTTCTGTGGATAAGGCCCATATTTTTGGAAAAGAGCTGTTTTAGATCACCCTGCAACTGAACTGTCATTTAAAAGACGATTTTCTATCAATTTGGAAAATTAAGTACAATGCCGTGTAAAGATTAATATACCACTCGTAAATGTGATTCAACTCGATCTATTCGATGAGCATATGGCTACCAAGGAAAACGTCTTTACCCTGACTGCCAAAGGAGGAGTAAGCAAAGTGTAGACAAATAGGGAAGAAAAGCACTCCTTTTCCTTGCAAAAGAAACAATGAGCGCCAAGACTTCAAAGATAGTATGTGGTGTGTTCAAAGGAATGAGAGCATAGAGTGTAACAGGAGGAGAGACATGGGATTTTAGTGAAGACAGAGATGGTAACCATGTCTACGGGAGTCTTGAAAGCAATATTCAGGAACATGTGGACAAACTGAGATACAATTAGCAAGAGACATCAGGTTAAGTGTGGAGGACGGACCTGTGTAAGCCCAAAGAAGTCGAACCAGGCAAATATTACTCCTTCTGGTAGTAAGGGCCAACGGATCGCTTAAAAAAGGCTTGCCATCTAATAATTTTGAAATTATTTCAGCTTCTAAATCGCCCTCAATCGTTAGATGAAGAAGGCAGAAAATAATTGTACAAGTCAGATACATCCGGATCGCAAGGGCGTGAGACCAAGAATCGCAAGGTGCCTGAGAAGGAAGCGATGTGGTTTCAGAGATTCCAGAGGACAGGAAAGCCCCCAGAAGACTGGGGGAGGGCCGGGAGGGTAACGAAGCACCCCTCACAAAATGATGAGCCAGGTAATTCAAACGGATCTTCTTCCCTTCCTCACCAGGGGAGACACTGAGAGGAAACAATCTCTTTACCCTCAGCGTGAGAAGCACAAGTTACCAGGCAACAACCAACACAGGTTTTCTGGAGACATGCCGTCCGGCCCCTCCGACCGAGTGACAAGTCAGGTAGATAAAGGGGAAATAGGAGATGTAATCGTGTAGACTCCTGTTAGTCGCCTGATTCTGTCCCTTGTGACATTCTCATCAGCAGGCGAGGAGGATGCAAGCCACACCCATCGAGCTGCTATCTCTGGTGGGCTGTCAACCTGGGGACGCCTAACGAGTGATGTTCCACAGGTGTCCACCTTCCCACCAGGATTATTTAATATCTCTATCAGCGAGAAGCAGTAGAGCTTCCTGTGCCCAGAGGACCGGCCGGCAATCAAATCCCAGGGTCTCCCTATCGCCATTCTGTATCGCCGCTTCTCTTATTACCCGAGATGCAGCCCCATGCCACATCTCGGCAGAGCGAAGACAAAAATCTACGAAGGTGCCTGAGTGCAGAGAGTTGAAAACTCACTCTGCGACAGCACTGTCCACGCAGACCCCACCCAAGCTCACAGCGACTCCGAAAGGCTTTTGGTTTTCAGTCAGTGACACATGACTGTGCACACAGCACTTCGAGGAAGGTGACACAGAATCCCAGGAGGCCTCAAAACTCGGAGTGGGCTCCAGGGAGGCTAAGAACATTTCCGTCTGGAACCAGCCCCCGGGCCTCCAACTGCAGAAATCCTCCCCAAAACACTAGCTTTTAGAGATCCAGTTCCGCATGGCATCCTGCAGACAGTGATTTCTGAAGCAGCAGCCGACCCCAAAACCCAAAAGTGCCAGGAAACAAACATTATCCTTCAAAGGCCCTGGGAAAGCAATGATAAGATCACTTAATTAGGCAGAAAAAAAAGAAACCGCAAAACTAAACTTAATGTGCATTCACCCAGACCTAAATTAAAAATAAGATGTCACTACAGAAAGGATTTTTCACAATGTGAGGTCCGAGAATACGGACACATTGTTCCATCCTGAGGAACCCAGTAGTTTCACTTTTATTACTAGACTCCCCTGGCTTCTAAGTCCCTTGCTATGAACATTTACAAATTTCATAGCAGCATTAGTACTAAACAATATTCATTAAGAATCCCGCCAAAGTGCAACATGTAAGTAAATCAAAGCTTTGATGCTCTATTTTGCAAATTTCATGGGCCACTAGGGATAATTAAAAGGGCAATTATATAAAGTTGGTGCAGTTTTGAGAAACAAATGACATTTTCTGCTTTAAAGCACTTGATAATTTGATATTTTGCTATTAGGGCCATCATGTGTACTTTTATAGACAGGCAGCCAAATAAACAATAAATGTTCCTTAACAGCCTCTAATGATTGTTTTTGCCCATTGATATCACTCACCATTCCAGTCCATAAATCATATGCTCCGAGATTAAGGTAAAGATAATGAAAAAGCAGTCGAAGCCATTAAGCCAGACGAGGAAAAAATAAGGCTAAAAGCGCTGATTTCTTCTGCGCTTTCTGCAAAGATGCTCAGCGAAGTTGGGAGCTTCTGCTGGCGTGGGGCTCAGTTTGTCCCTGTGTTTAACCACCGTTCTGAAGCCGGCAAAGTACATTACAGCTCATGAAAAATACAGCGAAGAAACTGCTAGTGGCAGAAGCATTTAACTTCCTTGTTAGCAGCCTCCCCCAAGTGGCACTTTTTCACCGGCAAGTTGTTTATTATGTTCCGTGCCAGGCAAAACTGATTAAATGGGGCTCTTAAGAATCAAAGCGTTATAAATTCATGGAAATACAGCAAGCAATAAATTCCATGGAATTAAAAGCTTACTAGTGCTATTAGCATTTCAGGGTGTTTGAATTGTTAATACTGATGTGCAAGAATGATGTGCCTCTAAGACAAGGCAGACCGAGGCAACACAGGCGAACAGCTATGAAAAAAAAAAAATTTTTTTTATCAAAGTGGCACTGGGACTTGGCAGTTGTTATAGCCACAGGAATGGAGGAGGAGAGTAATTATCTCCAAAATTCTCATCTGCCCTGAGAAGTCAATCCCACCACAGAAGAGACAAGGCACCAAATAAAGGTTTTCACGCAGGAGCAAAACAAGCGTAAAAATATTATGCAAAGGATTTATGCTTTCAACGGATAGAAATTTCATCTTACCAACTAAGAGGGATGAGAATTTTATTTTGTAACCTAGTCTTGGCAGGGACGGGGCCCCACGTGTTGTGACTGGGCTGATCTTGGTTTTAGTACAGGACACAACCGCAGATCGGGCCCCCAAAAAGTTATCACCAGTGGGGCTGGCTGCTTTGGTGCGGTGGCCAATAAAATTCCCTGGATTGTCATGTTTCATCTTCAACTCTTTCTGGGGGTTTTATAAAGTGTTATTCTAAAGTGACAAGGGGTAAGAAAAAAATCAATTATTATGCCATTAGGCAAGTGATATCCTCCCAAGTGCAAGACACAAAGTAGTAATTCTATTGCACCCATCTATTTAAAGAATACTTTGTTCCAACAGAAATGCATCTCAGGATCTTTGCTAGGCAAATACAAATGTTAACAGAGAGAAGGAAAAAAAAAATTAATGAGTGCTTCTTAAAGACTCAGATTGTTTTTCAAAGGGCAAGGATCTATTGAACTTCTTTTTTAGGAGAAAGAATTACGGTCCACAAATACAGTGTGATCACATGAAAACACAATTTAAGAGAAAATGTACTCTTAAATCTAGAACTACCAAGATTCAGGAAAAAAAGTAATCCGAAGTTATCAATCCAGACAAATATCCCAAACACCTATTCATCCATTCTAGAGTTGGCCAAAGAAGTACTATTTTCTAACAGATCAAGAAAACTTAATCCTTTGATAAAAGAATTGCATGTGTAAATCTATGAATGGATCGCTGGTACATATGATTATCTCTGGGGCTATGTTCCACATGTGGATACAACATTTGTACTCACTGAAGCTGTCTGCTGCTTCCCCACAGAGCGACAGAGCCTGCTCATGTACCAAAAAATAGAAAGGAGACAGAAAGGAAAAACCTTACAGACAGAAACTCACATCCATTAATATGCTTTCACTGGGCTTAAGCCCAAAGCCATGCATTGTTCCAGAAGCAACATTTTATAGGGCATCTGAATTGTTAGCACTGCTGTTCAAAACAGTTCTGCTTCTATTACAAGACCTACTGTGTGTAGAACACTGGCAGGGGAAATGAATAACTGTAAGACATTATTCCTGTACTCAAGAAAGCTTAAGAGTCTCACTGGGGAAATCATCAATTATAAAGCACCTATTATATATTCTAAATCAGGAATCCAAGTTTCTTAAAAGACAGGTTTCTCTACCCATTGGGATTTTAGAGTGACTTTAAGATAAGGCATACACCCAAAAAACAACCCCTGAACAAGCCAGTATTAGACCTATCAACATTCTATACACATACAATCCTGGCGTCTGTGTGTGCGTATGTGTGTGTGTGTGTGTGTGTGCATGTGCACACACGCAACAAAGTCTTCAATTACCAGAGAGTGAAGAGTAAAACCCTGATAAATAAAACACTGGGACAAATTCAAAGAACAATTAAGATGAAAAATAATGTGTGTACTTTGCTCTGGGCAGTACCCTCAGCATCACGAGTGAGTCAACTGAGATGCCCACATGAGTCTGCGTAGGAGTATATCCAATAGACCTGAGCAAAACCAAGAGGGTCCTTGCCCCCAGGGGTCTCACAATATGCTAAGCGTGGGGCAAGTGGCAGAAGGCGGCCTCAGGAACAATAAAGACGACCTGGAAGTTTCCATGCCTGTGTCCCACACTCGTCCCTACCACCCTCCTCTAGTCTTCTCACATGGGTCTCTGGAGGCTTGTTCTCTTCACAAAGAGAAATCCACCCTCCAGCCTTCCTTGTCACTGGCCGACAACCCTGTAATGTCAGTGAGCCGCACTCAAGTGTTATGCCAAAGAAGAGACATTTATACCGTCAGCTTCTCCTAACTAGCTGGGATGAAGAGCACTCTGGTGCATTCGTTGACTACAGTTTAGAATCAACAGAACGTCGTTCTTGTTGATACTGTTTCAAGGGTAACATCTTTTAGAATGGCTGGGGATGAACTCAGTTCTATCTTATTTCCAGATGTGGAGACAACAGCCTCACGGCCATGGTCTTCCTTGGTTTGCTAGTGGAAGCAGCAGCAGAAAGGAAATCGCCCTGCGTTCTCCCCAACAGGGTCCCTCCCTTCTCACTAAACGCAAATGAGGACTAATGAGAGCCCTCCAATCCAGGGAGCCAAGTCCTCTCCCTGCTTGCTATTCAATCCCCCCATGCTGCCCAATGAGCAGAAGTGGTCAACTGCTCATCTCCACATGGGCCACCTAAGAATGGCCCAATTCAAGTTTATGAGAGGCATCGGAAAGGAGCCCTTCGGGTCCAAGACTGGACCAAGTGCTCAAGCTCAGGTTTCAAGAATTACCCGCAATGAGGTGCCGGGAAGGGACAAGTCCGACTAAAAAAACAAATGATGATTTGCTTTCCACTCGCCACTGTCCCCCTTCATACACACCTAGCTTACGGGAAGAAGCAGCAACATGTGACCCTAATACCACTGTAACGAACTCTGAGTCCAACTTCAGCTTCCCTTCCTCCTTACTACCTTAGCCATAAATCAAGCTGCTTTCTGCTCTAACCTCCTGTCTTTGTCAGACTGAAGACTACTGTGTTTTCCAGTGCAAAAGTTGGCTGATATTTTCATGCTGTACCCTACCCCTCTTCAGGAGTCTTCTTTGAATGCAACCCTAGGCTGCCTCCGTTATTTCTGTAGCTGGGAACAAAGTTTCTGAGGACAAAGTGTGCCCTTGGAACACAAGCCCTTTGCTAACGGGGGGACTACAGCATGATAATAAGGCACTAATTGTGTAGCCCAGACAATGCAACTGAAAAAGGGACCAGGAAGGGAGACAAGTAAATAACAATACAAAGTAATAAACGCCTATCCCAATGAGTGCAAAGAAATAAAATACATTTATATTCTGAGGACTGAGTGATTACCTTGGATGGTCTCTTCACGGTGGGTGGCCACATAAGGAGAAGGTGGCACGGGGGCCATCTTGAAGCAGAACTTGATGAAAATTAAAATTGTCTGTTCATGCTCTTCACATCCTCAAAACAGCTCTGACCTTACTCCTCGGCACTGTCCGTACGAAGTAGACATACAGCTCCCAGAAGCCTTATCTCTGCTGTTACTCTCTCCCTCGTCTCCTGCTAATACTCCCTCCGAGGTGGAGAAGACACCCCTCCCTAGAGTTCCTGGGAGGCTGATATTTCCCTATTAGCTTCTATATCTTCTCTACCACGCCATGAACTCCCCAAGATCTGCAGAAATATTTATCTTGGTGATTCCGCAAAAACCCGGAATAGAGAAGTTTGAGGCTCATCAAATTCAAATGCTCTCTGAACAGGAAACAGAGGAAAGCGGGAGGGAAAGCTGAGTCTCCAGGATCCCCCAAGAAGCATGTGACCCAAGGCTAACAGGAGAACAAATGCTGGAGGGGCTGGACAGGCAGGGAGACCCTTCTGGCTGCCTTTGGAGCCGAGAAGGTGCAAGGATGGAGTTGCCAGAGCTATTCACCACAAGGAAAAGTGTCCCAGTAGGCACAGGGTCAGCACATAATAAAGTGCATGGGACACAGGTAAAGACAGGGCCTTTGAAAAAATTTTTTTAATGTTTATTACTTATTTTTCACAGACAGAAAGATAGAGCATGAGTCGGGGAGGGTTAGAGAGAGACAGGGAGACAGAGAATTAGAAGCAGACTGCAGACTCTGAGCTGTCAGCACAGAACCCGATGCAGGACTCGAACTCACTGACCGCGACATCGTGACCTGAGCCAAAGTTGGACGCTCAACTGACTGAGCCACCCAGGTGCCCCAAAATAGAATCTTTTAGGGCTTGGCTCGGGTCCAGCCGGGCCTAGACCTGATTCAGTTACATAATCACATAGTGTCTCTTTTTGCTTAGGTCCATCTGGCCTGAGTCTCAGTGGCCTGCAACTAAAAAAAAAAAAAAAGAAGATTCTAGAAGATACATAGATAATTCAAGTGGATAAAATAAATTAGCATTACACAAAAGACAAGCCCTACAGAGTCAGGAGTCTGGAGTGAGGATGTGATTGATGAGGGCTCAATCAACTGTTCCTTATCACCGGGTTTTGAGATCAATCAGCAATCTCACCTGATCTTCCCACTTACTAAAAGCAAGGATTTAAAAGAAGAGATCATCAAAATCCAGTATCTGATCTTTTCCAGCAGGGCTTGCCGCCCTTTAGGTAGTCACACCTTCACTCTTGGGCATTCCAGAACTGCTGTGTTCAAAGAGGCACCAACCTCATATATACACAAGCCAACAGCACAAATGGGGTCCACAGGGAAAAGACATTCCATACTCCTAACCACCAATTTTCCCTTCCAAAGGCAACCATTGTTACCGGCGTCTTGTCTCTATCCAAAAATATTCTACATATAAACAATCACGTGTGCTTTATATGTATACTTCTTTGGTCCCCTTCAACTGAGACAGTAGAACGACTCACCTGGTCACTTAAGCCATCTTGGAGACACATGCCCATCAGCACCTCTGGGTCTACCGTCTTTTTTAATTGCTACAGAGCAGTGTCCGTGTGTGTGTCGCACCCCCACCCTAGGGATGAACCGGAACTAAACCATTCGCTCCGAACACACATTTAGGGTGACTTCACTGCTTTTGTTCCCACAACCACTGCTACAAGTTACATCCCTGTACACTGGCCTTTCTTTCCACCTGGGTGGACATAAATCCCGAGAAACAACAGTTGATTTTTTCCTGCTGCCTTTGGGAACTAAAGAGTCAACAACCTTGCCAGTTGGGAAAATAAATCCCCACGACCTTCGTACATACCCGATACTTGGGCTTCCCTTTTACTGGCATCTTTCTGATAGGATCAGACGACTAGGTGCCCTTGATGGAAAGAACAAAAAACAAAGGGAGGCACAATTCTGTAACATCAGCTGCTATCCACTATAGCAGAACTCAACCTGGCAAAATATGACCCCCCCAACACCTTTCATAAAATTAATAACATTTTATAGTCCCATTAGAAACTGTTATGTGCCTACATCAGAGGGTACACATGAGGCTGTTGGGTGCGTCCCACATCCTGGGAGTTACAAGTGGTATGGTAATCACACGCCCGTGTCCCTGCACATTGGAGGGGTTCCCCGTTCTCTCACGTTTATCCTCTCTTCATGTTTTTCCTGAACCTTCCCACCTTTAATGCATCCTGGAGCAGTCCTTCAGCCTGCTTCCCACCAGTCTTCTTACTCTTTCATTTTAAATAATGTAATAACGTTGACATTTTCATTTAGAGTTAAACCTTGCTAATTTGCACAAATGATGGGCAGACACAGCACAAATTAAAAGGCCTCAAAAATCAGCAAACACAAAAGAGCCAAGGATTAAAAAGAAATCAAACTGCTGCATTACGACACACACATTTGTTCTTACAAGCAAATTCTGCAGGCTCGCGAGCAAGTATGGACACTATGCTGCTTTCGAATATTCACTCTTTTCTAAGCTACAGGGTTACTTCCTTTCCAGGGCCTCCAGCGAGGATGCTTTCTGAACAAAGTATCACGGCGCATGGTGAGACTAAGTCTTTCTGAGTAACTATGAGGTAAGTAAGGCAGTCTATGCACTCAGTGTTGCTGCTGTAAGAATTTCTGGGCATTACAGTGAAGAAAAATGCATTGTCTTAGCGCACGGGGGCTGCCGTAACAGAACGCCGCAGGCTGGGTGGCTTACCAAGAGAAATTTATTTCTCACGGTTCTGGAGGCTGAGAAGTCCAAGATCAAGGAGCCAGTAGAGGAGGTGTCTGGTGAGGATCCACCTTCTGGCTCAGACATGTCCTCACATAGCAGAAGCAGGTGAGGAATTTGTCTGGCATCTCTTATAAAGGACACTAGTCACATTCGAGAGGGCACCGCCCTCAGGACCCAGCCCCCTCCCAAAAGGCCCCACCTCCAAATACCATGACACTGGCTGTTAGGATTCAACCTATGGATTTGGGGTGAACCCAAAACTTGTCTATAGCATATAGAAAATGGTTGCATCCTGAAAACCCCCACAATGTGTCCAACCCAATCTCATCATCTTCATATTCCACTCTTGGGCTTTCCTAACAATCCAAGCCAAGGGTAGCTCCCTAAGAGATGTTCACATCAGCAACTGAGGTGCCATCTTGCACAACGCCCTCTCTCTCGCATCGTTTCCTCAGTCCATCAGTGACAACTGCCTAGTTCGCACTCCTAAATCTCTCTTAAAGTAGTTCTTCCCTTGCTCTCTGCCATCGACATCAGAGTCCCAATTACAGTCTTCTCCAGCTTCGTCTTCCAGAAGGGCTGGCCACATTCACCTATCCCATGGCTTCCTCTATCCCCTCTTCACTTCTGGTCTCTACACAGCCACCTTCACTCACCTTGTAGACTCTGCACTAACTAGGGCACCTACATGGCATGCACGTGCCCTCCCTAGCCTATGTCTAGTCCCTTCTTTTCATCTTGACTTAAATGATACCTCTTCACCGGCACCTCCCCTGACAATCCAAATGTCTGAAGTGGCCACTCACCTCCTCAGCCACTCTGTTATGCACGAGTTTAGCCTAATTGCCAACCAAAGTATTTGTTTATTGCCTCCCTCTATAAGGTCAGAAGAGCGAGAATTTATCCTGTATCATACAGCGCTCTATTCTCAGTGCCTTGAATTGCATGGATTGCCTTCCAAGCTGTCTACCAGGTGCTCTTCCCATTCTTGTATGCGTGAGCCCATCAAGAGGTGAAGTGTATTTCTCCTCCCCTTGAGCGTGGGCTGGCCAGGTGACATGCTCTGACAAATGCAAAGCAGGGAGGATGTGCTGGGCCAGTGCCAGGCCTCCCCTTAGGAACCTTCAAATGTCCTCTTACACCCTATCATGATGGAAAGGCCAAGGGGAAAACTGGGTCATGGCCCCTGTTAAGCCCTCCCCAAAGAAAAGGATCCCACACCAATGGTTATTGTTTTAAGCAGCTAAATTTCAGGGCAGTTTGTGAAACAGCAGTAAATAAGTGATGCCTAAAAGATAATTGCTTGTGGAGAATCAGCAACTGCACCGCACCCCCCCCACCAGTGTTTCTGCATCTACTCCCCACTGCCCCCAGGCATTCTTAACACTTCACGGAGTGATCTTCCCCAAATGCAAATCCCATCCTGTCCTCCCTCCCCCACCCCCACCCCATCCCTCACTACAAAAACTAACAGAAGCAACGGTTTGGGAAGCACATATCCAAATCCATGTACATTCTACCCACAACCCGCATCCTTGGCCTCCTACTCACCCTGGCACCCTCTCCATGTGCCCATTCTTTGAACACATCATAATCCGTCCCCGCACAGGGGACATACTGTTCCTCCTCTCTGGTTCCCACATTTCCCCTCCACCCTTCTCTCTTTCCCCAGATCTCATTTTAATCATCACTTCTGCAGACTTTCCCTGACACCTACGACTGGGGCAAATCCCCCAACTGTAGGCTCTAGAAGGTACCATGCACCTCCCTTCCTTAGACCTCATCAGGTCAGCCTTTCTCAGCCCCCACTGGTCTGTGAGCTGCACAGAGGCACTATGATGTCTTTTTTCATTCACTGCTACCAACTCAGCAAAGAATACTGCATCTGGAACTCAGGGAGAGCTCACGTGTTTGTTGGGAGAGGGAATACATGAATAGCCGTGTTCACTTGGACTGTCTCCTTCAAATCCGGGCCCCACCATGCACTCAGGATGTGACCCTGGACATGCTGGATGAACGGCTGGTGTTCTCTCTGTGCCTGTCTTCCTTCACCTGGGAACACAGCAACACTCGCCTAACAACAAGGTTGTTCTCAAGTTTAAAGGAAATTCTATGTAACAGTGCATCCCAGTGCCTGATACACAGCAAACGTTCAATAATTAACTATTATTAGCATCCTTTCCTATTATTCCTTTTTCTCACTGTAAGGAAAGTCTGAAATTGTGAGGTAATAGGTTTTCTCATTGTTCTACCCTCTTTCCCCCCCCCCCCCCCCTTCTATGAGCACAGAAACCCTGTACGTTATGCTAAGTAAAGATGGCCCATGGCACCTCCTCACCAACCTGGCCTCCCAAAGAAAATACCTACGGTGCCTCCATCACAGTCCTTAGAAGAGCGGATCTCAGAAAGCAATGGGATTATGCAATTTCCCAAAAAACAGAATGACAGATACTTATTAGGCCTCTCTTCCTAATAAGCTTCTTGTAGACATTTAATGAGGACTTTGTTATCCTCAATAGATATGTGAATTGCTACCATTTTTCTAGAAAAAAGTTTGGAAGTATACACAAAATTTTCAATGAATATCTACAGCTAGCTAGCCAGCTGCCTATTTGTTTAAGTTTTAAACACATATACCTTTTCACCTAGCAACTCCCATTCTGATCATCTGCCCTAAGTCAGGACTTCTCAACCCTGACAGTTTTGCCTTGCAGGGGACACGTGACACTGCCTGGGGATGTTGTTTTCTTGTACTAGGCGTGATATGGGGTAGGATGTGGTAGTGGCATCTACTGGGCAGAAGCTAGGGACATTGCTGAACAACGCACAGCACGGACCTCCACAATGAAAACTGATCCAGTCAAAAATGTCCATCACGCTCCAGTTGAGAAACCCCATCTTAGAAAATAATCACACAGCCTTGTAAAGTTGAAAAAACAAGCTTGTTCACCAGCCCTATCGTGTATATCTTTGTATATCCACAAAGCGGGGCTGATCGAATAAATTCTGATATATCCACACACAACTAGAAGGTAGTAAGAGTGTTGCCACTTATTAATCATGACAGAAAGATACTGGCGACATATTTCTAATTTTGAAAAATACGTCCCAAATTTTAAAAATTATTAAAAAGTATAGTGTGATACTGTTAAAACTGTAAGGGATCTAGACCCAACTGCAGAATAAATATATAATGTGAGGGGCGCCTGACTGGCTCAGTCGGTGGAGCACGCGACTCTTGATCTCAGGGGTTTAAATTCGGGTGCCATATTAGGTATAGAGACAACTTAAAAATAAACTCTTCGGGGCGCCTGGGTGGCTCAGTCGGTTGAGCGTCCGACTTCAGCTCAGGTCACGATCTCGCGGTTCGTGAATTCAAGCCCCGCGTCAGGCTCTGGGCTGATGGCTCAGAGCCTGGAGCCTGCTTCCGATTCTGTGTCTCCCTCTCTCTCTGCCCCTCCCCCATTCATGCTCTGTCTCTCTCTGTCTCAAAAATAAATAAACATTAAAAAAAATTTAAAAAAAAATAATAAACTCTTCAAGAAAGAAATATAATGTAAGCTACAGATGTAATAGCATTTAATAGTATATTTCATTAAATCCCATATATCTAAAGTATTATCATTTGGGGGCACCTGGTGGCTCAAGTGGTTAAGCATCCCCATTTCAGCTCAGGTCATGATCTCACCGTTTGTGGGTTCAAGCCCCGTGTCGGGCTCTGGGCTGACAGCTCAGAGCCTGGAGCCTGCTTCGGATTCTGGGACTCCCTCTCCCTCTCTGCCCCTGCCCTGCTTGTGCACTCCCTCCCTCCTTCTCTCTCTCTCTCTCTCTCAAAAATAATAATCTTTAAGGTATTGTTATGATTTCAACCTGTAGTCAGTATCTAACTTAACATGTATTTTATAGTCCCATTTTTCCAAAAATCTGGTGGGGATTTGACACAGCACAAGCTGATTCAGACTAGCCACATTTTAACTGCTCAAGAGCTGCTTGGCAACTGGTTACCATATTGGACAACCCAGGTCAACGCAATAACAGATGGGCAGAGAGAGTGATATTTAGAAGAACTGTCTCCAAAATGGTCCAAGTTGTGATCCTGGGGGATAACCTTGCAATAATGTTTACTTTCTTACTTATGTTTTCCTGTTTATTTTTACAATGAGAAATATCATGTATAAGAAAAAAAATCAAGCTATGCATTTAAAGAAAGAAAGAAAATTGCTCGTTGGCCTTCATAAACATAAGTGAAAGTAATCCTCATGATCATTTCTCACATCGTTGTTGGAAATGATAGATTCTGGAGATTTCAGAGAAAGGGCTTGCCACCACCTCCCAAGCACGCACCTGAACGTCTACAAGCACACAAATGCAATCCTTTGCACAACAGTGGAGTCGTGGTCACTTCTGACAAGTGTACCCCAAATAGCCAACCCATGCTCCCTTAAAACACATCTGAGGAGTGCCTTCACCTTCTCCCAGATAGCCAGGAATTCCTGCTTCCTGCCCTGGGGACCTCCTTGCTTCCCTCCCTCCATTTCTGTCTCTGTCTCTCTCTTTGGCCTTGGACACAGTGAATACTGAGTGAATACTCAATGAAATTTCTACCCACACTCCTCAACGTGAAGTGCGGGGGACACCAGCCTAATGCTCTATTAACACAGTCTCCATGGGTAACTTCCATAATAAGATTACGTTAGAGCCAACGAATCTCGTACACAGCCCTGGAAAACCTTTTCACGATATCACACAGTTTAGGTGCGAGTCCCAGATCTCTCTCTCTGAACTCAGAAAACATCTGGGTGTCAATGGCCTGGCCTAAATTTGAGCACTTATATCTAAGCTCTGGTGTGGCGCAGAGGCTGATTCAAATTCATAAAAATGAGCCAGTGGGATCCTGCTGGATGGCCCCACCCGTCACCTGGTGATGGCAGGTGGGAGGTGAGAAGGAGAAAATGATACAGAAATACACGTTATCTTGAAAAACCTCAGGTATCAGGATGCCTATTTCATTTCTATTTCCTCTAAATAGACTCTCCCCAATAAAAACAGCCATTTGAAACCATTTTCATTAACTTTAAAGTAAATTAACAGTAAAATATATTAACGTCCGTGAGAACTTACTACATCCCATGCACAGTGCTAATAATAAAAATAGACATTATTGAGCCAACATCACTGAGCCCTTCTTGGATATGAAGCATTGCTCTAAGCACTTTTTACTTGGAATAGCTCAGTTAATCTTCCAACTACTTCCAAGTCCCTACTTTTTTAGATAAGGGAAAAAAGGCTTAGAGAAGCCGGTTGCTTCCACGAGATCACAAATCCAAAAAGTAGCAGGGGCTGGACGTGCAAAGCAGACCTCTAAGCCTGAACTCTTAACCAAACTGTTCTCTACATAATTCTCACAGCACCTCTGGGAGACAGGTCCCTTCCTTCTGCCCATGTCTCAGCTGGGTACAACTGACTGACACGTCGGGACCTGCCAAGAACGGTCACATCCAAACTCAGACGAGGCCCCCCCCCCACCAATCCCCATCTCTGAGTGGGGCACCGGGTCCCCAACCCCAAGCTACCCCTTCATCACTCCAGCACTGAGAATGTTTATCTCAATTACAAATCAGTTGTGTTTTGAAACAGCGGTGACAGGAACCAGGCGAGTACACAGACAGGAGGGCGCTTGCCGAGTGATTCCCAGGAGTGGGAAAGCCTGAACTCTGCCCCTCCTCTGCTTGTGCACACACACGTGTGCGCCCTCTCTCTCTCTCTCTCTCTCTCTCTCTCTCTCTCTCTCTCTCTCTCAAAATAAATAAGTAAACATGGAAAATTTTTAAAATAAAAAAATGCAAAAAGCCTAAAGAAGCAAAATTTCTGGACTTCACTTCTAATCAAAGAATTGAACAAAAAATTGATACACTTTTTTTTTTCTCCTATGAGTCGTTATAACAAAAAATGTTGATACTCATTGTTGGCAAAGTTATAGTGAAATAAACACTCTCAATCAGTGTTAACAGGAGTGTGAATTGGGCCAGTCTTCTCCCATTCAGTGCTGAGTTCGGAATCCCCGAGAGCACTGAGAAAGCAAGAGGAAGCACACTCTCCTTTTCTACATTTTTCTTTTTGATTCCCTCTTTCAGGTGTTGATGAGAATCAGCTGGTTGAGCTTACAGATTAAACAGAGGCAATGCCCAAGGAGGTGGGTGCACCTGGCAGCACCCCCACTTATCAGCCTTTGGCAATACCCCTACTGGCCAGACGCCAATGGGAGGGGCTCCTGTGAGGTCCACAGCTCTGTCCCCAGGGTCTTACGGCTCAATTGTACACCACTGTGCTTCTCTACAGGCTGCTGGAACCACAGGGCTGGAGGAGACTAGCTCAGTGGGTTAATTAATAAAAGGGTTAAAAGAGAAATGGAGAGAAGCTTCTTGGGCTGGAGAGCACCAGCCACGTAACGGCATCCCTTCCCCAAGTGTGACAGGGACACTCCAGAAGGGACCTGACTGGCCACAGTTTCTTTATTTGAGCCGCTGCTGCTAAGGGAGAAACAGCACTAGCGGTAAGAGAAACAACCTATGACTCTTAACGGGCTAAATGCTTTATGTAGAACTATCTGTCTGTCCTCATCATCAAGCAAAAAGGGAAACTTAACCACATGTAAAGAGCCTTTCTTTTTTGTTTACCAGTATATCCCTGGTGCCTAGAAGAGTGCTTGACAGAAGTAAGCATTCACTAATTATTTGATGAATAAAGGAATACATTGAAAGCATCCAAGTTTTTGGAAAGCTTGTGAGCCCCAGATCTCTCGATGTGGCTTCAGCAAAGTCTGAGTGCCAGTGGCCTGGCCTTTTCCAATTTTAACACTTAGATTTTTTTTTTTTGAATGTTGTGTTTATTTTTGAGAGAGGGAGGGCAAGTGAGCAGGGGAGGGATAGAGAGAGGGAGTCACAGAATCTGAAGCAGTCTCCAGGCTCCGAGCTGTCAGCACAGAGCCCGATGCAGGGCTTGAACTCACAAAACATGAGATCATGACCTGAGATGAAGTTGGACACTTAACCAACTGAGCCACCCAGGCACCCCAAATTTTAACACTTAGAGCAAAGCTGCAATGTAGCGCTCTGTGAATTCCCTCTGGAAATCCTACCGTAAGGGCTACTGATCAAGGACCATCTTCTTGACAGGATTCCTTCCCTGTGCTCTCAGCATCCTGGTTTCCTCATTCGCACTCCCTCAAACCCTGGCTGCTCCAAAAATTATGAACAATTAGAAAAAACACAGGGGCACCTGGGTGGCTTAGTCAGTTGAGCATTCAACTCTTGATTTTGGTTCAGGTCATGATCTCACAACTCCTGAGATCGAGCCCTACATCAGACTCTGTGATGACAGCATAGACCCTGCTTGGGATTCTCTCTCTCCCTCACTCTGCCCCTCCTCTGCTTGTGCACACACATGTGCACTCTCTCTCAAAATAAATAAGTAAACATGGAAAAATTTTAAAATAAAAAAATGCAAAAAGCCTAAAGAAACAAAATTTCTGGACTTCATTTCTAATCAAAGAATTGAACAAAAAATTGAGATACACTTTTTTTTTCTCCTGAGTCAAGTTATAACAAAAAATGTTGATACTCATTGTTGGCAAAGTTATAGTGAAATAAACACTCTCAATCAATGTTAACAGGAGTGTAAATTGGGGTATTTTGAAAAATAATGTGACAAGATGTATGGACAACCTGTAAGAATTCCATAAATTCCTTTCTAGCGATTTCCACCTCTAGAATAGATCTAAAGAAATAAAACTTGAGAAACGCTTGTGCACAGATATGTCCACTGCAATATATGACAAAAAAAACTGGAAACAACCTCCACAGCCAATAATGAAGAAAAGTTAATTAAATTTTATTACACGTAAAAGGATGACACAGCTTACAATCATTTAAAATGTCTTTAACAATACTTCATGACATGGGAAAACGCTCACCATGTAATATTAGATTTTAAAAAGAGACAGACAATTCCATACACTGTATGATGGCGATTTTATTAAATATGTATACATTCAATGAAAAAAGAATGGCAGAAAATTTATGTTATTCTCCGGGTCAGGATTCTAGATTATTTTTACTTTGATATTTGATCGACATATCTGTAATTGCAAATTCCCTCTAATGAGTTGGTTTTACATTTGTAATCGGAAAAGAAAATAAAGTTCATAAGAATTTCCTACTCTATTTCTATTGCTAATAACATAATGAGAACTTAGCTAGTGAAGCTCCCAGTGACAAATCTATATTGGTCTTCATGTATTTTTATCCCACATTCGGAAATAAAGAGAGGATGTCAACCCCATTCCATAACTAGGGGGAGGATGAGATCTTGGAGTGTAAGTAGCTTCAATCAAAGAGACAATATATATCTCAAAAAACATGAGGAAAACACAATTATCCTTCCCCGTACCTCAGCCCTTGGCAAAACAAATGCCACATGGAAGTGTTCCTTTGTATGAATCAGTCAGATAAGGGCAGTGGACACTGAAATTCTCATACACACAAGACTCAACAATTTTTAAAAGGCACAGTAGTCAACTGGCAGGAACATTCTACTTTTATATACATCTTCATCAAACAGCCTTGGTGAAAAAGCCAATCAGCTTTCAAAGCCAGGAGACAGAGAGGGAGAGACAGGAGTGGGTAAGAGCAGGAGAAAGAAGAAGGAGAAGCATTGGGAATTCTAGAAGCTGGAAGAGAAGGGAAGGAGGAAATGGAGGTGGGAAGGAGAGCGAAAAGTGGGCATTTTCTGAGACGAACATTTTAATTTTTGTTTTTGTTGGTTTGAGATGAATGTGTTCAGGTGATGTTTCTCAGAGATAATACGGTGAAACGCTTGTAAATGGTGTAATTTCCCTCAACATTGCTGGAAAAAACAGAGTGAGCACTGTAAATGAAATCCAAGATAAGAGCCATATATATATATATACATATATATGTATATATATATATGTATATATATATATATATAAACAATACATGTTTGTTTTTGTCAGGTCTGTTTTTTTAATAGTCAACTTTTTAAGAGTTGTATTTTAGTATTTCCACTTGTTTTTGGTATTATATCATAAAAGGAAGGAAAAGGTGTAGGAGAAGAGCCGGGGATTCCCAACCCAGAGGGCTACAATTATGCAGTGGCCTGGGGTATGTCATTTTCCTTTCCTGGATGTTGGTTTCATCTTCAGTAAATTACAAGAAAGAGACCAGAGAAGTCCCACATTCCTTGGCCCTCTCTGCAGTTATAAGACTACTTCACTGAATGGCTGTTTGGGGATTTTAAAATTAGATGGGGTCATGGTCACAAAGGAGAGGGGCATGCAGCTCAATTTTAAAAACACAGTGAACCTCACCAGAACTCAAATGTTTATTGCCTAAACCATTAATGACGATACTGCTGAGGTACGGCGAACAAGGGAAGAGAACTTAAATTTTATACTCTAAAAGCGGTAAGTACATTTCAATTTTTCTGGGTAAGCGGACGGAAACCCAACCAAAGCAAATTTTGGAGATGCAAATGCAAACAGAAGTCAATGGCTTGCTCTGGGGAAAGAGAAGGAGCAATTGTTTGGGATAATAAAACAAAGAGAGGATGAACAGCTGACCCTTCAAAGAACACAAAGTGCCCAGCTCACAGGCTAAAAATCAAGTTGGGAAAGTGGGAAAATACCAAGAAACAATTCAGATCAGAAGAAAAGATGCCTAGCAGCTTAAAGTCTAGAAATTGTGAAATCAAAATTAATGTAAATGGTACCACGATTTCCTAATCGTGGAAAATGCATACAGTCCACCCCAAGGGGTGATTATGTGTGCTTCAGATTAGTTTTAATTTATTCAAAAGTAGAGGGAGAAACTGGATGATAATCTAAAATCTCAACATCATTTATAAAACTAATTCAAGAGACTGAGCTAACTTGAGATGCTCAAAATAGACATCCTGGACATCATGACTAATTGGAAAAAATCAGAAGCCCCACCTTGCAGGAATAGACAACCCAAAAACAGAAGTCACCAAAGAATCCTAAAAATAGTACTTAGATATAACATATAATAACTTGAAAAAAACTTGGAGATTGTAGGGTTAAAAACAGGAAAAGGAATAGTCCGTGCAGTATGACCACATATAAACAATCTACATACACAAAATACTGGCAGGATACTGACAAAATGGTGAACTGTTTTTGGTGAGGTCACCAGTAAAACTGTTCTTCTGACATTTTCTTCCTCTACTTTCATGCTTTTCTAATTTCTTTTAATGCCATCTTATAATGAAAAAAAAAAGTACATTTATTATCTTCCACAAATAGCTAACATTCTTACCTCACCCACAACTATTAGTACCTGAAGACAGACAAAGAATATTTTTAAAATTATTTTACCTATAATTTTCTAGATGCTTGATGATTTGGGACCAGCCTAGAAATTTCAAAAGCGTTAACTGTGTTTCAGAATTTTTGAATAAGCCAGAATCTTTGATGCTCTTAGTTAAGTTGAAAGGCAGATGACCCCTTCAAAGACTGTATCTTCAAAGACTACCATAAGGTAAAGGTCACAGACTGACATGTGGCTCAAGCACAAACTAGCACTCTACTAATCTAGAGACCATGTTAACCACACCAAGCTGCAGTGTACCTTTAGATGGTTAATACATCCCCCTTTCCCTCTGCCTTTTCTTTAAACGTAGTATCATCTCGACCATTGGAGAGAATAAATTGAAAGGGGCAAAATGAACAAATTCCTTGGTGTAGCAGTGAATTTTGCTCTGATCACTTTCCAAGGGCTGTACCGTGACTCGAACATCACGGAGTTAGGCCCCTGTCCGGGTGGGGCGGCAACGGGTGGAGGTGCTGGATGACCTTAACAAGTAAGAGTGCTGAACAGGCACTATTCCGGGAAACTTCATTCAAAATGCCTACCATAAGCACACTGGTAGTTATATGAAGCTGGTATATGTTAGGGGAATGAGACTCAAAATATTTTTGACTGTGGTTAAGGTTATCGATGACTTCCATGTTGACAAACACAATGGCCAGTTCTTTCTCATCATCTCTTATTACATCTCAGCAACCTCTGAGGCAGCTGACAATGCTCTCCTCCTTTAAACAATGTCCTCCATAGGCTCCTGGCTCACCCAAATCCCCAAAATCTCCTGCCAGCTTTGACTCTTCCTTCTTTGTATCCTGTCATCAAGCTTCCTAATGGTGCTGGCGACAGAACCCTCATCTTGGAGCCCTACTCTCCTTTATTTGTACCACTGTTCCCTTGGTGAGCTCACCCGGGTTCATGCCTTTACATGTTACTTACATGTTACAAATCCTCAGTTTATAGCCTCAGCTAGGACACTTCGAGACCCACATATCCAAATGCCCCACTTGACATCTCAATCTGGGTGAATAACAAACAGCTCAAACCTTACACGTCTACAGCTGTGCTCCCGGTTTCTCTCATCCACCCTTGACAAAGATTCTTGGCTTGACCAAACTTCCGTCAGGCTCCTGAATCCATGTGGGCACCTTCCTATACAATCCAGTTTGAGCAAGAACCCTGCTAAGTCAGTTGAACCACAACCCCCTCTACTACCACCTTCAGTATCTGATCACCGCTGACATACGACTGGATTCCTCATCTTCCATCATCTCCCAGGTAATGTCTGATCCCCCTGGGCTGTGAGATCTGTTTAGCTTAGACCCTCTGCTTACCCATGATGTTTACTCTTGGAAGTTTTCCATCCACTGACACCCACCCTGCTATAACTTCCTACTTGCCAGGGCTGTATTTAGCGTTGAGCCCAATCTCTCCCGTATAAAACCTCACTGGAATGTTCCCTATACCTAGTGTGATGGTCCTGAATAAAGTGTACCTTACCAGCTTTAACAAGGGAGATTAAATATTTCTTTTCCTTTATACCCTAAACCTGCTCCCCTACAGGGTTCCCTATTTCAGATCATGGCAGCCCCCTCCTTACAGAAATTGCTTGGGTCCCAAACCTCAATCTTCTGCTCTTTCCTTTCTACCCACAAGCAATCCATGACAAGATACTACCCCATCGTCCAGGACAAACATCTTCGAGTCATCCTCGATGCAACGTGTTCAAATTCTACATCTATTCCACTAGGAAAGCCTTTGGCTCTACCTTCAAATAAAGCAAATTTAAGTACTTCTCACCACCTCTAGTGCCGTCCTCACCCTGGCCATCACCCTATCTCACTGGGATGATTACAATGGCCTCTTAACAAGTCCCCCTCCCTATCATCTATCATCTTGCCTACTCCACCCACAGGCAACTTTCAAAACAGCTTCCAGAGTGATCCACTTAAAGCATGAGTCAGATCTTAACCCACCTCAAAGCCCATCGATGGTTCCCTATTTTAGTAAAAGTCTAAGAGTCCAATGAGTCTTCACGCCCTACTCAGCCTGGCCCTTTACTTCTTCTCCCCCCACCCTCCAAAGTTTGTGTATGTATGTATATATGGATGCATTTACTTATTTTTAGTGATCTCTACACCTAACATGGGGCTCAAACTCAGGACCCTGAGATCAAGAGCCACCTGCTCTTCCAACTGTGCCAGCCAGGCACCCCCTACCTTGTTACTACTTGACCTTGTCTCCCCTCCCCACCCCCCCCCGACTTGACTTCAGCCACAGTGGCCAACTTGCTCTCTTTAGAACAAGCTACATCTTCACTCAAAATGCCTGTGCTTCACAGAGACCCGCCCTGGTTATTTACAGCTGGAACCCCTTGCTCTAGCAAGCCCATCTCCCTTATCCTCCTCTATTTTCTCCCCAGCACCTATCCCCGTGTATTATATTTAATAATTCCCCATCCACCTGAGCAAAGCTGACCATTAGAAATATAATGTCTGCCATTTATGTATCTGTGACTACACTGAAACAGATGAAATTAAGTTGAATAATTTATATTCTTTGTCCTAACATAACCAAAACATGATCATTTCAATGTGTCATCAAAAAAGAGTAATTGTTCAAATATTTTTTTCCCTACAAAGTCTTTGAAGTACTTTGTCGAACTCACATTTACAGCCCATAGAAGTTTGGGCTAATTGTATTGCAAACATGTGGCTGGTGGCTTCCACACTGGACAGTGTAGGCTTACTCTATTTTATTCTACTCTACTGTATGCTTATTCCAGGTTTTAAAAATTCTTGGGCACAATCCACTAAACTGATTTCCTAACCCACAAATGGGTCCCAATGCTCACTCGACCAATCACTGCTCTAAACAAACTTCAGAGTACGTAATCTGTAATGAAAGAATTTTAGGGCACATTCTCTGACCTCCAGGGTCTGCTCAGGACCCTCTGAAAGGGAAAAAGATTTCCAGAAAAAGAGGCCTGGAGGGATAGGGTGAGGAATTGAAGTACCATGCCAATCCACAGACTGAAATCATCACCGTCCATCCAATGACGCAAGACTGTTTTCTTAAAAGGTAATTTTAAATAACTCACTGCACTGTCAGCTAATTAACAAAATATCTAATGACTTATAATTATATAGTACATATGCGCTAATATACAATATTCAAGGGGATATCTGCATGATTTTCACACTTCTCAAAGAGTATGTTTGAAAAGAACAGAAAGATTTCAAGTTTTTCATTTTCCCCCCTCCCCACCCCCCACGCAAAGGCTATGGAAATACAACGGTTCAGATCGAGGACAGAGAAGTACAAGGTTAAACGACTGATCTTCATTTTTCAATTGTGAACTACCACTCACGAGGAGTCTTTTAAAAATACACCATAAACTTCAAATCCGAACTCAGCCCTGGACAGAATTCCAACTTGCAAAATCAACTCAAACTAAGGATTCTACCATCAATAGAACATTTGCCCCTTTAAGGTTCTGGATATTACTACATACGAGGGGGTAGTACTAATACAGTCAAGGTTAACACAGATCTGCTCCCTTAAACAGGGTTTAGTTTTTGTACAGTTAAGCTTCAAATTTCTTCCTGAGGCTTTTGAATTACCAAAGAAAGGCAATATTCCCTCTATCTCTGTTAAGCTGTTAGGTTGTCACCTAAACTGAGAATCTCTTCCTAAGATGCTCAAGGTGAGCAGCTGCGATATTGGTGCCCTTGGCAGATGGAAGAACAAAAACATCATTTTAAAAAGATGAATAAGACCATTTGGTAGTTGGTTTTGTATTTTTGATTGTTCACAGTGCAAAAATATGGCTAGGTGATAAATGCTGCAAAGACTGTCTTTACTACTAAATACGCCTTGATGGACATTTCAACAAGTGACTCCCGCTTGAAAACGAACTCTATTGAGCATATTTCTCTGGAAATCAATATTTAAGAAAATTTTTTCTTTGAATCTAACATTCAAGAGAAACAGCTCTTGTTTACAGAGTAACTTAGTTTAGCATTATGGTTAACAATGTTTAAAAACAGCTAACTTAAAATGCAAACATTTAAATTTTGAAGTTTAACTGTTGGGAGGCCAAGTCAGTTCTATGAAAATATAAACAACATGAGAACAGTAGTTTTCCCCCCAATTCCATCCCCTGCGAGAGTATTTCAGGTCATCATTTTGTTGGGTTTAAGAGTCAGACCTCAAACAACTCTAAGGTTGTTAAGAGAGTTACAAATTTAAATGCTTGGGTTGAACTTTGAAAACACTATGCTAAGGGAACAAAGTCACTCCCAAAAGGCCACATATTGTATGATTCCATTTATGGGAAATGTCCCAAATAGGTCACCCTATACAGACAGAAAGTAGATTCGTTGTCAGGTGCTGAGCTGCGGGGAGTAACTGCTAATGTTACAGGGTGCCTTTCTGGGGTGCTTAAACTATTCTGAAACTAGATTGTGACGATGGTTGCAAACACTGGGAATCAACTAAAAACCAATGAATGGTGGTCTTTAAATGGGACAAGTGTATTGCATATGAATTATAATTCAATAAAGCTATTAACAAAAGTAACATGCCTGATAACGTTCATAACAACATTGGCGTGACAGATACAAGAAAACCAAGTTAACCTAACAAAGCTTCCATATAAGGCTAAAATACATAAATCCCTGATACCTTGGTCTCCCACTTTAGAGACTGCTTTCTCACAGCAACGAATATTTGCCCTTCCTAACACTGCTCATCACCATCGTTCATAATAACTGTCTTCCCCTCTATAATATAAACAATGACAACAGAGACTATGTCTGTTTTTTTTATGTTTATTTATTTATTTTGAGAGGGAGAGAGAGAGAGAGTGCAAGCAGGGGAGGGGCAGAGAGAGGGGACAGAGAGAATCCCAAGTAGGCTCCATGCTGTCAGCATGGAGCCCCATGTGGAGCTTGATCCCACAAACCGTGAGATCACGACCTGAGCCGAAATCAAGAGCCAAACGTTTAACCAAGTCACCTGGCACCCATAAGACCATGTCCTTTTTATGTACTGCTATGATCTTAGCAATCATCAGTAAATATCTACCATCATCATAATCATCAGTAAATATCTACAGTAGGAATTTATGCGTGTATGCAGTATGTACTTTTGTATGAATGAATGAATGAATGAATGGAAGAAAGAAAGAAATCATTGTACTGGGCCAATTCAATCGATCAAGTTGTTGTGTTCGAAATGTCCCCTTAAATCTATTCTCCAATTCTCTCATGCTCTGGACACCTTGGTATAGATACTTCCCAGCAGCCAATGGAGCTTCTTATGACCATGTAACCATAATCTTACCAATTAAGGGTCAACAGATGTGATGTGTGCAATTTTTAACTCATTTGCATCAGAGACGATAGCTTGCCTTGGACTTCTCCACTACGCTTTACCCATGTGAATAATAACAAAATCCCAAGGTAGGAGAGCAAAAGAAAGAACCTGTCAGTCAAGCTAGACTGGCCAGAGTCTTACATGAGAAAAAAGTAAACTTCTATTTTATTTAAGCCACTGTATGTTGGGGTCCCCATGTTGTACCAGGCTAGTCTTTACCCTGTCACAACGCAAGCATGGATATGTGAAGAGAAGGGGGGAGCGGGAAGGACTTCAATGTTTAACTGAACAGAATAAACTAGTGATTCAGCTAGCGTGGTCATCTGGTGGCTCAATGAAGACACATCAAGTTGTTATGTCTTCATTAACAAGTTGATGAATTAATAATCACATAATTCAAATGCTGAATTCTATCAGGTGGTCATTTTGAAAGTGATTTAACTTTGAATTTACTGCCACTAAATATTTACATCAAATAAATACACACTTTCAAAAGACCTAATGGATATATTTTAAGTAGCTGAATAGTCATTTTTACTTTTATTTGCAAACAAGATATAATTTACAATATGCAAGACACAATGTCTATAAGGATGCTTTATACTCCCTGAGCCAACAAAAAAGAGCTCAAACTGGGGGTAGAAATGATTATACTAGCTTTTAGAGGGTTTCTTTTTCACAAATAAGTTGGCTGTAAAAAACAAATTAAAGGGGGTACCTGTGTGGCTCAGTCAGTGAAACACCCAGCTCTTGATTTGGCTCAGGTCATGATCTGACGGCTCATGTGAATGAGTCCCACGTCAGGCTCTGCACTGACAGCAAAGAGCCTGTTTGGGATTCTCTCTCTCCCTCTCTCTCTGCCCCTTCCTCCCTCTCCCCCCACCCCCTCTCTCTCTCTCAAAATAAATAAACTTAAAAAAAAAGAAATTTAAAAAAAGGTAACCAATACATAAATGTGAAGCTTGAAGATGTCTAAAATCCTTAAAAATAACCAGTTAATTGTAATCTTTATGGTCTTGATGATTATCATCCACTCCTAATGCCACTCAGAACTGCTACAAGAAGATGAATTTTACAAACTGGATTTGAATTTTTAAGCAAAAATGCATGTAGGTAAAATGCCAACATTGGGGGACAGCAGAGAGAAAATGACATATAAACCTTTATTAAGTCACCAAACTAAGGCCGCCATGATAAAATGACATCAATAGAATTGTGACCTGAGCAAGATGCCTCTTTAGGTCCAGTCTTGACATTCTTTTTAAAAAAAAAAAAAAAAATTTTTAATGTTTATTTATTTTTGATAGAGAGACAGAGCACGAGCAGGGGCGGGACCGAGAGAGAGGGAGACACAGAATCAGAAGCAGGCTCCAGACTCCGAGATGTCAGTGCAGAGCCCGACGTAGGGCTCGAACTCACGGACTGCGAACCCATGACCTGAGCCAAAGTCGGACTCTCCAAGGACTGAGCCACCCAGGCGCCCCTCCAGTCTTGAAAATCTACATGACCATGGGTAACTTACTAATCATCTATGGAACCACCTTCCCAGTTTGTAAAGTGGGGATTATAATGATTGCCACCCACCTTTCAAGAACGCTGGCAACCAAACCCATTTTGTAAAGTGCTCAGATCCACTTGGAAGAAAACTGTCACATCGCTAGCAAGTAAGATAACTGTTACTTATGACTCGTCAGACCTTTGAATCTAAATTTGAAAAATGGCTTCATCTGTTTTTCTGAATATGCCTGGCCACTTTTATGCACATAACTCGTTTTTCCCATAGTGCCAATGTAGACATATTTATTTGCATCTATGCTGACTGTTAATGATTCCCAGATTTCAAATGCGGGCATGGCATTTACTGAGAAGCTCCTGGCATCTGAATCTACCTCTTCTTGATGATTTGGAGATGGTGCTGGTTTCTCGATCATCACTGGATAGCATGATCTTCTCTGTTTAAGATTTATTCCCTGGGGAGAAACACTAGCCATTCCAACCATTTTACAGATCTTTTTTAGATTTTACAGTTTAACAAACTTTTTTTTCTTTATATATAAGAGATCAAAATATATAAGGATTCATTTTTTAAGGATCTTTGAGCTTGTTAAAAGGTAAAAAATACAGGTGATTTATTATTTAGGTCTATGCACCTTAACTGATGTCTAAAGGAATAAAATTTGAAATGAGGGTCAAATAAAAGAATTGATATTATAAAAGAAAAACAAATTAAATAACACAATGTTAACTAGGGGTAGGAGATACGAAGTTTATATAAAAAGATATCAATAAGAAAAATGTGGAATGTGAAAAAAAAAAACTAGAGACATTGAGCAAAAACTCTTACTCTGAGCTTCCTAGCAGTCAAGTTTAAAAGTTTTATGAATTTGTTAATCAGCTTCCATTGTGTCATGACAAGAGCCATCAGAAGGACAAAATTTTTCACTGCTCCTGACATTTGACAATGCATTCCTTATTTGCAGTATATCACATGTCCTTGATATTATACAGAAACAATTTTTTTGTCCCCATGGACTACCTCCCGTAGTCAACACTAATGAAAAATTCCTAGAAACTTTTTTTTCTCCCCAAACTTGCCCCTGACTCACGCTATTGTAAACTTTGAACAGTATCACAGAATTGGAAACAAATCGCAATGCACAAATTCAAACGTGCACATTTTCAAGTCATGGGTGTTAGCATAGGCCATCATAAAGACATCAAGTCACAGGGAAAATAATTCATGCTTACATGTGACTCCAGAGAAAACAATGAAAACCCACTTAGGATGCCCGTATTTGAGGCTGTGGGGTAACGCAATTCTCAAGGTGAATATTTCATCTCTTCGACCATATATTCAGCTTTGTTTAATCAGTTTTTAGCTTTGCCAGAAATCTTTGCTAAAGGCACGAGATGAGTTAAAACACCTGGCACAGCTCTGCATGAGGAACATCTTGGACTGAGATTCTGCAGGGCTCAGAGACACCGGGAGACAAACTTGCTGCCTAGCTGAGCAGCTGTGGCAGAGAAGAAATGGCCCAGGAACAGAAAATAATTCGTGGCAAGGAAGGAATGGCCCGCCAACAGAAAATAATGCGTATGGCCCTTGACAGGAAAAGTTTGCAGATCCCTGAAATTAACAAAGCCTTCATGTTTAATATTGGACCACTCTGCGTCAGCAAGGGGAAGAGCTTTGTCAAAAGTCCCGCCCTGACTTGATGAGCCCCAAAACTGCTTGGGATCAACCCTTTCCACGCTGGAGCATATAAAAGGAGCTGTCCTCTGCAAAGGACAATCTGAGGCTTCTCGCAAAGATTTAATTTAGACAACAAAGATGGTGAAATGGGGCAAGTTGGATTTCTGACCTCAGATCAAGTGTGCCAGAAGAACGCAACTAGAAAAATAAATCCATACCCGTAAAATACGTTCTAGAACCTCAAAATGCTCAGTAAGATGAAACACAAAAGTAATCTAAGAATTTTCACATTGTAAAGATTCAAAAAGAAGAAAAAAAAAAACCCAAAACAGGTTCAGCTGAAGAATAAGAAGTCTGTGTCTTACAAATTCATAAACTTAATTTAGTAATATCTGAGTGAAGGCTTTGTGCAACCAGGCCCTCAAGTAACCTGTTTTAAAACAGACACAAATCTACTAAGTCGAATGGAGCTATCATTGGCCAAAATTCAAAAATAAAATGAAGATTCTACAAGAGAAACATCGGCCATTAAAACGGCCTGCAAGATTAACTTGTGTGAGATGAGCACCAGAGAGAGACTTTGGGAATCGAGAAAATAATGTAGCATCCAGAACCATTTTAAACAGAGTGCTTTTTTGTTCCCCCTCCCAAAAGTGAGTTTGAGAAAATTTAATTTAGCTTTAATTCATCAAGCTACATTAGTCGCTCTGAAAACTTCTAATTTTAAAATCAAATACTCATTTGATTTTCAAGCAAGGTCAAGAGAACAAGGCAGCCTAGTACTGACATCACAGGGATGTGGCCCACGCCGCTCTGCAGTTCTATCAATGTGCCGTGTTGCTATGGTGCTATGACTATTAATTTCTGAAAGAAGGTGATTATAAAGCCGCCAGATGAACATCAATCGGATGACACCACTTCAGCACAGAACACGGACATGGGCTACTCTCGTTTGGAGCAAGCGAATTTTTATGAATCACCGCTTTTGTGATGTGAATATTCCTGTCAAAGTTTGGGTTCACCAAGTCAACAACAACAACAACAACAACAACAAAATCAGCTTCAACAAAGGGGCAGTTTGATCATATTTGGGAGAAAAATGTCACTCTGTGGACCATTTCTTCAGGGCAATCTTTTCTGTAAACATCTCCCAAATGATGCTATAACATAATACTTACATAAATAAATTCACAGACATTTGGTAACTACGTAGATTGGGAAAGAAGTGAATTAAGATATACCTAGAGGTGGTAAACACAGCCCTAGATAGAATTCCACGAATCACATCGCGTTTACCTTTTTTGGCTTCCGGAAAGCAATCTTCAGGTATAGTCACCTCAAAAGGTCACTTCTTACCCTGAAAACAAAAGAGAACATCAAAACCTGAATGTCAAGAGAAAGGAGCAACCACCTATTTGCCA
The DNA here is from genome assembly GCF_028018385.1 of Neofelis nebulosa. NCBI lineage: Eukaryota > Metazoa > Chordata > Mammalia > Carnivora > Felidae > Neofelis > Neofelis nebulosa. The sequence continues at coordinate 131,363,923 of NC_080785.1, read as the reverse complement.
GGGACAGATGCAAAAGAACTCCGGCACATTTCATGGCAAGTGACTTTCCGAGTTAATCAAAACAAGTCCCAAGACCACTGATCCGGTGCACAGGCCGGTGAGCTCCTCAAGACAACAAAAATAACGTGGGTGGAAAAAGTCAAGGTGAAACATTGCGAATTTTGCATATGAACTTTTTCTCATCTTGTCCTCCATCAATTTATTTTCTTGTGCAATAATACGTGACTCATAGGCTTTTGTTTTTGGAAACCAGACTGCTCCTTGAACGTGTCTGTTTGGTTAGCATCCACGACATCTCTGATTTCATTAAAGCACAGGCTTGTGGGGTTTTTTCCCCCTTAGGAAGAGAATGAGTTCTGAGAGACAAGATGCCTTTATGCCAACCTGGACCTTTCAAAATGAACCAGGATCTGCAAGTTTGGGGGGGGGGGGGGGGGTTGGTTAATCGGTTGGCGAAAGCTGTTCACACAGTGTTTTCCACTTAGCCTATATCTACCAGATCTACCAAGTTAAATAAAAATGGTTTGTGTCAGATGAAATAAACAATTGAAATCAAGCTCCCTAAAACACAAAGAAAGCCTGGAACATGTTTTATCCTGCATCTGCATATACTCTCTTATGCAAAACAGTGTGTAATCCTTTAAGAAACATTACAAGCTGCCTCTTTCTGCCCATGTAACTGGGATCAACATATGGCACAAGTGAAAAGAAAAACATTTGTTTATTAATTTAGATCAAGTTACCGACAGGGTACAGGATTCATTCCCCATCAGCTGACCAAATGCTCATGTAATTTTTTTTTTTAAGATGCTAAGACCAGATCACCATTTGCCTAAAATGTTAATATCCTTTTGCTCACTCTTCAGAACAGTATGTAATGAAGTGGTTTTAATTTTATACAGAATATATCCCTGCTTATCCCTCTGCTGTCAGCCCTGAATGTGGAAAGGCAAACATTATTGAGAAGAGTTAAATCTTCTTTCACAAGGGCTAAAATATGACAGTGGCACTTTGGTGAGTACTATCTTTGAGGAATTGATCGGAGGCCAATTTATGACATTTCCACAAGCAAGTGTATGCAGATTCTTGCCATAAAGATTGGAAAAAAATGCAGGCTCTGAGTGAAATCATAATTTTCATGTTTACTGTAAGAGGAAATTGGAGGTTTTCACCATAAATGTTCACCATTTGGGTGGGGGAAAACCCTAGCCCTGGGACTTAAAATCACTATTTTGCAACCTGCCCCAAACCTTTTTGTTTTTACACAAAACAATTCAAATTGAAAATGAAAATTTTGAGACACACTGCTGATGTGTGACTCCAGGATTGGTTTCTCCACTGGTGAGAATTGTCACGAGGCATCTGGTGGTGAGAAAACAGGGAGCAATGATGTTGGGGTCCTCAAGGTAATGGGGAGGCTGGCAAAGCAGCCCCCGGCCTCCCAAGCGAAAAGAGCACATTAAATGCAAGAAACAGCAGCAATCTTACACCCCAGAAATTTCCATCTCATCACTCAGGCAATCTTAAATGGAAAGTAAGCGAACTGGCAGGTTCTACTCAATTCAAGGCAAGAACAGCCCTTCTCCCTCCTTTTTCCTTGAGATGTTCTCCAAGGCGTGCTCTCTAAACTAATTTTCATGTTAATCTATTGAGTTGCATCTATTTTTGCATGTTTGGCAGTCAGATCTATACAGTATTAGGCTTTGCAATGCAGATGAGATTGCTATCATATAGGCCCGGCAAACAACTGGACCTTATTAAAATTTAATTTAAGAAAAAAAAAACACACTGCAAAAATGCCTACTTTCAATAAAGTTATCTTGAACCCTGTATTCAAACCTGTAGGAGGATTTCAGGTAAGAAATGGGCTATTTCTCCACGCACCTGTCTACACAGTACCGTGTGTCAGTGAACACAGAGCAAAATTAAGCTGATTTACCGTCATAGATTTTACAAGTGTAATTTTCCCCTAGGGAAACAAAATTATACAAGTGACCCTCCAACTTACAATTACTAAAGCAATACAGAATTGGCTACTTTTAATTTTTACTCATACAAAAAAAATTGGCAGTGGGATACAAATCATGGTTTCCTCCATTCTGGGGTTCCATAAATTTTAATGCATATCCACATTTGACCACTCATTTATTTATTTCTGTTGATTTTAGTTTTTAGGATACATTAGCCAAGTAATCGAAAGGTACTTTTCTAGCATTGCAGAGAACAGATGAATAGTTCAACAGCTGTTTGCCATCATGCTAAATTAAATGAAATGTGTCAATATAACAGACAAGAAAATTAGGGATTAGTACTGGGGCCTGAGTCTGCATCACTACGAGCCTAGAAGAATCAGAAATCAACAACTAGGACAACGGTCTGCAGTTCATTTTTCTTCCAAAGTGTAAAACTTCCACTTCCAGAACTATTTTCTTTTTTTCTTTGTTAAACAATCACTTTTATTTATCAAATATATCAACTGTTTACCTGAATGCTTACTCACAGCACAAGCATCAAAACTAAAATTATGTAAAGCTGTTTTTTTTTTTAAGATAAAAGAAAAATATTCCCCTCCAGCCCATTTCTCTTCTTTTAAAACACTGTTACCATCTGAATTGCATTTTCTTTTTCCTCTCTTTCTGAAGTTTCCTATTGGTTTTAGGTTTTAAAAGTGAGCCAGGAATACGGTAAATAGAAATGACTTATTTTCCTTTATGTCATTCTCTGTACAGTTAAGATCCTGTGAACAACTACAAGTGATCCTGGTGTGGCCTCCTCACTGCTGTCCACAAGGGTGTTGTTTATCTGAATCAATGTGCTGACCATAAAGACTGTGGGTAAGACACCAATCTTCAGCAGCAACCCATTCGTTAGAAAACTTAAGGTACTCTCCTCTTCCTCCACCTTCCCAACCCCCATCCCCCCACTCCTTAAGAATTTTATTCTGTAGACCTCTTAGGTTACCACAATGCTTCAATGTCATACTTTGTTTGGGTGTCTTTGGCCCCTAATTTAATCCATGTAATAAATAATACATAATGCCAACTGGCATGGCCCAGTTGGAACCAATTGCAGGTAAACATGGAGGTTTGACTTCGTTTCACCAGACTGAAAATGAACAATATATTCTCTACTTTTCCCACTATGAGTATTTCCCCGCGTTCTTTCATGGCAGCTAAAGGGAATGATTTGCATCAGGACTTCTGCATTGTGTTTCATTTTATACAATTATACAAAGGGACCACGAAGGATGACCAACGTTTTTCACCTTAACCTTCAGTCCCCCAAATGATGCCTTAAATCCACTGTCCATCAGTGTCATCGGGGATGCGAGGATGTCACGGCCAGCTCTTGGCCCACAATGAAGGTAACAGATGCTTTCCTTAAAGTCCAGTAATCTGTCTCTGGCTAGAGAATGCTTTCTCTTAAAGTCCAGGAACACGGTTCAAACTTCCAACACCCCAAATACTCCAATCAAAGGACATAGACTTCCATCAAAGAAAACAGAAGGTCTATACGGGCCAATTTCCCAGAGACTGCTGTCTCGAACCAGTGACTCCTAACACATGGATTTTAATGTCTTTTCAAACATTTCTTAGAAAAACAGGAGCATATCAACACAAATTTGCCGAGCTGAAAAATGATAGTACAAGGGTCCCTTCATTTTCTTCACTGGAGACAAGAAAATCCACTCTGAAATCAACCACAAAGATCCCCCCGTCCCTCACCCGGCACCCTGCTCTAATAACTTCAATATTGAGTCAGGCTTACAGGGAAGAAAAAAAAAAAAAAAAAAAAAAAAGCAAAGAGGGCAGGGAAGGAAGAGAAAAAAAGAAATAAGAAAAAGAAGAAAAAGGGAGAGACGTCAGGAGTGCCAAAGAGGTGGGGGAAGGAGAAACAAAAGAAGGAAACTGAAAAGGAAAGAAAGAAAAAGTTAGAGCTGTACAGTGCGGGCCTCTAGGACACCACCCAGGCCTGCTGGGTTCCAAGTGCTACATTTCTTGTACTTGGGTCTACCAAAGAAATCAACCACCATGCCCCAACGTCCCCTCCTATGGCTGCACGGAACACTTTGTTTCCTTTCTCCTTACCCTCTGTGACTCTCGCCAGATCATGGAACCTAACTTTGGGGTCCATTCTAGTAAGAAAAACCTAAAACAACTCGAAGGTTAAGCCACAGGATATAGGCAACCCCAGCCAAGGCGAACCGGCGAGATTACTGGAGGCTGGCAGTCAGCCCAGCGACAGCTCCACATGGGTCCATCTCACTGGGAGAAACTACTCTCTCTTACCTTACAGAAAAGTAAAACCCTGGCCGTGGTCATGTGAAAATATTTTATAGGTATCCTTTAACAGCCTTTAAATGTTGAAACCTAAAAACAATATTTGCTGTTTTCTCTTTGAAGCTCTAACAAAGCCTTTGTTTTAGATTTACCTTTAGTGTGCAATAAGAGTTAATAATCAAATCCATCCCAACCCCCACAAATGTTAAACAAAAAGATAAAAGAAATGCAAATAGCTATTGTCATGGAAAGTTAAAGTACCTGTCTGTATTTTTAAGTGAAAACTATTATCTCTATCAATCAAAATTTAAGAATACAATAGCACTAATCACAGAAGGTGCTCTCACGGAGTTACTTTTCCTCATTAAAAAAAAGTATTTTTCCCCTTAAAAACCGAGTATAAAAGTCATATACTTACAATTAGATAGGGTATTTGTAATTTTATTATTAAAAACCTTCAGCAGCCTCACTGTTAATAAATGCTTCGAAGTCTCTAGACTGATTTGTACCCAAGAAGACCCAACTCCCTACATATTTTAATAAGGTTGATGAAATTTTATTTAAATTCTCACAGTTTCCAACCTGCGGGAGAACAGCACACTCTTCTGTTGAAAAGAGTTACTCAAGCAGAGGCAACAGTTAACTGGTAATGAAAACTCCTTTTAGACCCTGGACACAATTCCTGGTCCCTGAAATATCTTTACATAGGACATCTCTTCCTTGGATGGTGCATCCTTCTTAGTTGTGGCAAGTCATTTTTGAAATTATAACACTCTAAAAGAAAGCAGAGTCCTACCATCATAGCCCAGAATGATCTAAGTGCACAGTACATCAATTTCTCTTGAGTCTTTTTTTTTTTAATCCACTTTTTTAAAAGATTGGATTAGACCCTGAATATGGTGCTTTCTAAAGACAGCACAGGAACAAAAAATAGCAAGACCCCAGATAGTAAAACAAACAGCTCAAGATTAAAATTCCTAGAGCAAACAGTTAAGCCAGGATGCCATTATGCAGGCTGAGCCTGGATGGATGTCTCCTCTACGGTGGGGCCAAGAGGCTGTCATCCCCCCCCACACACACACCCCCAGCAAGATCAGATTTCCTTCCCTCCCGACCGCCTCTCTGAGCATCATGGCCAACCTCTCTAGTGTGCTATTAATATCAATGAAGAGACGATTCGATTTCCACTGAAGAAAACCCTTCCTATTCCGGCACAGAGCTTCGGGGAGGACCCTGGCCCGGGTATAGACAATACAGCAGCAGAGTTTCACTGCTTTCTTACAGTTCGGTCTTCCACACTGTTTGAAGGCTTTTAGCAAACAATGGCAGCATTATCTCCAGGACAGTTACAAAACAGGATTTGTTAGGACAAAGAATAATAAAGCTGTTCCTCTCTCTCTCTTTCTCTCCCCCCCCCCTCGTTACCCCTCCTCCCCCCGCCCCGGTTCCAAAGAGGCTCTCTCGGCCAGTCCAAAATCCAGCCACGGTTCCTAAGAGGCACCTGCACTTGTCTATATCAATGCAGCCAGCAACTGACAACGGCCCAGGAACCAGGACCCAGGTCGCTGGCAGGAGGCGCCCAGAAGAGCAGGAAAGTAGCCTCTCAACATTTGTAAAATGAAACAAAGTATCAGCCTTGGCTTTCGCACACACTTACCCGTTCATGCTGAGGAAGGAAAGCTTTGGGGCCGGAGAGGCAATTTTCACACAACGGAAGAAAGTTGAGAGTTTGTAAGGGAGAAACTACAGGCGCTTGGAAGCCTGCGGGCTCTCAGGGATCCCAAGCTGGCGGCAGTGTGAGGAAGGACTGAAGGTATGTGGGCTCAACACAACAAAAGCCACTGCCTTACTCTAGATTAAATATGCAGGAAGAGGCCCCTTTGCATAAACACAAACACTCAGCAAATGAATAACTGGCTCAATCAGACGCCTGCTGTGCCTTCTACCTGTCCTCTCTCTGACAGGAGACACCGCCTGTTCCAGGGCACAAGGACTGAACAGGAGATACTTAAATGTTATGTTGCTATAATAACAATTAAAATGAATTGCATTCATTAGTAATTAAGAACTCACTCCTGGAGTTGGGGGGGCGGGGGAGTAAGGGGGTAGAAAATATAGTGCTATTGTTTTATCTCCAGCTACTTCAAAAAGAAGTTGGGATAAGACACATCACTGGAGTTTTACTATAGCTTCTATTTAAATTTCTAACATTCCATGGAAGTGATCAACAATCACATTTCTCAGTCACAATATAAGGTCAGACATATACCTGATATATTCTGGATCTCTTTGTGTGTGTTTTTTTGCACTATGAACTGATGCTTATGAAAGGTCTCTTTTACATATGCATAAAATTTTACATATATAAATTACACACACCTACATGTGTGTGTACATGAATATACACAGTTACACAGATAATAGGGGCACATATTTAATGTGAGCAGATAAACAAAAACTATGCCACTTTACACTCGTTAGTTCACTAATGATTTAAGGAACATAATTTGTGTCTTCCAAAATCACACCCCAAATGCCTGCCTTTCAAATGTCATCAATCCATGACCACTCATTTAAAAACATTATCCATATATTAGCACGGATGCTTTTAACTGAGTGGCCTCAACCACTTATAATTTCAATTAAATAACATAATTACAGTCAACAATTTTCTCCATTTCGGCAGAAAATATGCCATACCTCAACATAATTTGTCCTGAGAACCGAGGAATTGAAGCCAAAGGAAAAACACGCAGGCATTGGGACTTCACAAGGGCCTTTCCTCTTTCCTCCGCCTAGGGACTCAGCTCACTCCCCTCTAACCTCTCTCATATGTTCCAGCCACATGTTGGCCTTCGTAACTTAATTATTTTTTGCTAACTTTTATAGCATTAAATGACTTCGATTGAAACATAAATAAGATTACGTTCACCTACTTCCTTCTAACGCCACATAGTCAAGTTGGGGGCAAATCCAGCAATGCTATAGGATGTGCATTACATTACTACTTGGACCAGAAAGGGTAGGTCACACATCCTTCACAGCCTCAGAGAACGTACAGCAATTACGCTAGCCAAGGGAAATAAGGCAGCTTTCTATTTCGAAACCAGGTTCTGTTTTATTAACACGACACTGCTTTCTGACTGCATCATTCTACTGCAAAAGCAAATGAATACTACTGAAAAGTTGGGGGAAAAATTACAAACAGGCAGAGAAACCCATCTCAAACATACATTATGGCGTAACTTGGAGAAAAGAGAAAAAAAATGTTTTAAAGATTCCCAACCCCCCTCCACCACCAAAGAATAAAACACAGGTTCCTAAGAAGGGTTCCCAAAGAAACTAAAGACGCCTATTCTATTCACTATTTTGTCTCGAAATGACCTTCCAAATAAGGTGTTAGATAACCCACTTCCCCAGACGATAGTCATCTAACCTTGATGCAAATAAACCATAGAACAAAATTTAATCAGTATATCACTGTGAAAAAGCCTTTGTCCATCCCAATGGAGCTTCTAATGACTGTTTTGGCAGTTCTGGCGGGTAGTTATGCTTCCCAGCTCATCTATATCTCATACTGGTTGAGCAAGCTAATGGAAGTGCTGTTAGTGGAATCCAATATTAATGCTCTGTATCGTGCAAACCTGGATGCAACTGAATATATTATACAATTATAGGTAGTATCTAATTCCATAGGTATTAGATACCGCACCCGAAATTAATATTTTAATGAGAACAGTGAAATAAAGCAGACAGTCCAGGTAAGGGATCCATGCATGAGTGCTGGATACTGGAGCCAACGGCACAGACACAGGGATTGTGACAAAAAATCCGTATGCAAGCTTTAGATGCTGAGTGACACATACTGATGCACAGAGTCAAAGATGTCATCCTCACACGAGCGCCACTGGCTGTAAGCTTGAGCGAGAATGAAGGAAGAAAAAATGGGGGCGGGGGAGTCGCAGGGAGGCCTCCAGAAAATAAACAGGGTGTACAGTTTCAAAGGCTGCAGACACAGACATTTCATTGTTCAAGCCAATTATCAGTGGAAAATAATAACAACAGATGGATTCAGAGTCACTGACTTTTCATATGCACTTCATCTCAGCGGAACAGATGATGAAACGCGAGAGCTATCTCAAAAAGGCAAAACATCTTTCAGTAAAAGAACTCTACAGTCCAGATGGGGACCTTCTAAGGCTGCTGATTATCTTCTTATAATGTTGTAAGATAGACTTACTAAAACATTTCAAGAACGGATCAGATAGGATGCGCACAATGGCTTCATTATTGGAAGGAGTCGCCTCAGACTTGTGACTTAAAGAGGCAGAGATTTCAATAAGGTGAGGACTGTAAGTTTCCTGTCTTCTCATCAGGGACGGCAGGTTCCAACTCAGGCTGGAAATCTGTGCACGACAGAGAATAAACCGGTGCCCAAGGATCCTGAGTGTGTGCTCTTCTCTCATTTGAGCAAAGAAAAATGAGATACACTGGGATTGTAGAAAGGACATTAAATTATTCTGAACCATTCTATCACAACGGGGGGAAAAAAAAGCTACAAAGCAATTCCTTATTAAAAGCATTCAGTGATAAAATATCATCTCTTATACGCAGTTAGGACATCTTAACTATCCCTTGCCACTGGTGATCGCAAAACATAATTTGCTTTCAGTAGGAAATAAATATAAATTTCAATGGTGGGGTGATCCACAGTTGTAAGGAAAGCCAGCCAAACACCCAGGCTAAAGGAAAGAAAGCCACCAACCTATCCCCAAGCGTTCTCACTTAACTTAAATCCCACCAACTCAGGCTTGCTGATAAAACACAATAGGTAAACCACAACCTGAGAAGTGGCTGTAAGTAATAGAAAAAGTTAAAATTTCTAATCAAATGAGCCTCATTACTACTGGAAAAACAACCTATCTATTCTGCCTCTCTCCCTCCATCCATCCCTCTGTCGTCAACTCTACATTTATAATTTTGCAAAAATCTTTCTCTGAATTGACATAACGTGGCTGAAATCAGTGTGCTAATAAGCAAGAAGAAAAGCAGCTCCTCCCACTATTTACTAACGTACTTAACATTTTTAAAAAAATGTGTTTATAAATACACTGTTGACTTCACAAGTTTATAACGCAAATAAAAAAAAACATTTTTTTTCCTTTCCTTTTTTTTTTTTTTTTTTAAGAGCAAGGCTTTTCTTCAAAGTACTCTGACAAGAAAGTAAATTCAGAGCAGAACATACAAGCATGAAGAAAATACCGCCAAGGGCAAAATTCTGCAACTGCTTTAAGAAGCAAACAAGAACACAAAAGATGTGTAATACAACCATCTGGCTCTCCCCATACTGTATCAATGCCTCAACTTTATCCCCCCCCCACCCCCTTAGCCAGCCCACACCAATGCCACAAAACCAAATGGCTTCACTTATGTTTCCTGCACGGCAAATTTACACAATGCACTAAGAATGCAAAAGTGGATTTTTACACATAAACTGGTATCTTAAAAATTTTCCCCACCTCAAGTATTTTGTTGAACCTCACTGTGATAAAGACATCCCCACACGTGCAGAAATACTTAGGCTCAAGAGAAGCCCCCTTCAAAACTTGAATCTCTACTCTCTCGTGCTTTCGGCTATAATCAGACACTAGAAGCAGGCATCTGAAAGGCAAATTCTGAAATTATTCCCATTAGACTTTCACTTTTTTTTTTTTTTTTGTCTTTTTGCTCTACATTGTGGGTTATTTCCCCCTACTTACTACTTGAAAGAACTTCACTCATGTTGGATCACCATCCTTGAAAGTCTCCATGCTGACTGGAAATTTTCCTCATTTGGTTCGTTCTACAAACATTTCGTGAGCCAGTGCTGTGGGGTCTGGGGCTTGCTGGACAATGGGTGACCAAAAGCATCATTTTCCCAGAGAAGGACAGAACCCGCCTAGTACATTAAACCAGAAGGTTTACAATTTAATTAAAAAACAAAAACAAAAAAACTCTTCTATACACAGGTTGCCTGAAGCATTTAATTTATTTACATACTTATTCGGGAAGGCAGATATAACAGATATCTGAAAAGTTATTGCACATCTGTAGGTATCCCAATGCTTTCAAAGGTGGGAATTAAGACTTTTAATGCAGATCTCTGGGCAAAATCAACACGGGTCATCATAAATGGGTCTCACAGAGGGGCAACAATGAAAAAGAATAATAACTGGGAGAAAGCTACTCTTATAGGCCAACTCTCTGCTTTTCTGCAGGGCCACACTGGAGGCAGGCAGTACCTACCAGGAAAGCGCTCTTGGCTGAAATCAAAACTTGCATGTGGGAGGCCATGTCTGGTTTACTTCCGTTTTCCTGCTGACCATGATTTTCTACCTTCCCCGCATCTCTCTCCGTGTTCCAGGATAAGAAAGCCGTGCCTAGTGTCTCGACACGCTGATTCTCGATTCCCTTCCGGGTGTTTCTGCCCAAGACCATAGAGGCTCCTGGTCTGGACAGCAGTGGTAATCTTAGGACACACACAGTGGATCCAGCCACCGAGCAAGGGATTCCGCTAATTGTTGAAGCCCGCACTAGTGTCCTAGTGTCTGGCCACCGGTTGGCAGACACGGATCACGGCTGCCCAGCAGACCTAGGTTAACACAGCTGGAGCCAGATGACAAGCTCTCCAAGACGTTCTTCCCATGGCCACATCTGGCCCCTGGTGGCTCCAATCTGCCGCGAAACTGATTTTGTTTGGTTTTGCTGGGAAAGGTTAGGACACAGATAAAGCCAGTCGTGTTAATCTTGACTGTGAGCACTTCAGTTTTAGGACAAATTATCAGACTGTAAACTCCACGAAGGCAAGGACTTTATCTGTCCTGCATGCCGTATTGCATGCCAGTACACAGCAGAAGCTACATACGGCAATTGTTCAGTCCATACGTATGAAATGAGCGACACTAACCAGCACGTTCGTGGAATAAAAACATTCCTGGGTGTCACTGTGGTTCCTCTATTCCCACTATTATATGCACCATAGATTACACCTGGGTGCATACAGAGGAGACCCCGAGCAGCTCCATGGTTCAATTTTACTGTCAGCGAGACAGTGGGTTCGAGAATGAACCCACTCCTGTAGTCACTCAGGCGGGAAGACCTCCCAGAAGTCCTTCCCTGAAAATAACAGCCTCCCGGTATTACCCAGTGACCACCTTAGTGGTCCTTAAACTGCAAAACTTGGCAGCTACGTGCCTACAGGGTTTGCAAATGACTTAAAAGTAGAAACTTACCTTTTGGCCGACAGAAAAATGCCAAATGATGAGGCAACTTTTCCTGGCACTTTTTCATTCCACTTCCTTTCCCATGCCTCTCTTCCTGAATTCTCGGACACTGGCAGACCCCAGTTCCCTTTTCCACTCAACTTTGACCTCTCTCTAGGCTTTTCCGCACCTCACCACCTCTCCAGATCCCACTAGAAACACACCCACAAACGCCAGTGTAACTTAGAACCAGGTGGGACTCGCCCTCCTGGCTCCTTAGGTAGGAAGGGTTCTGATATTTACAGGATGCTACACTGAGAATACTGATGCTAGGGGGTCTTTAATCCTCATGACAATAAACGCCGCTAAACACCCCCGGAACTTGATAGAGGACCAGGGACATTTGGTAGAAGCCTGGCATGGCTGTTCACATATGATGCTGCTTCCCCAATACAGCAAGTTAACGTTCCTAAAACAAGAATGGCTGAAACGGGCAGATGACTTTGACAAGCTCAGCATATGGTCTTCAACGAAGCAAAGCTACTCAGAAGTGCAATAGATGAAGCTGTTGCCTGAACTCGCTCCCGTTTCTGTCACGTAAGGCGGCGGGGGTAGGGTGGGGGTGATTCTTTTCAACTGATGATTTCAGTTTCTGAGGTGTACTGTGTCCACTAGGGAGATCTGGGGCTACCACGTCCCCTTGGAAGGAACCGCGTGCCTCAGAAGGGGTGGGCCAGGAAGACCCACCCCCAAAATTGCCTCTCCTTTGTTCCTATTTTCTGGAATTACTTTAAAACTGGGAGAATGGCTTTCCAGAATTCCACAATCACAATGAAAATGTAAGACAATCGAGGGAGAAGCAGGACAACAGGATGCAAACGCTGGATTCCCAGTCCTTTCGCTGGGAACAGGCCAGAATGTAAAAACCACCGAAAGAAAACAGAAAAAAAATTTTTTTAATTAAGGAAAAATGTCAGCGGATGGGGGGAGGACGCCAAGGCTGACCATATACAGAGTGAATTTCTTTCTTTTTTTTTTTTTAACATTTATTTACTTTTGAGGGGGCGGGGGAGGCAGAGAGATAGAGCAACATAGGATCCAAAGCAGGCTCCACACTGATAGCAGAGAGCCCGACGTGGGGCTCGAACTCACAAACCCTACAATCATCACCCAAGCCGAAGTCCGACGCTTAAGAGACTTAACAGGCACCCCGCATCTCTTTATTTCTTAATGCTTCCTTGGGTTGCCTCAATTAAAACTAAATACTATATAATATCGTACTGCACAGTCTAGTTTAATCTAGGATAGTTCGGTCGTTATGAGCACGGACTCAAGTGCCAGAGTTCAAAACTCAGCTCTGCTGCTTACTGGCCTTGTGATCTCAGGCAAATTACTCAAAGTCTCTGTCCCTCGGTGTCCTCTTCTGTAAAACAGGCTTAATTATAGTACATAATGTGCTTCTGAGGAATAAACGCGTTAATGGAGAAAAGTGCTTGCACACGTGACTGGCACCTAGTGAGTGCTGAAGTCACTGTTATCATGCGCGGAGATAATACAACTTAAGTAAATCTAAAACTTCCTACACCTCATTTCTGCCATCTCTACAGGCTGTTAATACTATCTGGTGATCTGCCACGCTGAAAGGTAGAAAAAAGGAGGGAATGTATATCAGATTTTAAACTTCTTAAGAACACGGTGCTAAAACAAAAGCAAAGTTCATATTTTCCTCCCTCGCTACTGGGTGGAGAATAGACTAGAGTTTCTAGCAGACTAGAGTTTCACCTACCTCAGTAGAGGCTAAGTCATTAGCTATTCAAGAGTGACAAATCCAAGCTCAGTGTCCACAGTTTATCCCACCAGTGACCAATAAGGATTTGAGGGATGTGTTCAAAGGACGGCAGGAGGGGAATCTGGCCTGGAAGCGAAAGGTATTGAAACACATTTTCTTGTACTTTTCAAGTCTGTGCATATAGATTCTGTTACTGATTTAGGATCTTAAACAGTTTGTTTATTTTTTAAATGCCTTTCAGCTCACCTTTAATAACATGTTTCTTTGACTTGGCTGAACTATGCCTCAGAAGAATTACAAGCGGGAATACGGCTGGGTGAAAGGTTCAGTGAACTAATCCACACCTGGTCCATGTAAAAAAAAAAAAAAAAAAAAAAAAAAAAGGCTCATATTTTCCATATAGAAACAGGCCTCTTTATATGAACCAGGCTTTTATTTAATTGGTAAGGCACTTTTCACACCGTACAATCTTTCATGAGCTTCTTCAGTGGGGTGGGGAAAAGGCCACAGAAACACCACCCAGTCATACTATGGAGATTCGTCAGTGACGACGACGACGATGACGATGATGATTGGGAGGAGGAGGACGACGAGGACAAGGACGAGGAGATGGTGGAGGACAGAAAAGCACAAATTCCAATCAGAATAGGAAGTAGGTTTATGTTACCAGGAATTCTTTCACCAAGTTTTACTAGTAACAAAGGACAAGAGTGACCCCCCCCCCGAAATGGACATTCAGTGAGAGGTCTTCAGGTCTTCATGACAAAAACTCCGTTTTTTCCTGCACCAATTGTGTGGCCCAGACTTTTAAGTGGAAAGAATAAGGCTTAGATGGGGAAAATCTCAGGTTCGAGAGAAAGAATGCACATGTTTCGGAGCTGAAAGGCACCTATGAGAGAGTCTAGTCAAGCTCCATCCTCCTGGGGAGCAGACTCAGCATGTGCCTGAGGCCACACCAGTGGTGTGAATGAAGGAGGAACAAGAGCCTCTGACTCCCCACAAATGTGGAACAGCAGTGGCTAGAGGATGTGACCACTGGAAGGGGTGGATGAAACATCCATCATGTCAAACGGAGACTTTGGAGCAGGGTCCTGTGGCCAGCAAAGAGACATGGAAGACAGAGGAAGGAGTCACAAATGTGCCATAAATTGTGCCAGCCCCTTGGTTCAGAAGCTAAAATCTAATTAAGCTAGCTTTCTTCTATGAAGTCATTCACTGCAGGGCTCCAACATCTTGGTTTGCTCCTCTGTTTTATCCCTAAGAAAATCTCTTTTTGATCAACTCTGGTTTGAAAGCAGTGAAAAAGAAGGTATTTCTACATCCCAGGTAAGAGGGAGTAAAGTGAAGTACAAAGGACACTTCACTGGATCCACCAGCAACTCACCAAGAACGTGGAGAGCTCCTTGGCTTCTCCAGACCTCGGTCTCCATGCTAGGAAAGGAGCGGTAGGTACTCGGGGATTGCGTTCAACCGCTCCACAGTGGTCACCTCAACGAGTTGTGAAAATACTGAAACATCCACGTACTGGCTGCAAAACAGCCTTTGCCCCCAAGTTGTCTGAGTACACCCTTGGCCATGACTATGAACCTCCTAGGATCTTCAAGGCACAGTGGGACTCCATAGTGCCCAAGTGCAATGCTCCACCTGCCACCCATCTCAGAAGGCCAATACGTCTGCTGCATCTAACGCCTACTTTGACCATCAACCTAGATGTTCTGAGACCTTTTCCAAGGCTATGAGGGGAGGACCACCAGGGCCAGCCTATGCCTGGAGGAAGCCACTACCTGGGGTCCAGCATGAGATGGGAAGGCTGGGTCAAGCATAACAGTGGGCTCCTGAGAGACCCACCTTTCCTCAAGTTACTTCCCTGACTTGGAGCACCTGGATGTGGGCCTGGAGTCATGAGGCAAATCAGTGGAATCTTAGGGCAAATTCTTAGGGCTAAATTTGTTTTCAAAAGCTGGAAAGAAATATATCACTTTGAAACAACACTCCAAGTGAAATCCTGAGCTCTGGGGGAAATTACCAACATATGTAATCAAATTATATTTACCATGGAAATTTCTAATAGCTCATACTTTCTACTCTGCTTTTACAACTCTTTAGGAAAAGGAATATTTCTCTCTCCAACGTTCCAAATTTCCACAGCAGAGCTGAGGCATTATGCATGCTGAAATATATGGGAAAGGAAAAAAATTTCCCATTATTGTTGTTTCCTTCAACCCTCTGTACCTTCTATGCCACCATTACTCAAAAGTCACTCAAATATTTTGCTGGCTGACATGACGCCATGCAGTCACTTGATCAGGTGTGGGGTACCACATGGTATGAATAAATACTTATCCACAACCGCATATTAAACGGGAATTCGCAAAGGCGAGCTCTGGAAACAAAGACGTTTCTATATAGAAATATTAACTAAGAATTTAAGTAAATGGCCCCACTGGAAAAAAAAAAAGTTCTGAAGTAGCAATATAAACTATATTTAATAGCAACAAAAAATATTTTCCTTTTGGGAAAGCAATTTGGGCTTCTAAAAGTTACTGCCTTTCACGTGACTTAGTACAGTATGGCTGAATTCTTTCATTTCCTAAAACACAGATGCTAGGCCCCAGAGTTCTACTTTGTGAGAGTTAATTTTTTTAATTCATCTTCTCCCAAATATAATACCCAAATAAGAAACTATTTTCGGTACCTTTCCCCCCACCCCAACAATTGTTATTTTCTTAAGCGCATGAGTATCGCACGTCCCAAAGAACATATGTTCCCATGGAAGGGGAAAAAAAAAACAGGCTCTAGAACTAATACACAATGAAAAATAAATTTAAAGCAGCCTTCTGGTCTGACATAAGAATATAAAAATGATATGAGCAAGAACAGCTTAGTTTACATACTTTTCAGTCACAGCTGCTGCTTTGAAACCACAATACCTTTAAAATGACATTTTAAGGAAACAGATACGGCAGGGCTTTAGCCATAGTTAGATGTAGCTAACGTTGAATTAAAGGGGCTTCTCTTTTTATGCACATACCTTATGTAACCCCATGCCAGTGGCACACTTAAGAAGAAAAGAATGATTCATTTTTAAGTAATATAGTGATAAACACACTGAGTCGCAAATAATTCTTCCCAGCAACAGTGTTCCCCCCTTTTTCCTTTAAAATCACCGGACTCAGACATCAAAACAGAGTTTTGAGGAGAGAAAGAACAAATCCCCTCTTCTTGGTTAATATGTAATTGGGTGCTAAAGATCTCTTGGTGAGACCTGGGCACCTCCAGTGACAGGCATACAAGAGGCTCCTCCTATCTGTGCAAGAGATGCAGTCACTTTCCTGAATAAACGAAAATAACATACAATTAAATCAGGCTATTCAATTAATAAATTACTTCGGCAGACCTCGCAGGCCAAGTCCTATTTAATTACATAATTTAAAAAATATTTGCACATTGCAATCACTGAAATTGGCTTTGAGGTTTCATAATACACACTTAACACATGAGTTAGAGAACAAATTTATTTAATAAATGCAGGCCTAAGTGCTAGAAGGCCATACCACTCAAACTGCAAAATCACTTAGCACATCCTCAGAAAAAGCAAATAAACTTTTCCACTATTTAGACGAACGCTGCTGTTGGATGTCAGGAGAGGCTGGCTGGGTTTTTGCATTTTCCCTGTCATGTGTTGCCTGTAAATCTGACCGTTTCGAGAGGTAATTAGAATAGAGCTAAAGGACAAAATGGTTTCAGTTAAAGATAAATTAAAGATAAACTAAGGTGGAAGATGTCAAGAACCCAGTAGTAAAAACCTCTTTAGAGCAAAACAAAGAGAAGTCATATTACCTCCCTGTTTTTTCACTTCTTAGAATTCCAAAATACACCATAAATTAACATGGTTACTGAGTGTAGAAATGTGTTCCATTAGGAAAGCACACACAAATTTAGGGGTGAGGAGGACATTCATAAAAAGGATAGAATTACACGGTATCCACACAAAGGGCAGAAACCTTTCAAAGCGACTGTACTTCTTATGGTTGTATCGGGGGTGATGATATTGCCATTAAGTGAACTTTCTAGAAAACCATTTGACCGCTTTGGCACCACAACTTGTTTTGCCTTCGCATTTTGATAGAAACCTTTGTCAAACACATACACTTCCAATAATCACTGCATGCTTGATATCCGCAAAAGCCTGAGAGCTTTCCCAGCCACACGGGGCTAACTCCGGACACCCAAGGTCTCCCAAGCACCATGACAAGGTTGTTAGTTTTGTTTATGGGTCTTTCTGTCACACACTATCCAGACTGCTCTGCTTACCTCCAAAAAGCCTCTAACTTGTGGCTAACTAAGCACCAGTGAGAAAGGGATTTCAAGTTCTCCAATTTAAAAGTTTTGAGTAAGGTTTAAACCAAAGATTCTGGTGAGGACTTGAAATCTCTGTTAGGAAACAATAAGCAACTTCTCTTAGTTCCAGGTCTCCTCCTTTCTCCTTCTTTCCACAACTTCTGGAAAGAGCCATCTGCGCTCTTGGTGTCCATTTATTCACCTCCCACATCTCCTCTGTCCTCGCCGAGGCCCTGAAACCTGTTGCCGACGTGAGCAAGGTCATTCAGTGTTTCATCTTTTCTGATTTGGTCTGGTGGCTCCATTTGGCAGCCGCTGTCCATTATCCAACAACTTCTCTTCTCCCAACTACTTCTCCTGCCACGGTCCTTCCCTCAGTGAATGTCACTACCACCCACCCAGCAGATGAGGCCGAAGATGCTGGAGGCAGCTTTGCTGCCTCTGCCACCACATCTAATAGCCACACCTGTCCCATTGTCTCTTCTTCTTCCCAGGCAAGACTCACAAGCCCACACAAGAGAGTCTCGCGGGGGCTCTTGCAATTGCCGTCTCAAAGCTCCCTCTTGCCTTTGAACGTGCTCTCCTCAAACCTACCCATAGGGAAGACTAAGTCATCTTGAAAAATGCAAGCGGTGAAGTTTTTTCAATTCCCAGATTCAATTCTCACCACATCTTAGTATTTTTGATAGGGGGACGCCTCTCCAAATGGATGTGGTGCTTCATGTCCCACGCTCCCCGGATTGCATGGTCCCACCCTTGCTCAAAAAGTTCTTAGCCTGCTACGGTCCAGAAAGTCAAGGTGAAACGCCCGGAGGTACTCAGAGGGTCATTCTTGATGGAGGCTGCTCTCTGGACTTCTGGTAACACCTCTTGCTGCCCCTCAACTTCCATCCAACCGCCAGTGGATGCCACTGCATGCCCTGTCCTCTCTCATCACCAAGCCTACCATTTTACTCTGCC
Organism: Neofelis nebulosa; assembly: GCF_028018385.1. Lineage (NCBI taxonomy): Eukaryota > Metazoa > Chordata > Mammalia > Carnivora > Felidae > Neofelis > Neofelis nebulosa. Next base: position 131,345,312 of record NC_080785.1, on the reverse strand, counting down.
TCTTCTCTCCTCAACGGTCCTCACTTGGCCCATAAATGCCACTTCCTCTAAGAAGAAACGAATCGCTCTTCAGATCTATGCCCTTGTTATTTGTTCCGTGTGCATACGGCACTTGTCGTGATGCAGCAATGATTCCCTTTTATTACACTGCTCTGTTGACCCAGTATTTTCCCCTGGTAACCTGTATGTGCATTCCATTAAAGACATTTAATACATCTCTTTTCTTCATCCCTCCTTCTTCATTTCTATTTTTTGGATGAGATGGAAGAGACATATTAGCTTCACACATATAGCTAAGAGATCTTCCTGAATGAATAAAGTTAATGAATTCTAGTCAACAAAATTCAGGGCAACAGTTCTCTGGTTCCTTCATAAAATTAACTCCTCCCAGTGTTAGTTCCTCCCCACAGTAAAATCATTCGGCAAGGTGAGGTCAAGCAGATTGCATATGCACAGTATTTGTTCACAGCGCTGAAGACATAAGGTTATCATGGCTGATATTTATGTGAATGGGTGGTATACAGTTTGCACAAAAAAAATTTTACGTTCCCGTGAAGTAAAATCACCTTATTGTTGATAACACAGTGAAAAGGAAATAGAATGAGCAAGGAAGCTATAAGGATTTAATCAAATAGACTTCTTCTAAGTAAGAATGGAGATTCACTACCCACCAAAAATGCAATTACGCTCCCCCCCACTAACAGCGCTTTCATTTAGACTCCGCACAAAAAAAGCTTTCAGGTTATAAGACAATTTTACATTAAGGTCTTAGATGAACCTTAATGCCATTCCCTCTCCTGGACTTGTGGTCTGCTAAACTTCAGCTTTAATAATCTGAACATGCATCCCATCTCCAGAAACTCAAACTTTGCAGTCCATCTTCAAAACCGCACAGAAGAAAGAATGGTCTTCTGGCAAACTCGTGACCTCCAGTAGTTGGCAGATTTGGTAACAGTACTAAATCAAGAAACCTGGTACCAGCCAACAACAGCCCCAGACCCGAGAAATGACAACATGTAAGTGGCCAAAGGATAAAAGCCAACCTCTAGGAATGTGAAAAGACCAGAATGGGCTATAAACAACAAATAAGGCCACAGAACATTCTCTCTGGGGTTCATATTTTCAGAGACCCAGATCTAAAAATACCCGAAGAAATGTGTTTATAATGCAATTAAAAGCAACTGGAAGACATTCAGATTTATTTTTCATCATTTTGACTAGGCAGAGTCATTTCACTACTCTGATCCTTAGTTTCCTCATCTGCAAAATAGTGTAACGAGATCTGCATGGACAGTCGAACCTGAGTTTGTATGTTACGCTCACTGGTAGGACTTTTGTCCACGGTGCGTGTCATGGCGTGTGAATCAGAGAAGATAGTGATTTTTGATATGACTCCTATCTCATTCATTTGGTCATGTGGCGAATGTCAGTGAATATATACCACGCTGCAGCACAGGGACTGAAACAAGAGCAAGACTTGGCCTCTGCCCTCAAGGAGCTCAAAGTCAAAATCTGTGCTGTCCAAAATGGTTCTCATGAATCCCACATGGATATTCTAACCAAAATTAAACACAAACTAAAGACGCAGTTCCTCAGTTCCTCATACTTCCCCTGCTCAAGAGCCACATATGGCTACTGGCTGCATTTGGGCCACCACATTGGAAAAGCATAGAGTGTTTTCATCACTGTACAAAGTTTTACTGAACAGCTCTCGTCTAGAGGTGCAAGACAGTCAAGTTTGCAGGTACATCTCAACATACTATCGGGGCGCCTGGGTGGCGCAGTTGGTTAAGCGTCCGACTTCAGCCAGGTCACGATCTCGCGGTCCGTGAGTTCGAGCCCCGCGTCAGGCTCTGGGCTGATGGCTCGGAGCCTGGAGCCTGTTTCCGATTCTGTGTCTCCCTCTCTCTCTGCCCCTCCCCCGTTCATGCTCTGTCTCTCTCTGTCCCAAAAATAAATTTAAAATGTTAAAAAAAAAAAATTAAAAAAAAAAAAAAAAAAAAAAACATACTATGACAAGTAATCATTTGGGAGAAGGAAACATCTTATAATGGAGCTGATCTTTGTGAACAACACGGGGTTTGGTTTTCCTAGAGCAGAGAGGGAGAGCTCGATGGAGCAAACGATATGTGCCAGGCCACAGAATCATCAGGAAACTTTCTGAGGTCCAGGAGCAGATATAAGCTCTTCTTGGTGCCTGGCATATGAAGGTATGGGGAAGAGGTGGCCAGAGGTGAGGCTGAAGGAACAGTCAGGATCCAACTGTGAAGGCCTCCCGAGCCAAAGTAGGAGTCGGGGCTCAATTCACAAAACAGAGACACTGAAGCAGGGGAGTGACCCATGGGATATGTTTTATAGAAAACCAACCATGCAGTTCTTGTCAGCTCTGGAGATGCACAGGAGAACTACTCTGGAAAGCTTTTGAAAATGCTGATGCCAGTGCCCTCCCGCTAACTGAATTATATCCATTTCTTGGCACCAGGCCCAGACCTAAGTCTTAAAATCCCAAAAGGACTCAAGTACAGCCAAGTTGAAAACCAATGGAGATGACAAAGAACTGGAAGCGTGATTAAGCTAGAATGAAGAAGTACGACTAAGAGCCTACTGCAACAGTCCTAACAAAAGGTGATGGTTCACCTAACACAGGAACAGGGAAGATGAGAAGAAAATGATTTTGGCAGAAATTTCTGGCCAATATTTCTAAGACACAGTATGACCTGGAAACCAAGAACATGAGCAATCAGAGAAGAAAACAGAGAACACAACATGACAACTTTCATCATATGCCAATAATGACCAAGATCAAGCACCTAGAAAACTGAGCAGGTTAGGGAGGGGAAGAGCGACCACTAGCTCAGTTTGATAAGCAGTGCCTGCTCAATTCCTTAGAGCATCTGGTAGAAAGGTCCACGGGGCCAGAGGAAATATTTGCCTGGATTCTGCTAGAGCAGTAGATCAGAGACTGGGGCACAGAGGATTTGCGAAGAGTGGTCGCAGAATCTGTACACAGTAAAATACTTTCCTTTGAACTTCCACCTATGACAACATTAGAAAACACACACACACACACACACACACTTTCAAAGTTCTGCTCTGTCTCCATCTACTCCACAGCATACGCCAATGCCCACACCTGCCTGGCATCACCAACAGGCCACAGGCATCCTGGCCCAACGTTACCACTTATTAACCGTATGGCCTTGGACAAATCACTGGACTGTCTGGGTCTGGCCTTCAGTTTCCGACCAAAAGAGTGTGCTGAACTAGAACTAGGTGCTACCAACAGGTCCCTCCAGTCTGGAGTGTCTATGACAAATCACATTCTGAAGAGCAGAAATTATAACATACAATTTATAGTAATTTCTTTCATTTATGTATGCACTCATTAGCATAAAATTCTATTTGCCCACATTGCAGAAATATTATACATTCCTGAGATTATGCACACACACTTCATAAATCACGGTTTCAAAAAATTTACACACACATCCATAGTTCTCTTTTGTCTTAAAGGTAGGCACCAAAAGACACACTCGGCATATTGTTTAATCCTGAAGCATCCTGTTTACTCCTGAATACCAACTTTGTTTTGTTTGTTCCTCTGTAATGCTCAAGTAAGAGGTGGCAAACTTCAGTGCCGATAGGCTGACAGGGATGCAGGGTCACATTAATGAATAAAGCAGGCCAGAGGAAATCCCCCCACACCTGTCCCTCCACCCCCGCCCCAGCTAAGGCAAGCAGCCACCATCTGGCTCTGGGCTGCAGGTGCCGTTTGGGAACGTGGACCCAGGGTTGTTGCACTTTTTCACAACACCCAGAAATGCCGGGTTGTTCTAGGTGCGATCCCTTGATACTCGAACGCCAGCAAACAACACATGTGAGTTTAAGATGCGCAGATCAAACACAACTGGCCTGAAGCCGCCAGACTGTGCCCTGCCCCGAAGTATGCCACTCTTCTGTGACTTTTAAACCTAAAAAAAAAAAAAACGTAAAACATGCATAAAACCAGAAGCTAGCTTCTGTTCCTGGGACGGTCCTGACAGTTGTTTTACCCTAAGCAAGCTGACCATCAATGCCAGTATGGACCTGAATGAAGCTATCTTCACATGGAGTGCCTATAAAAAAAAAAAAAAAAAAAAAAAAAAAAAAAAAACTCTTCCAAAATGCACTATTTTTTATAAAACATCTGTGTAGCATTTGATAAATGAGTTCTTTGTGTACTAAATATCAAGTGGACTTTGACACTTAGAGATAAAAATGTGATGATTTATATTCTACTGATAGCAGCCATACATGCCTCGGTGTATCGCGAACAGAAAAATACTTTATTTAGCACCAATATTGCTCTATTTCTTGTGTTCAAACGGGGGGGGGGGAGCCCCTTCTCTTATCATGATACCTTTCTGGCGCACATTAGCAGGAAGAGGCCAACCGTGCAAGGAATATGCCATTACTCTCTTCTCCAAAGCATAATGAAATGTGATCTTCTGCTACTCAATCACCTTAAAACCAGTGCCCTGGTACATATAAGAGGCAGTGATAATAAAAGGGGTTTGTGCTCAGGTGGACTGTCCTGCACATACCCAATGGACTCAACGGGTGGGAAATCCACGGGAGAAGCATTACAAGAAGCAAAGATGAAAAACAACAACCCGATAATAATTATAATAAAGCTCCAATGACGATAAAAAAAAAAAACAGAAACAACCAAACAAAAAACCTGGCAGCAACCTGGGTTTCAAGTTCCTTCTGTGACGACTGTGATAGCAGAGCTGATGATGTTCTGGCTCCCAACGCAAAACCTGTAACGGTGCTTCAAGAGGGAAGAATGTGTTTTTAAACCAAGTAAAATTCAATGAAAGCATCCTCATTAACCTACCTGCCTTGAAAAAAGCTTTCTTGTCCTGCTCATACCACATACTCACTGTAGCTCTCAGGTGGGTAAATAGTGGGATAAGCTTTAAGCGAATCCCTCGCTGGGAGGAAGGAAGAAAACAAAGGATGTAAGGGTTGGGGAAGATGGGGTGTGCGAGAGTCTGTTGGCTGCAGGAGGGTCTGGGTGAACTCCAAGTCTGGAAGGACCAACAGGACAGGGTAGAAAGAGATGGTAAACCAACTGGGAACAGCAGCAGTAGGAAGAGAAGCAGTCATGAGAAAACAACACTTAATGGTACCCGGCACAGCACTACACTGTTCTCGCTCCCATTTAACAGGTGAGCAAACTAAGGCCCAAGCTATAGAGCTAACAAACGGCACAGCATAGATTTGAATCCTAACGTCCGTTTCAGAATCTGACGTCACAACCACCGTGCTACGCCACGTCCCCACATTGGAGACCACAGGGCAATATGGAACCAAAGCAGGTAAAGACCAGACAAGAAGTGAGACGAGAAAGGATGCCTTCAGAAACGCTAGTGAAAGGCTGACTCTGATGGATCAACGGGGAGCAAGAGTTGAAAATGAGGAAGGGACCGCCTTGCTATCACTCCAAAGACAGAAGTGGGGCCGACTCACTGGGCTGAGAAAGGCTTCCCAGCGGCAACATAAAGGTCACTCGCTTTCTTCTCAGCTGGCCAGATGCAACAGAAGTGAACTGTAATTAAATACTCACAAGCCATGAAATCTGACCAACAATTTCTAGATAAAGTTATAAACACAGTAAACAGGCTGACGTAAAGCATAGTTCAAATCTGTAAGTACGTACACATGCATGTGTGTGTTCACTGATCATAAATTCTGTATGAATCTTAAAGTTCCTCTCTCTAATCTAACTGCTACTCTTTTGCTAATTAGTTCCTTCAAAATCAGTGGCACATGTATGTTTGTTTTAATGAGAGGCAGACATATCTTTTCTGAATCAGAAATGCCCCACCCCAGGGCATCCAGTCAACCTTCCACACATGAGAAAAGGCCACAGAAGTACATTGAACATGGTTATCTGAAACTACACCAGTAAGTCTGTTCACTAACATTAGACACATATGAAGTTATTTTCCACTGGTGAAATAGTTGTGTTCAAGATGCAGGATTGGCTGAAAAGATCAGGAGTGGCAACACCTAGGAGCCTCATACGGCACCCAGCTGCACCCAAGGTCTAGCTCTCGTTTGTGACAAGAAAACTCTGTTTGCTTTCAGTTAGAAACATGACCAATTGTGGGACGCCTGGGTGGCTCAGCCGGTTGAGCGTCCGACTTCGGCTCAGGTCATGATCTTGTGGTCCATGAGTTTGAGCCCTATGTTGGGCTCTGTGCTGGCGGCTCAGAGGCTGGAGCCTGCTTCGGATTCTGTGTCTCCTTCTCCCTCTGCCCCTCCCTAATTCGTTCTCTCTCTCTCACTCCCTCTCTCCCTCTCTCAAGAATGAATAAACATTAAAAATAAAATTTAAGAAAGATGACCAATTCTGTCATCAAAATATTATTGCTTGCTCTTATAGTATACCTTTTACATGATGCCTCCTGGAGTGTGCGAGGGCAGCAAAGAGGGACTTCAAGCCTCCAAGGAACAAGTTGTATGACTTTTCTGGGCTTACTTCCTAATACATCTCTGCCAATTTGGCAGAATTCTGAGACTTGCCTTCAATGCAACTCGCCAAAGGGCAGTGAGGTTCTGATAGGAGGAAATACATAACCCTGTCTACTCCTAATTACGGCATATACCATATTGACCAAAAGACTCTAACAATTTGGAATGGTTACACTGGTCAGTTCAGAGCTCATGACGACAGTCCACCCGGGGCTGATTGGGTTTCCTGGACCTAAGCACCAGCCTCGGGCTGTCTGGTAAGCTCTAATATGAACTCATCAAACTACTTGGCTGCAATGGTTGAGACAGTTGGTGGATGATCTAGCTAAACACCAAGATCTCCACTCACAAAGTCTAGACCTATTAAATGTCAAAGTCCAGGGCTGCCGCAGAGGATTAGAGATTAGGAACTACAAAAACAGCCAGGATGGGATGCCTGGGTGGCTCAGTCAGTTAGGTGTCTGACTCTTGATTTTGGCTCAGGTCATGATGTCAATGTCATGAGATTGGGCTCTGTGTCAGGCTATATGCTGGGTGTGGACCTGCTTAAGACTCTTTCTCTCTGTGCCTCTCTCTCTCTCTCTCTCTCTTCCCCTCCTCTGCTTGCTGTTTCTAAAAAAACAAAAAAAAATCCAGAAAACAATTAACAAAATGGTTATAAACACACACCTAGCAACAACAGGAAATTAAACAACATGCTACTAAACAACCAAAAGGGTCAGAGAAGTCAAAAGAAAAATTTAAAAATGCCTTGAGACAAATGAGAATGAAAATGTAACACACCAAAATTTATGGGATGCAACAAAAGCCGTTCTAAGAGGAACGTTCATAGCAATAAATGGGGATCTCAAGAAAAAAAAAATTCTCTGACAGGCTAACTCTACACCTCAAGGAACTACAGAAGAAACAACTGTCCAAAGTTAGTAGAAGCAAGTAGATAACAATGATTAAAGCAGAAATAAACGGAGATTTAAAAACAATAGAAAAAAATCAACAAAACTGAGAGCTGATTCTTTGAAAAGAAAAACAATTTGACAAACCCATAGCTAGATAAAAAGACAATTCAAAATCAGAAATGAAAGAGATGTTACAAGTGATAACACAGGAACACAAAAGCTCCCAAAAGACTGAACAAGTATATGCGAACAAATGGGACAACCTACAAGAAATGGATGATTTCCCAGAAAGCTACAATCTACCTAGACTGAATCATGACGAAATGGAAAATCTGAACAGAGTGATCATTAGTAAGAAGATTTAATCAATGGTCAAAATACCTCCCAACAAACAAAAGTCTAGGACCAAGCACGTTCACTGGTAAATTCTACCAAACATTCAAAGAATTAATACCAATCCTTCTAAAACTCTTTCAAACAATGTAAGAGAGGGGAACACTTCCAACTTGTATATGTACACATACAAACACTTGTGTGTGTATTTTGATAACCAAAAGCAGATACGGATGCCACAAGAAAATAAGATTATAGGCCAAAATCCCTCATGAACACAGATGTAAAAGTCTTTAACAAAATATGAGCAAGCCACATTCAACAATTCATTCAAAGAATCATACAACATGATCCAATGGGATTTATTGCAGGAAGCAAGGAAGGTCTCAACGTCTACAAATCAACCAATGTGATACGCCGCATTAACAAAATGAAGGATAAAATAAAACATGATCATCTCAATAGAGGCAGAGAAAGCATTTGAAAAAATTCAACACCTATTTATGATAAAAATTCTCAATAAAGCAGGAAAGAGGGAATAGACCCTACATAATAAAAGCCATATATGACAAGCCCACAGCTAACATCATAGTCAGTGGTAAAAAGCTGAATGCTTCTCTTCTACAATCAGAAACAAGACAAGAATGCTCACTCTAGCCACACTTATTCAACACAGCACTGCAAGTCCTAACCAGGGCAATTAAGCAAGAAAAAGAAATAAAGTGTATCTAAATAAGAAAGGAAAAAGTTAAATTGTCACTATTTGCATATGACACGATATCACATATAAAAAATGCTGAAGACTCCACCAAAAACCTGCTCGAACTAAGAAACAAATTAAGTAAAGCTGCAGAGTCCAAAATCAATACACAAAAATATGTTGTGTTTCTATACACTAAAAATGAACTACCAGAAAGAGAAATTAAGATAATAATCCCATTTATACTTGTATCAAATGAATAAAATGTTTGGGAATACATTTATCCAAGAAAGTGAAAGACGCTTATACTGAAAACCACAAGACATTAATGAAAGAAATGGAAGAAGACAAAAATAATTGGAAAAATACTCCATGCTCAAGGACAGGAAGAATTAATATTGCTAAAATGCCCATACTACCCAAAGCAATACACAGATTCATTGCAATCTCTATCAAGATTCCAAGGGCATTTTTCACAGGAATAGAACAAACAATCCTAAAATTTGTATGGAACCACAGAAGAGCCTGAATGGTGGAAGTGATCTTGAACAAGGAGAACAAAGCTGGAGGCAAAATGCTCCCTGATTTCAAACTATATTGTGAAGTTACAGTAATTAGAACAGCATGGTATTGAAACAAATAAACAAACTACAAATAACTAAATACAAAGAACAAACTGATGGTACCCAAAGAGAAGAGGTGGGAGAATGGGCAAAATGGGTGAAGGGAAGGGAGAAACTCCAGTTATGGGACGAGTGAGATACAGGGATAAAAGGTACAGCACAGGGGAGAGAGGCAACAGTTTTGTAATAGTGTTGTATGGAACAGAAGATAACTGCACTTGTGGTGAGCAGAGCACAAAAGGAAGTTTTGTCAAATCACTATGTTCAACACCTGAAACCAACATATCATGGTGTGCCAAGACATTTCAATGAAAATAAATGAACACACAGGGCACCTGGGTGGCTCGGGTGGTTCAGTGTGCAACTCATGATTTCAGCTCAGGTCATGATCTCACAGTTCACGAGCTCAAGCCCTGCAGTGGGCTCCCTGCCCCTCTCCAGTTCATGCGCACTCACTCTCTCTCTCAAAATAAATGAGTAAACATTAAAAACAAGAAAATTATCCTTTAAAAAGCTGCCAAAATTATAATAAGATATTTTCATTAAAAATAATAATTAAAAAAATAAAACAGTATACTGTCGGCATAAAAACAAATACAAAGACCACAGGAACAGAAGAAACCCCAGAATAAACCCACACATATATGGTCAATTAACTTATCACAAAATTGCCAAGAATATACAATAAGGAAAGGATGGTCTCTTCAATAAATGGTGTTGGGAAAACTGGACAGCCACATGCAAAAGAATAAAACTGGACCACTACCTTATAAAAATATTAACTCAAATGGATTAAAAACTTGCATGTAATACCTGAAAGCAGAGAACTATCAGGAGTATGCAGAGACACTAAGCAATCTGACATAGGTCTTGATAATAATTTGTCTTTTTAATCTGACAGCAAAAGCAGAACTAACAAAAGCAAAAATTAACTAAGCGGGACTACATCAAACTAAAGAGCCTCTGCTCAGCAAAGGAAACCATCAACAAAATGAACAAGCTGGAAGAAAATATTTGAAAATCATGTACCTGATAGGAGCTAATATCCAAAAATATGGGAAGAACTCAAAACTCAACAGCAAAAAAACAAGTCATACCAATTAAAAAATGGGCATAACATCTGAATAGACATTTTTCCAAAGACATACAGATGGCCAACAGGTCCATAAGAATATGCTCTATTATCACTAATCATGAAGGAAATGCAAATCAAACCACAATGAGATATTACCTCCACCTGTTACAATGACTACTATCAAAAAGACAAAAATTAACAAGTGTTGTTAAGGATGTAGACAAAAAGGAACTCTTATGAACTGTTAATGGGAACATAAATGGGCACAGCTCCTATGAAAAGCAGTAGGGAGGTTCCTCAGTAAATTAAAAAGAGACCGACCCCATCGTCCAGTAATTCCACTTCTGGCTATTTATCTGAAAAAACTGAAAACACAAATTTGAAAAGACATATGCACCCCATGTTCACTGCAGCATTATTTACAACAGGCAAGATATGGAAACAACCCAAGGGTCCGTTGATGGTTAAATGGATAAAGAAATCATGGTACATATACTCAGTGGAATATTATTCAGCCATAACAAGGAATGAATTCTTATCATTTGTGACAACATGGATGGACCTTGAGGGTATTATACTAAGTGAAGTAAGTCAGATAAAGACAAATATCATATGATTTTTCTTACATGTGGAACCTAAAAATAAATTTCTTAGTTGACCCTTGAACAATATCAGCATTGGGGATGCTAATGCCTCACAACCTTGAAAATACACATGTTGCTTTTGACGTCCCCAAGCCCTAACTACTAATGGCCTACTGTTGACTTAAAGTACTACCAATAATGAAAACTGTTGATGACATGCATTTTGTATAGGTATTGTCTACTGTATTTCTACATAAAGGTAGAGAAAAGAAAATGTTATTAAGAAAATTGTAATAAAAAGAAAATACATTTATAGTATCAAAAAAAATTGCATATAAATGAGCCCACACATTTCAAATCCATATTGCTCAAGGGTCCGATGTGTGTGAGAGACAGAGAGAGGGTATACGCTAAGTTAACAGGTACAGAGAACAGACTATTGGTTGCCAGAGGTGGAGGGGGTGCGAGAAATGGGTGAACTGGTTTTTGTTTTCCAGTTTAAATAAATTGAATGCAATTTTTGAAAATTAGAGGGAGAGGTAAAAGCCTGGTTTTTTAATCTTCCCAATTTCCCACATAAAAACACAACAATCTGAGAGCAAAATCAAAAATCCATGCACAAATTTACAACAAAATGAGGGGACCAGGTATTGCCTCAAAGTTCCAATTATAAACAGTTGTGGAAAAGGCAACACTAACCACATGTCGTTCAGATCAGCAACATATGTGTGGAAAGAAGTAGAGGAAAACAACAGGGCAATTGAAGGACTTGAGAATGAGAGCCCTCGAAATTGCAATAAAGTACTATATGGAAAGTGTGATGAGCCCACTGAAAACAGCAGCTGAACCTGGGAGAAATTTCTCCTGAACTAATACAGGAGTCAAGGCACAGGGTTCACAGGAACAAACTGGGAATAGTCTGGAGTAGTCTAGTGCATATGACCTCTCAAAATGGAGCTGCTGGGACTCCACAGAAGGACTGGGCCTCACACCAGAAAAAAACTGTTGGAAAAAGAATCAAAATTGGAAAAGACATAGAAAATCAAGAGGAAAGAAAGACAAGGTCCAAAAGATGTGGGCAAAAAGAACAGAATCATGATATTTTAGACAGCAGGCCAGTAACCCAGTAGTAGAAACTAGACCAGAAGAGGGAGCTCTATGAAGTTAGAAGAGCTATCTACATCAAGCCTCCCTAGTACAAGTTTAGAAAAGTTACTTGCACACAGAAATGAGCAATAAAAAATTTTGAGATCAAATCCTACATGAAGTTATAAGGAAGAAAAAGGAGAAGAATAAAAATGAAAGCACATGCCAGAAAGACATGTCCTAGAGCAGATCAAACCTGTTACCTATTATTTTAAAATGAGCACAAAGAGCAGTACTTGATTAAAAAGGCATGAAAAAATAACATAATTCAAAATTAGAAAAACTGAGAAATGAGGGAAGAAAGAATGAATCCGAAAAAATTATTTTAAAGACGAAGCATACACTAGGACACAAAAATGAAGAAATACAGTAAATAATGGTCTAAGAGTAAGAGAAGAACAGGAGGAAATTTTTAAAAATCAAAAAGAAATGAAGACAAAAGGATTTAAGGACAGTGTCAAATACTGAAGACAGGTAAAGAAGATCCAACATACAGAAAATAGGAGAATCCCTAAAAAGGAAATCAAAGGAAGTGTTCTGTCCAAATACTTAAAACTGATATACAAAGAAACATTCTTGACCCCCACCAAAAAAAAAAAAAAAAATTTCTGAGACTGTATGTCAAAAGAACACACTAGGTACTACAGCATTTTTCACCCAAAATAATCAACACCAAGACATGCTGTAGTAAAATTACTGTACTTAAGACTTAAGCCAGAAGAAAATGGAGTAAAACAGCTAAGATACTTACAGAAAAAATGTGAACCAACAATTTTACACCCAGCAAAAACTGCCTTTTAAGTATAAAGGGCACAGTAAACTGTTGTCAACTTTCAAAAATTCAGAAAATACAGTTTCTATGGGCCCTTCCTAAGGAATCTAATAGAAAATGAGCTTTAGACAAAATGACAGCGACCTCAACATAATGACTAGTGTTGAGCCATGAATATACATCCCTACAGAACTTTTAACAGGGTTAAAAGGAGAAAGTATAGTATAAATAGCTGTAAGCTCTGAAAAGACATAGTACACCATTAAAAAAAAATCACAGAAATTTGGAAAAGTATTATGTAAGATGTTTAAGTGTTTTAGATAATTATAATCGGAGGCTGTAGTATTAGTATTGTTATTCTGAGACTGATATGTGTAAGGTAGATAAATAAGCAAATTCATAATTATGGGATATTCTAATTCTACCATCCCCCGTATTCTTTTTTTAAATTGAACTATAATAGATACACAATGTTATATGACTTTAAGTTGTACAACATATTGATTAAACAATTCTACGTATTACTCAATGCTTACCACCCCATATTCCTAAAAACCAGGATTCTCGGCACAGAAGAAAGGATATAAATATATAACACATAAGAAGCTAATTAAAGCCCCTCTAGGGGTGCCTGGGTGGCTCAGCTGGTTGAACTACCAACTCTTGATTTTGGCTCAGGTCATGATCCCAGGGTTGTAGAATCAAGCCCACATTGAACTCCATGCTGAACATGGAGCCTGCTTATCAATCTCGTTCTCTCTCTCTCCTTCCCTCTGCCCCTCTCCCTCACTTGTGTCTCTTTCTCTAAAATAAAAATTTTTTTTAAAGTCCTGCAATCCAGAATATCAAACGGACATGTCAATGTGCATTCATGAGACCTAGACATAAATGACTATTTCAGCAACAATGAGCATCGTTAGCACTAAGAAAACCATCTTGAAACACAAATTTCCACTAAAGAAACTAAGTTTTCTAACACAAATGGCCTATTTTTAGTTCTCAGGCAAGAAATTTACAAAGTGAATCTGAAACATCATGTCATAGCACTCAGCAAAGAAGCTATCAAACACTAGTAGGATCATCTAAGGAGACAGAGGACCCAATGTAAAGAAGTCCCATGATCAAAGGTCGACATTCTTTCATAAAAAAATAAAAAATGTAATGTACTGAAACCAACGTTTAAATTCATGGTTCAGAAATATATTAAAGTTTACTGGTAGCTTTCAGAGAATGACATAGAATCAATTCATTATTTTGAAAACTGGCAAACAGAAGAAAGAACCCGGCATTTATCCTTCATTCCCTATATGAACAGTTCCACTGGCTACCCAAAGAGTAGGTAAGAGTAAAATTACAAAAGTATTCCAGCTAATAAACAGAATTCGAATATCACCATTTTACAACTCCCAGTGAATTAATGGATCTGAGCAGTGAGCACTAATGGCTGTTAACATCACAAAAAGAAAGACAATAAGATATTATGTCCCTTCTGAATAAAAGAACATAATACCACTCAGAATCTTGCCAAAGGGATCAAACATAAGCCTCTGGATCCAGCTGCCAATCTGTAGGAAATACAGAGGGCAGAGGAACACATGGACTGAGGATGCAATCAGCAAAATCAGACTCTTAGAAATTCTATAGCTCAAATGACCAGGTTCTTCAAAAGGTAAAGCGCAAAGAAAAGAATAGGGGGAGAAACTTGTGAGTGAAGAAACTTAAAAAAACATATCAACTTTAAAAAATGGGCAGTATGAAACTACAGTGTCTAAGGATGCACACGTAGGTAACAAAATAATAAAGAAACAAAGGGAAGTGATTACTAAAAGTACAAGTTACCACGGCACCTGGCTGGTTCAGTCAGTAGAGAATGCAATTCTTGATCTCAAGATAGTTAGTTCAAGCCCCATGGTGGGCATGAAGCCTACTTAAAAATAAATAAATAAAAGTATCGATTACTTGTGGAAGGGGTTTTAAGTGGGATAAGACACATGAGGTGGCTGGGTGGCTGGCAAAGTTCGACATCTTGACTTGAACAGATGTTACAAAGATATCCACCTTAAAACAAGTGACAAATATATACATGTAAATGAACGTTGTTGAGTACAAGGACCACTAGTTTCTTGTGCCTATTACAGTGTAAATTAATTAGAACTAAATAATATTTAGTTTCTCAGTCATTCTAGTCAAATTTCAAGTGCTCAGTAGACAGTGACTACCTTTTAGGCAATGCAGAAATAGGACCCATTGTATAGAACCGTGTATGCGTGTGTGTGTGTGTGTGTGTGTGCGCGCACACACACGAGTTTGTGTGTTTTCTCTAACTGTATTTTCTTTATAATAAAAATTTTAAAACGTGTGCCCCCAAAATATATTACACAACTGCACTTATTTGAATTTATCTCAAATACATGAATATTGGGACTCATCTCTGAAGCAGAGGCAAAGGGCATACACCTTCTAGAAAAGAGATAAATAACATGAAATCAATTTTTGGCGCTATGTAGCAAGGACCGGACAAGTCCAATGGATCTAATTTGAAGTTACTGGAACGTGATACAAGAAACTTCCATCTCAAGGACAAGGTACTCGTGTCTAGAAAAGGTTAATAAGCTCCTCCTCACTATGCATTGATAACTGATCATTTCAATTATCATTAAACATTTATTAGACACTGGGAGCAGACAAGGCTGTGGCCAAAGAGGGCAGCAGAGTCCCTGCCAAATGGACACTCCAAACAAGTCACTTAAGATATGTAACCCATTTACACAAAAGGAGGATGAGGAAGCGCTCCTTCCCCCGAGCTGGAGATCCTTAGGTCGGACACATCATACCTCAGTACTATTGCCGAGCTCACAGGGAGGATGAAGGAGGAAGTTCCTTTGAAGAGATTCGAAGGAGGGATATGAAAGCGAAAAATAAAAGCGTGGCCAATGGAGTCGCAAAATGTTTTCAAGCGGAGCAAATGACTTAAGAGAAATGCAAGGGCTAGACGTGCGCACAGATCAAAGTGAGATCTACAGAGTATGTTACATAATAGAGTGAGGGCCTAAAAAGAAATAATTTAGAGGTCAAAACACAGAATTGCAGAGAACCAGTGTATAATAAAGGCAGGGTGTCCACTAATCCTCTCCAGTTGTTAGCAGGTCAAGGGTCAGTGCTATGGAAGAGGATAATTATAAAGGAGGCATTCTGAATAAACGAGAGAAAAAGGAGGAAAGAAACATCGTAACGACAAAATACCCTTTCAACGGAGTCTTCTTTCATTATTCAGGGACAATACCACTATTTTCGTTAACATCATGTCATGGATGCTAAAACATAGTAAGGAAAAATATAAGACCAAGGAACCCGAGATCCAGGGCAATGAAAAAGCCACAGAGGTGCATTAGCAGTTACAAGGTGTGGAAAATCAGCAACTTCAAGTTTCACTTTGGTTGTCCTGCAAGGTACCACACGCCAAAAAGCAGGCTAGCTTGGAGTCAAGCTAAAAGACGCCTATCTAGAAAGTGAGACCAGAATGAGTTACGGGCCGATTATAAGAAAGAGAAGAAAACCAAAAATCCACAGGACCCAACCTTCCCCTCGTATTCCAACCTGAGATTTTCAATCTCAGGAAAGTCCATCCTATGTTCGCTCGCGTCTGGATAGGATCCAAAGAGTCTGTACAAGCTCTCTCTTACATTTTATTCTATCAAGAAAGATTTGGCAACTGAAATCTATTATGATGTCAAAAGGTAGCTGACAACATAAAATGTATCCCGCTGAGCTGATGCCGCACACGGCTAAATTTACAACAACAGGAGTATCATAAAAATTATAAGAACTGCAAATTAACCACTGATTTCGAGTTCCCGGACATAAATAATGGTAAGGACCTGGACAACTTCCAAACATCTTTACCGCTGTTTAATTTGTCAAAATCTATCAAGAGCATTTCAACCACAGACCTGCCCTCCAAGGTACATTATCATTCCCAGGCTTAGATTAGCCTCGGTGGCAGCTGAAGTAAGAATGCATAATTACGAAGACTCCATCAGGATCCTTCTCTGGCTTTTGTAACTCCTCAATGTGTCAGTAACTCACTCTTTTTTTAAGTACCATTCTTACTCTCAATTAGTTATTTAAGATCATTTAAAAATTTGGTTCTAATTTTGTGAGCTACGTCTGTGCGTTCAAAATTAGTCCCTCATTACAGCGTTACGGTTCCTACTGGGCTCAAATTAGCAAGATTTTCTGTTTACTTCCTATTTGTGAACCAGGAACACGAGTAGCAGTATGGGGCTCGAGGAGTTAGCTGACAGCTGTTGGGAAACCCAGCAGGTAGGGAGGTCACACTTTGGGGGGGGGAAATGACAATGACAATAATTCCTTTCTCTGAGAAAGTTAAGATGCAGGGCAGCACGACTTCCTCCACCAGTCATCAACTCTACAGACTATTTGGAGAGATGACAAGAGGAGAAAATGCCTTTAACATATATGTAAAATCACTTCTACAACACTGTATTTCATTTATAGTGAATTCAAAAGCAGGGCTTAATTATTTCATCACTCAATGATAAAAACCAAAACATGGTTAAGGATAATAAAATGGTGAAAGGAATAGAGAAATCAAAGACAAATGCCTCTTTAAAATGTATTCAGGGAAGAATGATCTTTTATGTGTAAGTACATAAGCCTGGGGGTGGAGGGGTGTCTGTGCTGTGTGTCTATTACCCCACCCCCTGCTTTCCAACTGACATATGTCTAGAACAAATTTACAATGCCGCTGAAAAGAGAAAAATTAGATGTTTGGCCATAACATCACTAGCAAAAACAATCAGTGAGCAGGATCACGGCCTAAGTAGAAGCTATATATGCATTTGTGCAGAAACTAGGCAGTTCTAACTCTCTGATTACAGCCCTAATACAATGAGTGTAGGGAGATGTTCGATAGATACTAAGTAAATCTAGCATACACTACTTGAGCCCAAATTGGTTTATTTCACATTTCTGTATTTGGGGGGAAAAGCAATTTCTGCATGACAGATGCACCTGGAGTTTGCCACACGGCCTACACACAGAAAGGGCGGTAGAGTCGGAGATGTAGAAACAACGAGAAAATTGCATTTTATTCTTATTTGCTAAAAAAGAAAATAAAAATAAAACGCCTATTTTCCCCACGGAAGGTGTCTGTAATCAGTCAGTCCATGTCTACGCAGGGTAAGTGAAGGGCAGAGATAAAACAATGAATTATATCTGTGTCAGGCAAAGCCCCCAGTCACCAGATACTGAAGACAGTGTTGGTTTGGCCTCAACAGGACACCACTGGTCACTTACAATGACAAAATACATGAGATAAATAAGCCATCAATCCTTCATTTCCCTTTATGTGTGTAAAGGTGACCTAAATGCCCCCATCAATGTCAGAGAGCTGCTCTTATTATAAAGCTAAGCTTTTTCATCCGTGTGGTATACTCTTTTAAACTCTAAAACTCAACGAAGTCCTGAAAGTAGGTAAGTAACAAGAGTACTCCTTTTTGGTCTCAAGAAAGTCTTTACCTAAAAACAGAGCCCCAAAATACATGAGGCAGAAACCAACAGGAAGGGAGGAATGGACAATTCAATGCAGTGGCTGGAAAATTCAATATCCCACTAACAATAATGTATAGAACTAGACAGAAGAACAATTAGGAAACAAAAGGCACGAATGATATGAAGAACCCAATAAACCTAGCAGACATCTGTAGAAAATCTCACCCAGCACCAGAATATACACTCTTCCCAAGTGCACATGGGACATTCTCCAGGAGAGAGAGACCAGAAGCTAAACTGTAAAACAGACCCCAATACATTTAAAAGATGGAAATAACACAAAGTACCTTTTCCAATTACAAAGAAATGGAATTAGGAATCAGTATCAGAAAGAAGTTCGGAACATTCACAGATAGGTAGAAATCAAATACACTCCTAAATAACCAGCGGGTCTAAAAGAAATTAGGAAATACTTCCAGACGAATGAAAATAATGATAAAATTTGTCAAAACTTACGAGACACAGGTAAAGCATCGTTCGGAGGGAAATGTTTAACCGTAAACAATCATGTAAGAAAAGAAAAAAGGAGTTCAAATAAACAAAGTCTTAGTTTGAGTTCATCAACCAGTTAACAAATCCATGAAGAGATCCTAGAGCTTCATGATACTGAGCAACTTCTACAACCATCATTTTTACTCAGTAAAGACAGAAGGTTGAAGTTGTGTTATAGAGAATTTCACATAACTGATCCAGGGGAGCTTTAGGGAGCTTCTCTTAACACTTTCCTAAATGCGGGGCACCTTGGTCAGTTAAAGGTCCAACTCTTGATTTTAGCTCAGGTCATGATCTTGCAGTTAGTGAGACTGAACCCTGCATCGGACTCACCACTGACGGTGCGGAACCCACTTGGGATTCTCACTCTTCATCTCCCTCTGTCGTCTCTTGCTCTCTCTCAAAATAAATGAACTTAAAAAAGAAACTAAAAAAAAAATTTCCTAAATGAGGAAACTGAGATAACAATCTAGCGGAAGACACACTTTAAAATTGAGGTTGCTGAGTCTGAATCTGGTAGTTTTTCTGATACACAAATAACTCGCTTGGTACATGTAAACTTTTCATGGCTTATCATATTTACATGGTGCAAACCAGTAAATGTTTGGCTCACTGTTAATGATTTTCCTTAATACATGTATCCATGTACATATCAGGAATTACAAAACTCCATCGTGAAACTGCTCAAAACCGTCAGACCACAGTCATTCAAGATAAATGATCACCAATCTCTCTACCAAGAACTGAACAGGCGATGGATGGGGAGGGGGAAGGACAGTGTGCAGGAGCACAATAAGGAAAACAAGAGAAGCAAGGATGAATTTCGGTTCCTAAAACTACATCAAGTTATGGCAGGCCACATGTTACCAGGGGCGTGAACTGAAACTAACCCTAGAAAGATAATGGAGCAGAGTTCATCTTCTTGGTGGTCAAGTGACCTAAAAAAGCAAAGCAGTACATGATATGGATTTCAAAGGCAACAGACCTTGACTCAAGGGTAAAATCTGCCATTTTCAAATTTAATTTTGAGGGGGACCTGGGTGGCTCAGTTGGTTAAGCGTCTGACTCTTGATCTTGGCTCAGGTCATGATCCCATAGTTCATGAGATCCGAGTCCCAAGTGGGGCTCTGTGCTGACTGTGGAGCCTGCTTGGGATTCTCTCTCTCCCTCTCTGCCCCTCCCTGCCCATGCTCTTTCTCAAAATAAATAAATAAACTTCAAAACTGAAATTTAAATTTGAAAGAACTGTATAAACTTACAGAAACTTGCAAAAATAGGACAGAACCAAGAAACTGGCCTGGGTACATTACCGTGGCCTACAGACCTTCCTTAGTTTTGTTTACTTTTTCTGTAACCCCGGGCAATTGAACATAGCTAACCTCTTTGGTCCTCAGTTCACTCATCTGAAACATCGTGGTAAGAGCACCTACATTTCAAAGTATTTATAAGGATTCCATAAAACAGTGCTAGCATACTGCTTACAATAGTAGCTGTTACGCAGGAAGAACATGATAAATGGTCACATTATAACTATCGAACGAGGCTTTTGGAATTTGTAGGTCTACTTTTCCACTTTCCTTGGGGCCTTTCCTACTACCCACTAATACTGAGATGGCATCTGCCCATTTTATAGTCCGAGTGACCTCAAAGGACAAAAACACGAAGAAAAAAAAAAACAGAATGTGTCCTACAGTAAGGATTCAAAGAATATCCAACTCAAAATTCTATTTGTGTGTGGACATACCCAGGTTTTTTTCTTTTTACTTCATTTATCTAACAGCAATATGACTCAGTTACTACTGACAATGACAATGCCTTTTGACGTCTTTGGAGGAAAGAGGAATGCACTAAAATAACCGAACCTTAAACCAACATCCAAGAAAAATCTGATACTTGAAATGGCTTTGCTTCTCCTCTTCTTTGGAGGGGTGGGGTAGGCTTTTAAATATATATATATACACACACAGATATGTATACATATAATATATAGGTTTTTAAAAAATATGTATGTAATAAGTCTTTTATCTAATATAAGTTTTCAATAATACTTAGATTATTTTTAATCACACAGATTGAACACAAGCCTGGATCTACCCCTGCTATACTTTCCAAACCTACTTATATCATCGCTCAAGGGCAGCAGTGCTCTTTAAGAGGCATGCTCTGTAACAGCTCTTAACCAACCAGACCTCTGTTTAGATGTGCCTTTTGTGCAGCCTAGAAAGAAGTGCACATACAAACAGTCAGTTCCAGGCACAATCAAGGCTCTCCAATTTGGGGGCTATCCCATACTCCCATCAACCACCGATGTGAGCCCATCCAAGACGCCTCTGGCTTTGGCACTGCAGACATATGCCAGTACCCAGAATGCTCTAGGCCCTAACTCCTTCACAGCTACGTTTTAAGGACACAAGTGTTCAATTTATAATAGGGAAATTAGAACTTCGCTGAATTTTCCCCCAACATTGCCATTTCTAAACCTTGAGAATAGATGAATCAGAAACGTCAAAGATTTTTTTTTGTTCTTTTTCTTTCTTTTTTCTATTCGCTTTTCTTTTTTAGCAAATTAGCTGCATTTTCAAAATGTGCCACCCACAAACTGTGTGAAACATTGAAGTGTCTTCTCTGTTTCTATCAACAGTTAATTATTTGGAATCCATTAAAAGGGCAAATAATATGTCCACTAATCAACCAAACGGCTACAGTAGACGTCTTTGGTCCATTTTACTTTATTCTTATTCTTTTGGTTCATTTAACTCTGTAAACCTCTCTTCTATTCTCCTAAAGTCAGACCAAATGAGAATCACATTTTGATAGTTTCATCTCTGATTTCAGATTAGGGCAGGCATCTCAAACCAAGTCATCTCCAAGGAAATCACTTAGTGTTAACTAAGATCATGGGAAAACAATTTAAAACAGAACTGGATCTATTCCAACCACCACATGTATCAATTAACCAACCTATCAAACTTGGTTCCCACTCCCAAGATTTATTTTGAATGGAATCAAACACTTGGGGACACGGGGAAGCAGCTTATTTTTTATTTTTTGTTAGATACACCCAAATTATCAAAACCTGCCTTCTCACCTGAATTAAAAAGATGTCTTTAACTTTGTGGGTCATTGTCCCCTGTCCAGTTCTAGCTCCCTTTTTTTCAGTATGAACATATGTTTTCCTTAAAATTACTTCTTTTTTCCTACCCCGGTGTTATGCAAGATCCCTGCTTATTTTGGCAATAGAAACAAAATAAGAAGAGCCACCCAGAGTTCTCCATTCCAAAGGGAGGAACTTCCCAAGAAAAGCAAGGTTTTGCTGTTGTATTTCCTTTCAGCACTGCTGAAGAGCAAGCTGCATTCTCCAGCATGGAAATTCAGTACAGAGAGAGGAGCTGCTCTTGAAATACCTATGAGAACCATGAATTTCAAATGTAGGCAGGGACTACTGGAATGTTCATGATCAATGAGTGTTTGTAAAAAACAAGAATATACATATATATATGTACATATATATACACACATACACATATATGTATACATGTGTGTGTATATATATATATATATATAACACATGCGTGCACAAACACACACACACACACACACACACACACACACACACACAGAGTGAGGCACTTAAGTAGGCCTAATAGGCAATAAGAAAAGGCGCTTTTCAAACACAAAATATAAGGAAAGGAGATGCCTCTTCTTTCAGAGATAACCCAGAAAAAACGAAACTCTCCTATCAAGAAGTGAACCTTGACTTCATTTCCAAGAGCAAAATCCTCACTAAAATGGCCAGTGAGCCAAGGGGAAAGCTTTTAAAATGAAGGGGCTGACGGGCTTCTACAAGAAAAACAAAGAGGGGCTTGCATACAGAATACACGTTTCGATGAGGAGGGGTGAACGCCAAAAACAGTATAAGAATTAAGCGCTCACATAATAGATCACTGTGAGCAGAGCTCTCCCGCAGATGTCGGAGTGAGTGAGCTAAGCCTCACACTTGGAACGGTTGTATGACTGGAGCCATGATATATAAAGTAAGACCCAAGCGCCAAAGGTTTGATTTAGCCAAGCAAACGTGGCTGTTTTTCTTGGGTGGAAGAGGCATTTTTTTCACCGAGCAAAGAATTACGGTAAACATCTGCTAACCATGACCACAGAAGGGGTGGTTGTTTTCATCCAAGGTCATTTTAAAGGAATAAATGTAATTAATAAAACCACACAGTAATAGAACCCAACCGTCCAATAAGTCTGCTCGCTTCTACTCATGGGCCTATTTATTAAAGAAGCCATCAACAAAGTTTCACGATGTTGCCATATATACTTCTTGGGAACCACTGGTGTGGCATAAGCAATCTACCTCAACGGATGCTTGAAAACACAAGCGTGTGCCACTTCTTAACTCATCCCTTAGGCAGATGTCTCGCTGTGGGTTCTCTTGCTCTACTGGCAAGACTTTATTATAGTACACATACCGTTTAGGTAACTAAAATTCCATTAAAAAATACAAATTAAGGTTCTAATGGCTTTACTTCACACATAAAAGTACAAGAGTGCATCTCTCTGTCAAGTTCTCTCTCTTGAAAATGAGTATAAGAATTCATATAATCCAAAATGGTTTCAGTTTTGAAAAATTCCTTATTTGGTTCGTTCTTGTGGAAGGAATGGGGAGGTAGGGAAACTCGTGGAAAACTGAATTATTCAGGCTGACTGTCGCTCAAATCTGTCAAATTAGAGCTCAAAACATCACTTTACCTTTGAACAACCAGCCAGAAGCCCCTCTGCAAAAGAGTCATCTATGATTATTATTAAATGTTCCCAATTAGGAGAGTATCATCAAATTCATAAAACACCAACTTCCATTCTGAGGTAAGTGAACTTCTCTACCTACAACACCAGCAAGGTCTTCTCGATTTAGAAAAGGCAGTTTTGCCCAAACCACTACCACTGAGAGAATACAGCTCAAGAACTAATAAGGTTTCCTGTTTCTAACCCTCTGCTGAGATCGATATGATTGATCGACAAAATACTAAGTTCAATGAACTTCAAAAATATTTTCTCTCTTTGGTTTCCCTATGTCCCCTGGAACTAGATGCAGAAATTCCTAAAGGTCAGACTTCAGCAATCTTACGGAAAAAATAAATATTAAATTTATCAAGTCCATGTCTTCCAATGATTACAATAGACCACGGGGTCCAGGCTATTAGACCAGTTCTAAGAGCTTCCGAGCCCCGGGGGTGGGAGGCTGTCAGCTTTTCCAACCACCAATCTTCAACATAACTATTAAACACCTCCTAGGTGCCAGTTACTAAGTGGTGTGTGTGTACACGTGTGTGTGTGTGTACACGTGTGTGTGTGTGTGTGTGTGTGTGTGCACATGCATACACAGGGATATGTGTGCAGAGCAGGGAGGGGGTGAAGGGTGAGTTTCTATCTACCGAATGCTACTACTGGTATCTGATAGAATCTTGAAGGGTAATAATGAACATACATTTCAGAGTCTGTTGAACTTGGAAAATTATTGTGTTCATCTTCTCATTTGCCATGTTTCTCATGTGCTAAGGAAGGAATGAAGAGCGAAAGAGATGGAGAAAGTCAGTGAGATTTTGACACCTCAATGGGTCTCAGTGACGATGAATCCTAAGACAGGTAGGAAAGGGACTACAAAGACCCAATCCTATTCAGTAAGTGTCAATGCCTTCAGCTGTGAAAGAGAGCAAGCCTCATTGTAACCCCCAACTCCCCTCAATACAGTCAAGATTCATTTCTACAATTAAGTCCAGCATCAGAGGCCACTGTGGTCAGAATTGGAATGTAACCATGTGCCACTACACTAACCTATGCATAAGTGAAAATGCAGGGCATCCATCATATTCTTGTAACAGGGGGATTAAATGAGCAGTAATTCTTAAGCTTTAAAAGAAAATTCCAAGCTTTTAAGTATATCCCTGGTGCAAGGGAATATGACAAATGTCATAATAAAAAAATAACTTCGTGGAAGGAAATAATTCTTTACCCCTTTTACATTTTCCCTGTGAAATGCACCATTTTAACCGAATGCATTACAACATACTTATCCATAAATGTAAATTTGTTTTGATAAAATGACGAGCCTTTTAATCCAAATTGCACAGTGATGCTTCTACAACTGATCTGTTACAACTTAGTAATCAGAGTTAACAGACTGCCTAATTAACCAAGTCATCATTTGCCAAGATCCAAATATGGGATGAATTGTGGGCCAAGGAGAAAATATGATGGACATGAAAATTATTAATTCAGGGAAGCATTCAAAGCATGTGGAGTTAAAGTTCTTTGCTAAATCTCACCATCTTTAATATCCTTAATTTTTATAACGTAAGTTACACGTGCAAATAAAAAATATATTACAAGGTATACAGGAGAACATTTTTAAATCAACTGGTTATTAGTTAGTGGAATAATTACCTTTTAAAGCCTCTGACAACCCAGGAGGTAAAAATCCTAGAGGTTTTCTGATAATAACAAATAACATACACTGAGTACTTACGACGTGCCAACATCCTATTCAGTGTATTATAGGGACCAAGATGTTTATTCTCTACATGAACCCTCATCCTTTGGAAGGTACTATTTTCGTCTTTAGAAACCAGATGTGAAAATTGAGGTTCCAAAGTTTTTTTGCTCAGCAGAATGTATGAATAAACAAACAGTACCCACTCCTGTCAAGAGTCTTAGGGAAGTGCTATTAAGAATTCTACAGTTTTACTGACCAAAACTTTACCCATGGACGTTTATCCATTCATTTATTACACACTTAGGAGGAGAAAGGAGATCGGGGGTAACTTAAGAGGCCAAGTGGGTGACCTGTACAGAAATACTGCACATCATCAGTTTTCTGTCCCTATTGCTAACATATTAATATGTCCTAAAAGACGTATAGTTTAACGGGGCTTCGATATTGTGTAAGCCAAATTACCTAGATAATTCAAATCTAAGTCCACATATAAGGTTTAATCCTAAAAGGGATGGGAAATCCACCAGTCTGACCATTTTTTCCTTAGCCACTTGAAAACTCCTACTCATTTTTGAGGACCCAGCCAGGTCTCACTGTTTCTGGGAGGACTTCCAATTTCCCTCCCCCCTCCCTCCTCCTCAACCACATGCACAAAATCCAGAAGTATTCTTGCAGCCCCTGTGTCACTGTATTATAATTGACCTTTCTGTCTACTTTTCAGATAGAAGTATACTGAAATCAAGGATCTGGCGTTAGGACGTAGAAGAGTGAAAGATGGCACACGGATGGCTGACCACAGGGACAGACAGGAGGAACACAGCAATGAATGAACTCCAGGCTCCCTGGAGGATAGATGCATGGTAGTATTTCTGAGGCAATGCCTACCTGCAAGGTAGCGAATCCCATTGGAGATGGCCAGATATTGGGCAGATAACTTTATGGGGAAATTTTCCTGTGATATTCAATCATGCATCACTGGGTTAGGGGATACTTAAAGTTCCTTCCAACCCAATAATCCTATGTATTCACTATGCCTCGAGCGCAGTGCCTTACAAGACACATATGCACAATCTATCTTCCCAGAATTCTAACCCCTTGTTCTGAAACCAGTACCCCTTCACCCGCTTTCCACTGCTTGTATAAGACGAACGCCATCCATGACTCCTGAGAAAAGCATGTGACCCACTCAAGGCCAAGTATACCTTCACACTACCCCCCCGCCCCTTATCTCTGCTTCAGTCCCGGACACTGCTGCAGTGATAGGCATATGGCACACACTGAACCAGAGAACCAGGGAGATGCAAATTCTATGACAGCTACTACAACTCATACGAAAAGATTCCCTTCTGCTGGAGTTGCTATGAAAACAGATTCATGAATGGTTATCATGTATACCACACGTTGGTAAACACCTACAGGAATGAATCCAACCAGAGCGGAGCATAGCCAAGAGACTGAGACAAGACTTAACAGCAAGATCTGAACTCTTTGGTCCAGATGTCCAGAAGCTATTTCCACCATCTGACTTTTCGGCATCATGAGCCAATTAATTCCCCTTCATACCTAATGCTACTCAACAACTAACCACAGAGACCCAACAAATGGTGGGATCGGTATTGTAAGGCACAGACACATTACAAATGATCGGCTGTTTATGTTAACAAGGAGACATTGATCCTTCCAACTCCGTTAGTAAAAGTGTCTTATTTGTGTCACTTGCAACAGGACTTCACATTTTTTTCAAGCCTAGTATTTTATTATATGTTTGAAAAACCCTAATGTTTTTATTTTCATTTTTTTAATTTTTTTTTTTTTTAGCGTTTATTTTTTTTGAGACAGAGAGAGACAAAGCATGAATGGGGGAGGGTCAGAGAGAGTGAGACACAGAATCTGAAACAGGCTCCAGGCTCTGAGCTGTTAGCACAGAGCCCAACGCGGGGCTCGAACTCACGGACTGTGAGATCATGACCTGGGCCGAAGTCGGCCGCTTAACCGACTGAGCCACCCAGGCACCCCCCTAATATTTTTATTTTTGAAGGCCTAAGTCCTTGGCATACATCCTATAAATCTGTAATTCTACCAATCAAGTAACCAAAGACCTTCTAACTTTGTTAGCCAGTGTTAACCTCTAAGTAGCCCAGAGCTTCACCCTGGTAAATAAAAAGCCATCCGTGAACGTATCCCAAGAAGAAAAGGGACGTTCTGAACCGCTTGCTGGGAGAACACCCCAGGTACAGGACTGCTACTCTGGGAAGGAGACCTTCTTGCTTGCCACACTTTTTCACACAGGTGATTGACCGGAACAAATCAATTGTTGGGTGGTCAGGAGGCTAATAAGAAATAAAACGAGGGCTACGAAGATGAGGTTAATTAGAATAATGTACCAGAGAAAAAGGACTCAAAGATCTAGAGAAAATGTCTTAACAGGCACATCCAACTGGAGATAGAAGAATGCCAATTAAGTGGCTGTCCTTGTTCTGAATCGCATTGGGACATACTTTTATTTCCCACAGCTCTTGTACCGGCAAAAAGACTTAAAGCATGTGAAAAAATTTAGTAACATCAAACAGGGCCTGTTAGGTGGCACTGAAGTCTAGAGGCTCAACAAACCGTGTATGAACAGTCCCAGAATGGAAAATACGTGCTAAAATAACCAGTGCCCGCAAACCTACACAGAAGGTGAATGTCTACACGATAAGACCACAGACCAGGGCAGTTAGGAGCCAAGGCACCAGAGGCACAGTGCCGGGGTTCAAATCCCAGTTCTCCTGATAAGCGAAGAAGTCTGCGTGAGTCATTTGACCTCACCGTGCCTCCGTTTTCTCTGGAAGACAGCGCTTTAGAATCATACCTCTCTCACAGAGTTTTTGTGAGTTAATACATATGTGCTCAGAATCACGTGGGGCACACAGTAAATCCTCAGTAAAAGTAGTATTAGAGAATAGACTTTCTACCAACTGGAGTTATTCTAACAACCACCGTTTACTAGAATTCCTCAACGTTAGGTTTTTCTCAAGTTCGGAAAATGCTCCTTTTACCTCCCGTTCCTTTTCAAGGGAGAAAGAGGAAACCATGCAAAGCAGGGATAGGTGATAACGTGAACTCCAAGTTCTTCCAGGCAGATAAACCTATATAAAGCCAAGAAGTCCTAAGCACGGTGTATTCTAGGAGTAGAATTTCAGCAAACTGCCACGTTTAGGAAATGGGCCAGGACTGGAAGAACGGATCTGTGTCGCCGTTGATGAACGATCTGGGATAGATATGGACAGAGGCGAGGCACGGCCTCTGCTGATGAGAACGTCTATGTTTACTGACGGTCTGAAGAGTTAGCAGCAAGAAATTCCACCCTGGATGCATCCTCGGCAGCCTCCCCTAACGTGGCATTGAGAGGCCGCCACACCAGACCGCACCCAGACATGCAGTGACGTCTCATTAGAGCAAAAGCCCTTAGAAAGCTCCTAATCTTGCCCACTGATACTCAGGCACCCGGGTATTAAAACCCAAGCAGCACGAGAGCTGATCCCCGCGGCCAAGCCTCTTGTGCCAATGGCACAAATCAAGTCTCACCTTACGCTGATCAGCTTCCCCCTTTGTGATTCGTGTTTTCGTTTCTGACATGGTATTGGGAGACAGGGGTGTGCCGTTGGTTTTCGAGACGTAAGAAAGCTGGGTCTCCCCCCTCTGTCATGAGCCTGATAGAAGTTTTTCCTGAACCATCTTCCTGGGCTCAAACTGAACGTTAGCGTTTTCTTTGCTAAAAAGGATATGAGGAACCCAACTGGATGCCTTCGACTGTATTTTAATTGTGTTCTTTTCTTGTCAGAAGTCGGAAGGGTATACGTTACAAGTGAAAATAACCCTAGCCATTCCATAAATCACGTAAGTAAGAGTATGGAATGGCATATATTTTACCTTTTACCTTTTACCACCAGAAAAGGTGATGGGATACAGAGAGAGACCTGCTTCAGCTTTCCTACAGCAGATGCACAGAGCAACAGGGCAATGACTGGCCACCTTCCTTAGTGGCAGAAGAAATCAGAGCGAACAACGGAAAATACGCATATCCAGTTCCTTCCAATTGATACAGACCGGAGTTTTCCTTCAAAAAAGCAGCACGCGAATTTTCAGGGCAGATGCATCAAGTGTGTAACTTGTTAAAAGTTAGTGTCTACAGGATATTTGAGATGTAATCTATCATGAGACAGGAGATCAAACCAGCCCTGATTAATTTAAGGACAAAACATATATATCCCCAACCCACAGTCTTTAGCACCGTGAACTCCAAACTTCTTTTCTTTTTCTTTTTTTAATGTTTATTTACTCTTGAGAGAAAGAGACAGAGAGAGAGACAGAGGCGTGAGAGGGGGAGGGGTGGGGAGAGGGAGACACGGAATCTCAAGCAGGCTCCAGGCTCTGAGCTGCCAGCCCAGAGCCCGACGCGGAGCCCAAACTCACAGACCAGGAGATCACGACCTGAGCTGAAGTCACACACCAACTGACTGAGCCACCCAGGTGCCCCTTTAATTTCTTCTTCTTTTTTAACTAGGCTCCACGCCCACTGTGGGACTTGAATTCACGACCCCGAGATCTGGAGTTGCATGCCCCACTGACTGAGCCAGCCAGGCGCCCCGTGACTCCAAATTTCTAAGGTTTTGTGGATGTAGGTCAGGCTCCAAACCTGATCCTTCTCAGCATTTGAGGTTTATAACTTGAATTACCTGAAACTTGCCACAACCATCCGAAAGTCAACATGTCAACAGCCTATATAAAACAGATCATCCCTCTTAAGCTCATTTTGTCCTTTGGGTTTTAAAGTCAATTCAGTGCATAGAACATGAGCAAATTAATAGGGAATCAAGGCTCTTCACCATCTTTACCAATTTTTTTTAGTACTGCAAGAAAGTGCAATCTGAGTTTGTCACTGTACCTCCCAAAACCCTTTGCTGTTCTTTCTACACCAACAGCATCATTACTGTTCCAGACTCTGTGCAAAGCACTGTACAGGTATCATCTCACTTAATCCTTGCAATAATACTAGGAAGTAGGTAATGCTATTACCCAGGGTCAGATAAGTGAGAGGCCAGAAAGAGGAAGAGAAAGTAATTTGTTCAAGGGCAAAGAGCCAGTGAACCAGGGTGCTGGGATTTGATCTTGGAATCCAATGTCCTTAATTAACCTGTACCACCCACAATACGCTTTAGGCCCAAATGGCAAATGATTCTGTCTTCACAGGGAATATGATGTATAACCCTTTCTGCATGGGACACACGGAGGATCACCGACTTGTTTCGTGGAGAGTGGAAACCTTCCAGAGAAAACCCAAGGGCAGTATTCTATTCCTACAATAAAGGTGATGTGTGTGGTTTTATTTCTTCTCTTCCTCTCTCACCCAGATGCGGTCCTCTTAGGTATCATGAAAATACAGAAATTCACAGGGAAATCCCCAAATGGGCTCTATTTCAACAACTGCTAACTGTGAGCATGTCTACCATACGCTGGATACTGTCAGCAGCCAAAGAGACTTGCTGAATCGGGCAGACCTGCCCCGAGCACATCACCTGGCAAACAGGTAGATGCAGAAAACACAAGAGGCTTGGAGCGAGGACAGTAAGAAGGGGGAGGAGGGAAATCTTTAATGTGAGTGTTCCGGGCAGACCTCTCCAAGAAGTTGACGTGTGAACTGGGCAATAAGGAATGAGAGAGTGAGCGTGTGAAACACAGGGAGTGTTCCAGGTAGAGAATACCACAGCACAGAGGCAACGGAGATTTGAGGGCATCTGAGCACGGCAATGGTGCCTAAATGAAATATTTGAGACCATATATCAAAAGCTCAAGGGTGTCAAGAGTCTCTTGAAC
Source organism: Neofelis nebulosa (assembly GCF_028018385.1). Lineage (NCBI taxonomy): Eukaryota > Metazoa > Chordata > Mammalia > Carnivora > Felidae > Neofelis > Neofelis nebulosa. The sequence goes on along the minus strand of NC_080785.1, from coordinate 131,314,246 downwards.
AGGGAACATCTTCGAGCCACTATTTCCAGAACATCAAGTGCTGCTCAACAAACAGCCGTCACTGAGACACCGGGGTGGCTCAGTCGGTTAAGCGTCCGACTTCGGCTCGGGTCATGATCTCATAGTTCACGGGTTGGAGCCCCATGTCGGGCTCTGTGCTGACAGCTCAGAGCCTGGAGCCTATTTCGGATTCTGTGTCTCTCTCTCTCTCTCTCTCTCTCTCTCTCTCTCTCTCTCTCTCCGCCTCTCGCCCACTCACACACGGTCTCTCTCTCTCTCAAAAATATATAAGACATTAAAGAAAAAAAAAACAGCCACCATCAACTAGGTACCACCAATTCTCAATCTCTGGGACACACTGCCAGTGGGGCCATCCATGGACACGGCTGCAATCCGTGACGCAGTCATGCAGCAGCTTTGATAAGGAGCTGACACTCTTCTTTGAGGGCTGTTCCCAAGAAGATCTGTGGGGGACCAGGGCCTGCCCTGCAGACTCAGCATGGACGCAGGGCCCGGGATGAAACAGGGCAAGATCGGCATCGTGTAGGATCAGCCTGCATGAGTGAAACCCTACAGAGTTTCAGATTATCATCAGCAATACCAACTTGAAAGCAGTTAGCGAATTCTGCTTGCTAGGCAGGCCCACTGTCTGAGTAAGTAAAAAACGGAATAGAAAAAGAATTGCACGCCTCTCAGGGGAAATCGTCAAAAAGGGACCCAGAGATCTAAGTTCTGTTAGCAGGCCAGTCCAACAGCATGCATGGCTGCAGGGCCCTTGAAGACAGGCATCAAAGCCGCCTCCCAAGGCTCGACTTAAACTTTTAAGAGAAAACTGGGTTAGAAGCAATGGATTGTGAAACACATACTGTCCACAAGTAAGACGATGACCAATGAACCAGGCACACGACAGTAAAAACTGTTCAAAGATCGGGATTTCTACCACATCACCTGGGCTGTGTAGCACAATGCTGGCATTTATGACCCATCAGGATCTGTGCTAAGCTCTGTAGAAGCATCACCTCACTAGATTTTCACAGGAAGCCCGTTCCCGGTTTTATCCCCAACTCCCAGATGAGGAGGCGGGGGCGCAGAGATGTTAAGTAACTCCCTCAACATCATTCAGTCACTCAGTAAACGCAAAAGGTGACATTCGGTTCTAGGCTGATCTAAACTTCAAAGTAGACCACCACACTGCTCTCCTACGTCCATAAATGGCATTCAGTAATGTTTGTGAATGCATCAACCACCATGATTCAGGAGAATCTGTCACAGGCTGGTCCAGGCAGAGACGACAGAATGAAGTATGAGAAAGTCTCATTCTATTTATTCTATGAGATACAACTTTTCTAAAATTTTTTGAAATCTTTATTTATTTTTGAGAGAGAGACAGAGTGTGAGCAGGAGAGGAGCAGAGAGAGAGGGAGACACAGAATCCGAAGCAGGCTCCAGGCTCTGAGCTGTCAGCAGAGAGCCCGACGCGGGGCTCGAACTCAGGAACCGTGAGATCATAACCTGAGCCGAAGTCGGATGCTGAACTGACTGAGCCACCCAGGTGCCCCAGAGATATAACTTTTCATATGAATAACATACAGGCCAATCTGAATTAGAAAAATTAGACAGAGGTGACTTACTTGTCTTCCCCATTATCCTAGGTAAGTATTCAGTAGAGATGGGGGGGCCAGCAAATCACAGAGATACAGAGTGGACAGCTCTGTCCCTTCTTTGAGGGACAGTGCAGCCATCAGCAACATCCCCTGCAGACAATGGCATGACGAGAACTGGAATGTAAGCTTCTATGTCACTAGCACCTCAGGCTTGTACTCAAGCTTTGACAGAAGCTTATATGCAAAGGACACAAAATTCATTACAAAATTCTTGAGTTTAAATTTTGGTTGATAGCTCTCTTGGGAAAGAAATCCATTTCTCAGATTTGCCACGGCACTTTCAGTAAGAATATTATGGTCCTAAAATATTTACTGGGGTATGTATCTCCAGTGAGAATCAAATAAGCTTAAATTCAAACATGTAAAATTCAAATTAGAGATTATACACACAAGTCAATGGATGACAGAAGACATTCACCGAAAAGAAACAAAAATTAAACCTGTAAGAAAAATTCACATTGTGGTTTTGTAGAAGTAATTACAATTGTGGTTCAGTAAGCAATGACCTTTTTCTTCCTTACTAGGAGAACAGGGAATTTATCTGGACATCAAATTTCTCAAGTCTAAGGATACACTTCCCTTATGTCCTTAATGTTAGGGGTTGTTAAAAGGCTTAAGTGGAAGTCATTAAGACTTCATGGAAAATTGTGTAAAGAGGCCTGCTTCAGCTGAGAGGCTAATTTTTTCATTCCTTGCATTTCTGCCTCTCTTCAGGATGTAGAGGCAATGGCTGGAAAGCCAGCAGCCATCATGTGAGCTTGAAAACAAAACAACCCTTGAACAGGCAGGCGGAGCAGAAAGACAGACAGCACTAACTGCTCTCCTCCAGATACCTTTTATCAGACAGAATATGCAATAACGTTTTTAAACTTAGAGGCATCTCTGCTACTAGAAAACAATTCTTAAATGATATGATGATATGAAAACATGTCTGAAGACGATCCCGTTTTTCCTCTCAGGAAAAAAATGAGAAAATTCATGAATTGGAATTGTGATTCACCAAGCTGTTTAAGTATGACTTTCCCTCTTAATTACAACCACGAGTCCAGGAAGCATATTTGCCGAACCAGTCTCTATGTTGTGACATGCAACACTTGTGAAATTCAAACATAGCTGGAGACATCCAAAGCATTATTGTTTATTAAGGACCTTATTAAAGGTGGAAGATCTTAAACCACTTGCAGAATCTGATGATTAAAAGAAATTTAATCGTTGTTCATTGGCATTTGATCTTTAGCCTGCCATAATCTACCCATAGATCCCTTCATCCATATTTGATACTCAAGAGACATTTCAACAGCTTGTCCATCAACTGCAGAGGGGAAGGAACGTACAGAAAAACCACATTACTTAGAAAATAAAAGAGCTTTCCCCCACACTCATTTAGCTCATGAAAGCCCAATATGATTAAAAGGGTGAAGAAGGCAGACTCCACTACGTGAACCAGAATGACTGTAGAGAGCCATCTATTATACTTGTAAGGAGTTTCGAAATTTTCAAAGTGCTTTCATATACATTATATCTTGTTTCATCCTTAAAACTACACCCTGTGTGGTAGGAAGGGCAGGTATTTTTTTTATTATTATTATTCTCGTTTCTTCTTGATAAATGGTTTGCTCGAGATCAGAGGAACTGCTACCTAGGGAGGTATCCTCTTTACCTTTTTGATGCTTAGGTGAGGGGTCAGCAAACTACGGCCTTTGGGCCAAATATGGCCCAGTGGCTGTTTCTGGAAACAGTTTCACTGAACCAGTCAAACCCATTTGTTTACATATTGTGCATGGATGATTGTGATGGCACATCGGAGAGAGTTGACCACAAAGTTGCAACAGTGACTGTATGGCCCACGAGGCTGCCAATGCTTATCATCTGGCTGTTTTAGAGACAAAATCTGCACTCTCTGTATCAGATCACCTTTCCACGAATATGATCCAGGTTACAGATCCTACTCTTGCAAGCCAGAAAGCTAGCCTGGAGGACAACAAACTTATTATTGCTGGCTGTAGAATTCTGGCTTAATAATGACTCATCCCATTACCTTCTGAGGAATTACCACATGTTCTACGGGGCCACCCGCAAAGATGGACCCCAATTCTTAAGCGGGATGCAACAGTAGTAATGTTTGCCACTTACCCTGAGCTTTTAACGAGTCTCACAGCCATAAAAAGCTGGGGGGGTCACTGGTTGGAGGCAGGCATAATGCCACAGGACTGCAACACACGGAGGGACACTGAAAGCAGAGAGAATAGGAGAGGTTTAACTGAAGAGTCCCAATTTTTTTTTAATGTGTATTTATTTTTGAGAGAGGGAGGGAGAGACAGAGCATGAGCGGGGGAGGGGCACAGAGAGAGGGAGACACAGAATCCGAAGCAGGCTCCAGGCTCTGAGCTGTCAGCACAGAGACCTACGCGGGTCTTGAACTCACGAACAGTGAGGTCATGACCTGAGCTGAAATCTGACGCCGAACCTACTGAGCCACCCAGGTGCCCCGAAGAGTCCCGATTGTGATGCTTCAAAAGCCAGGCATTCACAGGAGCCTCGGGTATTCCTTGCGGACACGCAACTTTAACATCCAATATGCGATCACGTATCTAAGCATCTATTTTACCTTTCCCCTTACAGAATCGGCGTTTCATTTGCTCATACGCTGAATTCAGTATCAGAGAACACAGAAGGAAGCAAAATGGTATGCAGCTGGGGAAACTGTCACCTGTGAAGGCACTGACATTTACTTACAAGGAAGGGTTCCTTTAACACCCGTCCTCTTTTATTGTTTAGGATAAATTCTCATAATGAGCGCGTTAAGCTATCCTGAGAAATAAGGGCCAGGTGGATCCCTGAGTCCAAATGTGGATTCTGCCTTGGGTTTGAGTCTTTCAGTCTCTCCCAATGCATCTAAGCAGAAACGACAAGTGGAAATAAATATATGTGGGCACACATGCACACAAGCACCCTGTTTAGGAAAAAAAAAAAAAAAAAAAAAAGGACAAGCTATCTCGCCTGGCAGCCAAACACCAAACCTTACTTGCCCCAGCTCATGGCTCTTTTTCCAGCTGCATTTCAAATGCACAACAGGGAGGCCGTGACACGGCCTTCTCATGGCAACAGCCAGCCTGTGTACGTGCACACGGGTAGAGGCTGTGAGCTTTCACGGCTTGGTGAGGTTATGAGTAGAACATTGACCGAGTCCAATTCCAAGTAAGCTGAAATTGCTGACAGATAAGTCAACCCATCCTCAAGCAGTTTCAGAGAGATTTTATGAATAGCAGCCGGTAGCAAGGTTTTGCACGCCAGGCCTTTTCTGCATAGATCCTGGGGACGATAATGCCACCTATGCAGCCCTCAAGGTGACAGGAGCCACCGTAACACGGGGAACCGGAACTCCAGAATGAGTAGAAAGCCTGAGATCCGCCGCGTGCACGTGTGCCGTTCTCTCCCAACAGCCAACTCAGACAAAAATCCACGAGCGACACGTCTTGTAAGTCTCATCAGAGAAGTTGAAACTGAAAAGGAGGTGTATGAAGTTCTCGTGATTTGAATAGTCACGTCGTAGCTCCGGAAACTATGTGGGCTGTCTGTCTACCAGAGCTCGGAAGAGGGTTAAGGGCTGGTGTTCTCAGTGAGCGCCTCTTCTTGGTAAGAGATGAACTCAGGCCAGGTGGGTCCACGTGACGTGTCCTAGGTATGCACTGCCTACCTGAGTGTAAACCGTTTGCCAAAGGTATCACGGCTTAAGCATCTTCCTTCTTCGATGAATTGAACATGCTGCGTTAGCAACCTCGCTCTTCAACGAGGCAGCTTAAGTGCAGGGTAAGAACGCATCAAAAATATTTTTAAAGATGATTTCAGTTGGCAAAGGCTGTAATCGTTCAAACTTAATTGGTGAACTCATTAATGAGCAACTGCCACCACAAGAAAGAGGGCCATTGTCATCGACTTATCAGAGCAATGAGATAACGAAGTTAATTATATTGTTTTCAGGGGGTTTACACTTGCTTCCTTTTAAAGTCTACATTTCCCAAACATTTGTTCTGACACTCCATGTGTTTGCTCCCCTTTTTAAAAAACCTATCAGCCGTGGGCTCCTCAAGGAAAAGTCGGCAGATCACAGCCCTAACATCAGGGCAAAGCAACTGGAAAACTTTTCTACCCTTTATTATCTACTTGTAAAATGTTATAAGCCTGTAAACTAGTTAATTTATGAGCCGTGTTAATAATTTGCTCACACTCGATCGCAGGTTTCGCAAACACCGTTTCCAGGGATGGAGGCGGATAATTTGTGGGTCCGGCTTCTCTCCTAAGGGGACACTAACTAATTTGACACAGTAACATGACATAGATGGTGGGGCACACTAATGACCACACTCCAAGACGTGGCTGTCAGCCTGTCGCTCCAGTGAGAAGCAGCTCGCCTTCGCTGCTGCTCAGTACACGATGCTCAACTAATTATTCAGACAGGGACATTAATGAGAACCCTCGTGTTTATTTTCAACATACTAACCAGCGCTTAGCTTCCATTTGTCTGATATGGTCACTGATAAAATGGGTTTCATGAATAGTAAATGTGAACTCCAATACAACAAAGAAGCACTGGAGAAAAAGGAATAGCTGACTGGAAAACTATCCTTGTCGACTCGAGTTGTTTTCTGCCTCAAATGTCGCCAACGACAAAGTGACAGGTACTAGGAAAGGCCAGGAGTACCAGGGAAGCTAACAGGAGTATTTTTAACCACATACGTCCAGGTACAATCTTGACTTTTGACCGAAGCCACTGGATTGCAATATGGTCAAGAGCAACTTCGATCTGAAATAAATTTCACTAAATTTATGACACTGAATACATTTTTTTGGAAGTTGTTTTTCCATAGAATGACCAAAAAGTTTATTAGCTTATATGTGCTTTTTCAACATTAGAAAAGTTTGATCTTTGGTGAAACTACCTCAAATATGATTTTACAAACATCACTAAATGCAACCCTCGTTTTTTGTTTGTTTGTTTGTTTGTTTGTTTGTTTGTTTTAAATGTATTGGGAAACCGTACCTACTGAGGGTTTTTTCAGAAGTGTTCTTCAACATCCTCTTATACATCCTATTTCTAGGCTACTAAACCTTGCAATCAAGTTCTTTCTACTTTACATTAAATTTCTATTTGGGTATGATAAAGTTTGTCCTTCATTTTATGGTTATTATATTCCTAAAATTTTCATACAATCGTAATTTAAAATGAGTAACTTTAAAAAAAGGTATGCTTATATCTACTAGAGGTATTGAAAAACTGAAAACACTCCTGATGTGGTTCATTGGAAAACGTATACTTTGAATTAAGTAACAGTGGTAGTATTTCAACAAATGTTCTCTCTGGCATCTTGATAAGGAATTCTACTCAATACTATGTATGACTTCTGATTTTGTAGAACAGCAAAGTAAGTAGGAGTCCACATAGATCTCTTTGGGAATGAAAATGTCACTGAGTGTAAAATTTGAAGAAGTACGTATTTCTAAACTTACAATAGGTCTGTGATTTTAAAAAGTCGAAATACATAAATCGCACCTAACATGTGAGAAGCAGATTCAGATTCCAGACTAAGTTTTAAACATGTTTTTAAACCAGTATACAGATTCACTCTCTCATGGGCACTACTGTCTCCAAATGATGCTATTTCCAGGGGTACCTGACCTGTTAACAGATTCTCGGATTATTGGTATCTGTGCAGTTTAAATATGGTAAGTATTCATCCTCCACAATAACCTAAAAAGGTATGGCCAGTGTGTAGTACAGACCAGCTAGATGCCAATCAATTCATTTCTTCTTCCTGGATGCAGAGGAGGGATGTATTTCCCAGCTTCCTTTGCTGTCAGGTGGGGCCTTGTGACTCAGTTCTGGTGAAATAGATCAAAGTGGGTATGTTACTTTCATTCTGACCCTGAAGTTTCCTGAACATCACTAATGTCCTCCCTCCTCCCTTAACTGTGCACCCCAAGCTCCAGTGGAGAACTCCCAGTTCCTGCAGATGGTGCAGTCAGTGGATGGAATTTGCCAAGGGCCCAGAAACACAATCGAGGGCCACCACCCCCGTCCCTCAGCAGCCAGCACCAGCCTGAGCTGCTTAAGAAATAAAACTGCACCAAGTTAAGGCTCTGAGATTCAGGAATGTTTGTTGTAACTACCGGCATCTCTTACCTGAATAAATAGAGCTTTCTAATTTCTCCCTGGCGCCCAAGTCATACCTGAATCTCCAGGCCACTGAACCTAAACAGAAGCATGGTAAATCTGGAAAAATTCCAAACTTCTGCTGTGATTATTTGCTCCTCTAATTAAGCTATGAATAGAAACTGCATCAGGTGTATGCAGCTTTCCTTCTTAATCTCACAGCCCTGTCAGGAGATCTGATCCCATTTTATAGATGCGAATACCAAGCCTCTAAGAAGTGAAATACAAGCAAACAATGCAAATGTATATCCAGTTGACATTTTCCTAATTGAATGCCTCTTGCCTTTTAATATCTAAATTTTATAGAAAATACTTATTTCTAAAGCAAACATTTTTAGCTCTTGCTTATAAAAGAAAAAGTTCTATGACATTCTCCAAAATTAAATAGAACATTTTTAATGAAATGTGTGAGGGGAAGTGTCAAGTTACAATATAATTGGTATTATGTCAGAAACTTCTGTAGAGGTTTTGAAAAGGGAGCAACAAAGGGGATGTGTCTCAGATGTTCTTGGTGAAAAGAAAAAGCCATATTTAAAACATATGTACATATTGTTATGCTGAGATCACATTGATGATCAATGTTTTACATATTTTTATATTTTAATGTGATAGTAGAGATAGATAGATAGATAGATAGATAGATAGATAGATAGATATTGCATTTGCTATGCTTTCGTCATATTTTAGAATAAGGATTGACAAACTTTTTCTGTAAAGGGCCAGAGCGTGAATACTTCAGACTGAGTTGGTAGAAGTTCTCTATTGCAACTACTCAACAAAGTCCTTGTAATAAGAAAGTAACCACAGTAAGTAACACAAATAGGTATTGTGTTCTGATAAAACCTTATTTGCAAAAACAGGTACTGGTCCTGAGAGCTGTATTCTGCCATCTCCTGTTTTAGAAAATTGATTGGTGGGGGAGGGAGTTTGCATACCGACACATAACATTATGATTTCTCCTACATAAAATAATGGGAAATAGTCTTTGGTTAGCATTTTCACCCACGGCATCTGATCGCCTTCCTTTGCCCAAGTTTCAAGGGATAGGTGGATGTCCGTGCTCAGTCTCCATGTGAGTTCTAACCCTGCGGTTCATTCTTCCCTCTAAGTCGTACACCTGTCTAAGGGCTCACTGCCCGTACAAGGCTCTTACAGGTATCCCATGCCTTTTAAACAAAATCCAAGTACTTCTGTGACAAGAAGAAAAAGCTGACGGTTCTGCCCAACCGGCTCAGTCAAGTCTGTGCATCAAGGTAATGCAGACAACAGCCACCTCGGAGTGACCTTATATTAAGGACTTCTTAACAATAAAAGAAAGCAAAATAAATAACATGTAGACTGAAAAGGTCACTAGGGGAATGAGTGCTAGGAGCAAGAAATGACACCTCTAAAGTTTCCAATTTAGGCACGAAGTCTTCCCAAATTAGAATCAAACACTTTTCCTGGTTTTACAGGATGTACCTTGTTAACCAGTTTCAGAATAGGAGCTATGTGTCCAATGATTAAAACAAACAAACAAACAAACAAACAAACAAAAAAACCAGAGATAATGTATCAAATGTATTGCCTTATTATTCTCTTAAGAATGTAAGGTTGTAACAAGGTTTTAGTTCAGCCTTTGTTTTGGTTTTTGTTTTTTTGTTTTTTGTTTTTTGGGGTTTTTTTTTTTGGATGACAGAGTTCAGAGACACGCTTTTTTAAAAAATCTCGGTTCCCCATTAATGTTTTATTGTAAGACTGAAGTGTGCAAGGTGGCTTTAGACATAAATGGACAAATTTTATGAATCTGTTTTACCTAAAATGTCAGTAACGACAGAACAAAAGCCAGTAAATGATAGACCAGTCTGACAAAGGAACATTTTATTTTTTTTTCTTTTTTTTTTTTTTTTTTTTTTTAAATTTTTTTTTACATTTATTTATTTTTGAGAAACAGAGTGAGACAAAGCGTGAATGGGGGAGGGGCAGAGAGAGTAGGAGACACAGAATCTGAAGAAGGCTCCAGGCTCTGAGCAAGTGGTCAGCACAGAGCCTGATGCGGGGCTCGAACCCACAAACTGTGAGATCATGACCTGAGCCAAAGTCGGACACTCAACCGATTGAGCCACCCAGGTGCCCCCAAAGGAACATTTTAGAGTCATTAAAAATGATAGTGGAAACAGGGAAATGTGTGCAAACGCTTGCTGTAATGTGATATGAAACAAGCAAGATAGAAAAACTGTACCAACTATATAAAAGTAGGTGTCAATAACGAAACAAGAAAAAACAGTAAAACTAACAGTTGTGCCCTGGAGGAAATGGGACTAGGTGAGATTTTTTCTTCAGAATTTTTGTATGTTTGGTATTCAAAAACAAGCAATGTCGAAAATATTGGTTATAGAATCTGAAAAAGTTCTCTGAACTTCAAAAAGAAACATCTGTTTTACATTTATACTCATTTATCAGTGGCTTCTGATTGGCTTTTTTTCAGACCAGAAGTATCTTGAGAGCAGAGATTTGTGTTATCTCTCATGTCCCAAACATAGGGTTTATAGCCCCTTACGCACTCAATTCAGATTCCTTGAATCAAGTGAATGGTCTTACTTAAGTCCTTCCGGTGGGATTACACGAGTAAATTAAATTTTTATACTTGAGCCCTTAAAAATATGTAAATAATTTTGTTTAAAGAAGTTGACTGCTTGTGGATCACAGCTGTCAGTAAACTGCCTGCTACATAATGACACTTTCTTCCCTCTCCTTTTGCCATGATGACACACGACAACTTGTCTTTTAATAACTTAAAACAATTCCGAGTCATTTGCTCATTAAATGCAAAATACATCTTGATCACCAAGCCTGGCATTTCATAAATATTTACCCCAAATGCACTGCCTGCTTTGAAGCTGGGACGGTAGGCTCCTGATTGACAAGTAACTTCTGGGCAGAAAACGGGAGACCTCTCCCTCACGTCAGCGGGGAGAAGGGCACCGTGCTGTGTTCACACTCACTCTCCTGTGGAGGCTCTTCTCCCAACAGCCAAAAAACACACAGCAAGTGGGATCATCCTTTACTGTTTTCTCTCTCTCCATCCATCTATCTCTCAGACAGGAAGATACACACGCACACACACACACACACACACACACACATGCATATCCACCCTGCACAAACTCCCTGCTTGCATACTTTCACTGTCTCCCCAGTACTCTGAGAGTAAAGATCAAAACCCTTCCCTTGACCTTTACAATGCCCTCATAATCTGGCTGTTGAAGACCTCTCCACTGGCCCAGCCAAGCTTCTCCCTGAGTTGGAAGGAGAGCAAGAAGGCAGACAGATGACTATAAAGATTTCAGCTTCTTTCCTGAGAACCACCATGATCAGCAAGACAATACGAGAAGAAATATACCTTTACTTAAAAAAAATAGGGCATCACAAAGTAAATACTTAAGTACATATTTTCATCACTTAATGTGTCATGAAAAATTTCCCCTATCACCTTCTGGGCAAAAATAAACTGAGATCAGTACACACACACAAAATCAAAGTCTTCAAAAGCAACTTTAGTTTTCTCCTTAAAACCTAACTCTCGGTGCCTAGGTGCTCTGCCAGCCAATACCAATGGCAAGTGGGGAGGGCTCAGGTGGTCCTCACCACGGGTGAACTCTTTTCTCCAAACCTGTCACCTCCAGCAGGAGAACAGAAAAAGCCACTTGCAGAGCATAAACAGGGCCTGTTATTCAAAAGCCAATCTGTGTATCGTCAGACTGATTTACCACTTGGGATAGAATATTTCATTGGATGGCGCAGGGAAAGCATGCTACGGCCTTGGCTCATCAACAAATCTCCCTGCCCAATCCCAGAGGAAGATGGGCTCTTGGTTGGGATTTAAATGAAAGATATTCTCCTCGTGACATGCCTCTGAGGGCTATCACTCTTCCTGATCTCTGGGAGAACAAGGGTATTTATTGATGAGCAGGCTACAAAAACAGAAGGTGCTATGCTTCTTTTTGATCAAAGCCCAGTGGCTAAAACCAAAGTAACATGTTGTTTGGGACTATCACATGATAACTAATTCCATTTCATTTTCTTCTTCCTGGGGACACAGGCGGATTACATTGCCCAATTTCCCTGGCATTTAGGCTGAGGCCACATGACTGATTCCTGGTCACTCAGATGGGAGTAGAAACAAGGCCAATCACTTACGAGCATGACAAATACAGTTCCTGTCCCCCCAAAACTACGGGGACCCCACATTCCTTGCAGCAAGTGCAGAATGGGGGAGGCTGAGCAGACACACACTGATGTGAAAAGAGCCCCACGTATACCTTTATCATGTTAAGCTTCCAAAATGTGTGCGCTGTTAGTCACAGAAGCTACAGGCACCCCCACATCCTGCCTAGTACAGTTTACACCTTGTAACAGCTTTCATTAGGATTTACCTTAAATAAACACTTCGTTTGGGCTTTGTCTCCACTCCCCCCATCTGGATCCGTGGTACCATGCCTTATTATTCTGTGTAATAGAATAATAGAATAATAGAATAATAATAGAATCTTCTTTTAGAAAAGACCCACCACTACGTCTTCCAAAACTCTGTTGCTGATAAATGGAGTCACAGATCAGTATCGACGAAGAGAGAAAGCATTCACTTGAGATCTAGGTTTCCAGAACCCAACCGTGGGCCAAACCCTGAGACTGTAGCTGACATAGGTTGGAAGTGACACCACGAACATCTCTGCTTTCATGAGGCCCACAGTCTACTGGGAAACCAACACAAATGCATGGGAATAACCTAAGAAAAAATGGGCCCTATGCCCAAGAGGTCAGAAAAGGCTTCAGAGCATAAATTATCTATAAGCTGAAGATACTGAAGGGGAGGAGGACTGAGCCACGTAGACGAGGGTGGGTGGAGGATGAGGAGAATCTTCCATCGGAGAATCGAATGGAACTCTTGGTCAAAGTAGATGTGAGCAAGCACAAACACTGGGCCCCAGAATAATCTTCTGTTTCTACAATGATTTTAAAAACATAACCTGGGAGAAAGAGGACTTCCAAAACAAAAACAAGGCCAAATATATTATTGAGTAATTCAGAAATAAAAAGAATATTATTACCCTTTGCTAGGTGTCTCAACGGTGTAACTTAATACAAAACACTTGTTTTTCTACCACTGACAGGGAGAAAGGAGAGGGGTTATCCACACTGAAATTGCTTTTCTAAATGATCTGAGAAAATTGGAACAAGAGAAACGAGGCAACTCAGTTCACAGACCACAGCAGTACCTCTTAAAAATCCAACCACCTCCTCCTTTATAAATACTGTAGTTAGCCCTCAGAAAAACAAAGTGGGTTTTATTGATTATTTAGCTCCAGAAACGGACTAGGACAGAGCACTAGAATACGGTCAAAGGGGACGTGTTTTTCTTAGCACTGGGTGACCACTTGGCTGTACCTCTTTACTGGGTCCTGTCTTCCGGAGAAAGTCAACAGTGAGTATGGAGAAGTGGAAAGTCCTTTATGGCACTAATACCTTACCAAGGGGCTCCCCAACCCCTGATGAAGGCTCGAGTCATCATCAGAATCACCCGAAGGCTTGTTAAAACACGACTGCTGGACTCTAGCCCCAGAGTTCCTAATTCACTAAAGGCCAGGACCAGTGGAGTGGAGTCTGTCTCCAGTGTGGCCTTTTCCAGGGCTCCTTGACCAACCTCAGGGGACGAGGACTTCATCCTCTCTCCCAGGGAAGTCTATTCTCCAGGAAATACTTGAAGCTCTGCAATCTGTTCTCCAGCGGGCACCCATGTGGCTCATTCTGACATCTGACTCAGAAACAGTGAACTTTCAGGGCTTTGCATCAGTCTAAGAAGACGACTCAGCCCTTACGCATGCTCCCCAGGACCCTGATTACATCTCCGGCCTCTCCTGCTCTCTACCCACCCCCGCCCAGCTCCATCCTCACCAGCCCCTGGCTACCCATGCTGGTCTTCCTCTCCTATACCATGCTCTCATTCCCAACCCTGGGGCTTGGTTCCATCATTCCTCATAAGTGGACAGTTCTTCCTCCAACTCTTTATATACAGAGATCATTCTCAACCCTTACGTCTTATGTCTGATGCTTTTCCTGACTGAATGAAACAGCCTTCCCCCAAGGTATGAGCTGTATAAAATTTCCTTTGTGTATTTTCATTATGGGGAAATATACGGCTCCTTCCTTTCACGATTTGCCTCCCCTGCCTCCCTCTACTTGAAGGGAAACTCCATGAAAGCAGGGGTCTGTTCTGTGTCCCTTCTCACTAGGTACCCATATCCCTCACCAATGACTGTCACACAGTAGGCACTCAAGGGAGGTCTGCCGGATGCCTGAATGACTAAATCAAATTAGCCTATACTATCCTTCATTCAAAAAGAAAAAAAAACAAAAACAAAAAAACTAAGGAGAAAGTAAAACCCAGTAACTCTCAGCTATGATATAATGAGCTGCAGAGCCCAAAGGGATTCGAAATGCACAAGACAGACTGAAGTTACAGGAATAAAGCCTCTTGGCCGGCATTTCAGGCCTCAGGAAATGAGGTGGAGGCAGGGTATAGGAGATCCTCGTACAGCTCAAACCACCTCAAGACGCCCACCGTCTCCTACCAGCCATTTCACAGAATTTCTGCAAGTTGTATCCCTAACCCTCGACGTCTTGAACTTCTCTTTAAAGTCACCTCCCTCCTGCTGCAGGTGCAAGGGCAGCAGAGTAGTAAACTTTTTTTTGCAAGCTGAGCTCCTCCACCCTGGATGACTCTGAAAAACCACTTGTAAGTAGTATATGTTAACCACAGTTCGTAATTTTGTCACAGGTGTTTGACTAAAAAGGGGACAAAGCCTTTTAAGTGAGCCCGCCTCTATTATGTCATTGTGTATATTCCACGCCACACCTAAAAGCTAACAAAATCCTTTCTTTCTACGCCATGGCAACCAGAAGAGGGAATGCTGCATAATTTTGCTAGGGGCATCCTATATGCTCAAAAACGTTCACGCCTTTACAAAAAAAAAAAAAACACACAAAACAACATGTTAAAGTAGAATTTTAACACAACTTGTCATAAAAGCTGATACGAGTATACTAGAGAGGAAATCGAATGACAGGAGTTGTACCTGGCAGTTCAACAGAACACAGGATAAATACTCTTCCTGTCGCAGCCAAAGCATTGGTCAGAAGTTCAAACAAGGGAGATGCAATGAATGAATATTCAAAGTGTACCATACCGAACGATTTTTCTAGAATTATTTTTTAAAAAATCATTAAAATGCGCTCAACTTTGTAGCAGCCTGGTGGGGTGAAATCGGTGCCAATTCTGGTTCTGACACTAATTCAATTATTGTGTGGTCTTAGAAAAGTCACTCCCTCTCTCTGAAACCCATAAGGAGAAGTCTGATGCATTCAATTATTCCAAAGGCTCCTTCCAGTCCACACGTGCTTGGAGTCCATGAATGTTTCTGGGCTTGCCTCTTGCATGGACAAAGAAAAGGGGAGCTCACCTCCACCTGGCTCATTATGAAACAAACACGTGGGAACAGCCATCCTTTGAGGGAAGCTAAGGAGCAGGGTGGCTTTACCCTGGTTTATTGTATCTGTTCAAATAAAGTTATGTTTCCATGTACTGCAGGAGGGTGAGTTGATGTAGTAATTACCTGTTACTCTTGACAAGTAAGGTAATTAATGTAGCAAAATACCACTGCAATGTGTGTAAATTTAGACCACCATAATTAAAGCACCCGTCTGTTCAACAAACTGTTCAATTAAGAAAAAATATTGATGGTGTACATTTTTTGAAATTAGAAAACGTATGGAATGAATGAATCTCCCTTGGTTGACATCCATTTCCAGAATGCTTTCTCAGCAGGGAGCATCCATAAAGGGTTATAACGGAGTAACTTCCACTAAAACACAGAAGTATTTTTGTACCTACGCTATTAAGATAAGACTCTCTTTTGAAAGTATTGATTTAGCGTTCTCGTTCCGTAAAACCTGTCAGAAAATGAGTTCAAGGACTATCTGAACCCTAAAACTACAGCCAAGGAGAAAAAGAGCTGCAACGTTATGACTGCACAATCAAGTGATGGGGCTGTTCTCCATTACCACAACTTGAAAGTACCATCATCTCCTTGCCAAGGGCAAATAAAATTAATGTAACTTCTCTGGTACTCCTTGATCAGACAGAGAGTGGTATCAAAGTTGGCTTCGTATGCTTTCATTCTGGTTTTTGCCCATGCCTACCAGTCATCTTCAGACCAATGGCTAACAGGTTGAATAAGAAGGCTACTTGGTCCTTCACTTGAAGCAGGATTTCCCTCCTTGCTAATCTGCTTTCGAAAAATTCTAGCCACATTGAGTGGCTAAACCAGACCAGAACTAAACTAAAACTAAACCATATCCCCAAAACTAAACCAGACCTGCCATAAGAGAGAAAAAGAATCCATCAGTGACCAGATCAGAGGAAAAGCAGTTCCCTCTGAATATAGTCACGGCACGGCGGAGGTGTGGGGGGAGAAGGCACAAAGCTCACAGTTATCTACGTAGGGTAGGGTAGCAAAAGTGGGGAACCGGTCAGGGGTGCACCCAGTTTGCTCCAAGGAGGAGATCCCAAGGGTTGTTGTGTTTTTTTCCCTCTTAATTCTTCTACTCAGATAAATTTGGAGGAAGACACAACAAGGTGGCCTGAGTAAAGAAACAGCTGGAATGCAGACAGACTAAACAGTGTGATATGGACAAAAAATGGTATATGATCTCAGTGTCATTTAGTGACATATACACTTGTTTTGGGATTTGCTTTCACATTTTTGTATAGCATATCTGAACTTGGGAGACATAAAAATCTAGAAAGAAGTGCTAAAAAGACATCTTCCAGTAAATTCTCGGCTTATCATAGTAAATTTAGGTCCTAATATCTGAGAACTTGGATGTATCCCCAAGTAAAGAATAAAAAGTACAAGGAGACATTCTAGACTGAAACGTGGTGAGGAAATGAAATCATTTCTCCAAGTAAAACACTCTGATTTCACACGTGGAAATAATATTGTCATTAGAAAGACCAGGACGAAGAAATCACTTGTACTAGCTATCGATAAAAACAAGGCTAGAAGGTCCTAACAGGAAAGAGGATTTTGTAAAAGCTGCCAGAGAACTCATAGTACACGGTCATATTAAAGTAATAACTCTTAAAAATGAGCCCTTTTTCTCTTGTTTTATTCTCCTAGTTTGAAAGGATGCTAAATCTGATGATGGTAGGGATGGGGGAAAGGGAGGGGCATGAACTGGGGACAGTGAACATGCCAGATTCACTGAGTACACACTAAAATTTCCAATTCTCAAATGCTGCGTGAACCATCCAGAGAATAAAAGAAAAGTCCACAGTGTTCTTACTCACCGGGTGAACTGACAGAAGATGAAGCACTTATTTCAAAGATGACATCAGATAACATCTGACGGGCTGTGTAATATTACAAAACGTTACAAAACTATTTCACATGGAGTCTACCACGGGGTCCTCACAGAGATTACGAGTAAACTAAGGCCAGGAGCAGCTAACTAATGTGGCTGCATCCCCAAAAGCCAGGGACTATACTAACAAGTGGTTCTCCTTAGAACTGGATAAATGTGGCTCTTGGTCCCACTATGTCAATACATGGAGAATATTTGAATATTTGAGTATTTCTGCCTTAGAAGTTAACAGTTGTGACTCGTGTCTTAAAATTTGTGCCTTAAAATGACCAGGCACACTGGTTAACTATGTTCCAAAACAATGGTAGTTCAAGTTGGTAAGTAATCACCCAAGCTGGGGAAAAACAAACCTGGTTCCAAATTCTGGTTTAGCCATTTGGTAAAAATACCAACCTAGAAATTGTGAACCTATGAACACACTGAGCTTACATACTCAATTACGCTCAAAATTTGTTCTCCCCTAAAAGGAGGCCCAAGAAAAACAGTATCACCATTTTCAACACTCAACTTCATATAAACGAGTTCTCGGTTTAACTTTCTTTTAACCTTTTCCACTTGACCCTTCGATAGCATTGCACTGTGGCCCTCCCTCATCTCCTAGAACCAATCCAAGAACCATGTGGCTGGAGGATAACTTCTACAGGTCACACACATTCTCCAGATGTAGCAGCTAATGCAAGGAATAGAAAAAAAGTGACTGGTAGAGAAAGAAGGAAAGATAAGGATAAGTGTCCTATTTATTCATCTGTTATCGATAGAAACTTACAAGTAAATGATGTGCAAATTAGATTCTTTTTTATTCTTAAAATAAAAAACTGCAGAATAAAAACAAAATGGCAAACGGGTAAGCAGGTGCAACTGAATTGATGTTAAAGTGTTAAAACGTGTGAGTCAATGTTTCCTGGGTTTAAGCAACTTTAAGACATGCACTGATGCAAAGCTCCCCAAATTCTGATCTTATATGAACACCACGCATCCTTTCTTTCTAGAGAAGAGAAAATTATTTTAAACCAAGACATCTAAAATGCAGAAAGGTGACAAGGTGATATACCACTGTTGCCTCCCAGAGTTAAATGTCCCCTTCTATTTAACTCTGTCTTGGGCATCCAGCAAAACGACAGTAATTTGAAATATTTTGTTTAATTAGGTAAATAAATTCCACATAAAGGGAACATTACTTTTTATATGCCATGCACTGTGCTCAGAACAATTTTTGCAAAATCCCATTTAACCCCAAAGCATCTGATAAACTAGGATACTACGGGGAGGTAGGTGCTTTTTTGTTGTTGTTGTTTTTTACTTCCATCTTCAAATGTGAAAACTAAGGCTTACAAAGATTAAGTAACTTTCCCAAGGTCACAAAGTTACTAAGTAGCTTTGCCAGAATTTGAAGCCAGATCCCTCTCCCCAACTTGGGTAATTACTTAACAACTATACTACCACACTTTAGAACATATCAGCTAATACTCCTGGTATAAGATTTCTTGGTTCATGTTGATACTGGAAAGTAAAGCAACCTGGAAAAACAACTTTGTTTTAAGAAACTTGTTTTGAATTAAAAGCCATTTTTTTGCGCTGGTAACATGAAGACTGATTACTTTTTAGGTTATAGTAATAATTGTTACCTTATGAATGCTCCATAGAAACGCTTCCTCAGAACCAAATATTGTTAACACTGAAATTCTTGCATCCTGCAGATCTCTATTTCAAGTTAGAAGATGAAGCCACACTGGTCCTGGTTTTCTGATAAAGAATTTTGTCAAGAAATAACTCAAGAATTCCTATCCAAACTGTACATAAAATGTAATCAAGAACCCCCCACCTACACACACCCCCCCAAAAAAGCCTGTATTGGAGGCTGAACACTGAATGAATCACCACAAAAAGATGGAAAGTGGTTGGATAAAGAGACACTATCCTGGGCCACTAACTTCCCTTGTTCTTCTTGCCAGCGGAGAAGGAATACTAACGTTAGAAACTTCCAGAAGAGAATGATATGACACAAATACCAAAGAAGCTTGCACAGGGTAAGGGATGGGAAATACACAGTATCACACTCTGTGACACTACAGAAAAAATGAGAGATGATAATGGCCTGACTGGCCAAATATTCCAATTTCTGTCAACTTCTGGTCTCAGGAGATTTTTCAGTTTTTGCTCCTTTATCAATAACGGCCATTTTTTCACCCCTTCCTCTCCCATCACTGATCTTGGCTATTTCAAGGTGTTATGTGGAAAACTTTCCCCTTCTCCACCTTTCCATCCGTGTGCTCTTTGTATTTCTACCTTCATATCATCTGTGTGAGGATTAGAAGAAGTGGGTAGACGGGCACCTGGGTGCCTTAGTCAGACATCTGACTTCAGGTCACAATCTTGTGGTTCATAGGATCAAGCCCTGCGTCAGGCTCTGGGCTGACAGCTCAGAGCCTGTAGCCTGCTTCGGATTCTGTGTTTTCTCCCCTCACCTTTCTCTCTCTCAAAAATAAACATTTAAAAAATTATAAAAAAAAAAAAAAAGAAGTGGGTAAAACAAATCAACAAAGGCAAAGGTTCTCAAAGTTCTAGACTTAAACCACTCCAATGATTTTACATACTATGGACATGGTAACAAATCACACCAAACTGCATACTTGGAAGTTCTCTTTCCAATTTCCTTTGACCCCTTCTCATGATGTCAAGGACAAAGTGACACCTTATACACACTAACGTACATTTTTAACAAACAAAGAACCTCTCTGGCCCAGTACCTTAGGCAGAAGTAGGCAAGAGAACACAAGAGTAGTTTGTATCAGGGGTCAGCAAATTATGGTCAAGAGGCAAACCTGGCCTGCTCCTGATTTTTATGAAGCCCATGAGATAAGGACGTATTTTATATTTTTAAATGATTCAGAGAAAACAGCAAAGAGTAGTATTTCACATGAAAAAATTACACGAACATCCACAGTTTTACTGGGACACAGCCACGCCCATTTATTTACGTCTTGTTTCTTGCTGATTTGGAATTACAATGCAGGAGGTGAGGTGTACCAGAAACCATATGATGTGTGGACCCAGACACATATACTAACTGGCCCTTTGGAGAAACATTTTGCCAACTCTTGGGTACACCATCATTCTGGCCTTCGTAGTATTTATTTTAGGTTACCATCAGGCTCTGGTAACTGATACTATTTTTTTTTTCTTTTAAGGGATAATGTAAAATTTCCTTTTTAAATAGGCATTCTCACAAGCAAGGGGACTTCAAGGGAAATAAAAGCGAATAAAGGATAGGGATACGTGGAATGTAGATCAACAGCAGGAAAACGTGAGGAATACCCGAGAATGGCAAAGTTTGAAAAATAATCAACCAAGGAGATGGGGCAGGCAGGGGAGGCTGGGATATAAAACTAAAGGCTACATAAATAAGGTATCCAGATACAACAATCTGTCTTCTAAGGTCACAGAGGAGCCTGAAGGGTGGACCCCTAGTGGACAGAAGGTCAGGCAGGCTACCTAAGAACATCAGGTTGGCCAGCCTCATCACGGGAAGCAGCGGGTTATTATTTTACGTCCACAAGACCCTTATCCACTGGCCAAGATTTCCTAGCTTGGCCACTGGGGCGGCTGTGAGTCCAAAACAACCAAAGCTGTGTAAGTCAGGTAAAACCAGAGCGAACGTCCAAGAGGCTCAGCATGAGTCTAGGACAAATGCTTCAGAGCAAGTATCTCTTTGCACTGATAATGTACCCAGTATGACTTAAGATTCCCTTACCTTCCTCCACTTTGAGGGAAATGTTTCCAAAGCGCACTGAGTATGAGAGACCTCCTGCATCTCAGAATAAGTTCGCATTACTATTGACAACACTCACACTCTTCAGTGTTTGATATGCACAGTGTCTATTCTTTAACAATAAGGTTCCCTCAACAGTTTCAGTGTAGTCTTGGGAAAAATGTCTTTTGGTAAAACAATCTCCCATTACCATATTCGCCTCTCACTAGTCTTGCATATGGCTCTCTTCTGCAGCCTTTCAACTAAACTTCTTCCCCAAGACAATTGTATTGTGGTGGTTCCACGAACAACAATTTCTGTTGTTGAGTCATAGATACTATCGTGGCAGTGTTAAAAATTCATCATCTTTTTCTTTCCATATGATTAATGTTTTTAAAACAAGCTGGTAAAACTTAAAACTAAACCATTATCTGTAGAAAAGAAAAAAAAAAAAAAAGGACTTGAGACGCTGAATTTTAAACTTTGGAAATAAGATGATTTCAACCGCCCAAATGTCATTTTTTCTTTCCACATCTGCACAGAATTTCAGCTGGTCATCACTTCTTAGGTGAATTACAATGAGTTTTATCTGCTATTGACTCAGAAGGCTGAGACAACAGGTTCCTAATTTTTAAAAACCACGATGAACTACTTTTATTAAATTCCAAGCACTCCCACCCACACAGACACTAAGTTTTCATACTTATTTGTGACATATTAATTAATTCAATACAGAGGATCTACCAAGTTGCCAATCAGAGTTCACAGATTGACATATTTATGGCCGAAAGCCAAAACACTTGACAGTTTGGTTAACCCCAGAAGTCTTATCTCATACCAACGACTGAATTAACTTTAGGCCTTTTGAAACCTACAGAACAGCTCAATGAAGTGTACATTTGAAACTGTCTACCCACCCTCCTTTCCTCCAAACCGCTCCCAAATGGGCCCAATAGATACTTGGGGGGTCATGCTATTCTGGTGAGGTGGACTCCACCTTGGTTCCGGTGGTGAAAAAAATGTCACCTAGGATATGCCAATTAACATCTTCTACTTCCCTGGCCCTCGGGAGGGTATAAGATGCTGGAAAGCACTCCAATTAGAGTTCATTAATTTTTCTGAAATTTTTAAGAAAATATTCCCTGTATTTCTCTCTCCTCCTTGGCATGTTCAAGGAGATGTATAACCCAGCCATTGCCAGGAACCATCTAACAAGTGCAAATAAGGCCAGTCTGATAGGCCAACACCATGGAAAACAGGAGAGAGACCTAGATCAAGTCTCCTGCCAGTCTACCTACTGAGGACTTGCCAGGGACACTGTTTAAGCCTACCTCACCAGAGGTTCCCGTTGGTTACAACCAAATTCATCCTAACTTAAATCTTGAAATCATCAAGGATTATATTTTCCCAAACCCTGGGATTCTGGGACCCTATGAATCGGGAACCACTATTCTGGTGGTGAGTAGATTTTATACATTTACATGGGGTATCAAAACATGCAAAGTAACCAATAAGTGTTCATTTCATGCTTGACGGGTATTTTTCATTGTGTTTTTAACTCCAGGTCACGCATGTCACCGGGAAAACTGTAAAAGATAACAACATCGGGAAACTGCCTGACGTCCCTCCTCTAATTATAAGATGGCCATGCTGGCTGACACTATTATGGTAAAGCGACAGGAGGAGATGAGGGGGCTCCAGGTGGCTCCCTCACTGCAAATGCTTTCAGCTAGCTCTGCATCAAAAAGCACTACTTAAGCATTTACTTAACCATTAACATCCTTAATTTCCTGAGAAGGGAGAGAATTCATTACCATAGAAGACCCGCTTTACGCTAGACATGCGAAGTGGTAAACTTTACAAGCAAGATTAGATCACTAAAACACACACACACACACACACACACACACACACACACACACACAAAATGCTGTTAACCATTCCTACAAGCTAGTGAGTTTGTAAGGCTGAGATTTGGAGTTTTTGACCCAGGATGCAGAGGAGGGGGGCTGTTGGCCTCGCAGAAGAAAATGAGTTTCAGTGAAAAAATACCAGTATTTAGGGCTTGCACTTAGCAGTCCTCTGTGTAAATCCAGACACAACCTATTTGGCTGACTTAAGGGGAAAAGTTGAAAGGAATGGAGTTTGATGGGCAGGTCCAAAATTGGAATGAAACCCTAACATGTCTGCAAAGCTATCTTAATTTTTGCCCCATGCGAAGAAGTCGTGGGTATGCAAGAGCTAGGGGAAAGGTGATCATTTCCCTAGTGAGTGATTCCTTCTTGATATGCTGCTTGAAATTTGGAAGACAGGGTCTCTAGGAAACAGCTTGGAAGGACATGCTGAACAGAAAGAGAAAGTTAAACTGTTGTCTTTAAGAAATATGTGCAGGTAACAGCAGACAGGCAAGAAGTAAAGAAACAAGAGGGAAAAGAGAACAGAAGAAGTGACAAATTAGGCATTTGGAGGTCATGGTCTATGGAGAAGGCTATCCAAGGACAAACTTCGCATGGGCAAATACAGGTTTTAAGAACAGCACCATGGAGATGCCTGGTGGCTAAGTCAGTTCAGCATTTTGCCCTTGGTTTCACTTCAGGCCATGATCTCACAGCTCATGAGTTCAAGCCCCACGATGGGCTCTGTGCTGACAGTTCAGAGTCTGTTTGGGATTCTCTCTCTCTACCTCTCTCTCAGCCCTTCCCCCACCCCCCCCCCCCCCGCACACTCTCTCTCAAAATAAATCAACTTAAAAAAAAAAAAGAGAATAGTGCTGTTGAACATTTAACTCTAAATGTCTCTGATGCGAACTTCTGGAACTTCCTCAACTCCAATGGTGTCTGTGAGCTCTGTGGAAGGAAATTATGGGCAGGAGCTAACTTCCAACTCTGAGAGGAGAAAAGAGAATAGCAGAGAGAAGGGAGAATATCAAGAGTTGTTTAACCAAAACCAATCACCAAAATGAAGTCTCCAGGAATCCTCATTGGAATTCCCGGTGGGAATGAGATAAAGGTTCAAGCCAATTTTACTAGAGTCTCAAAAGTCAGGGTGACCTCCGTTGATGAATGACTTCTCAAGCGATGATGACAAGGTCTTCAGTAACATGGCCAACTACAGACTCCCAGGAGACGCATGAACCGCATCCCAAAGTTGACACTGGTGTCAAGACCTGCAGGATTTTGTTAAATCTATTTTCTTAAAACGAGGGCCAATACCGGCAGTATGCGAAGTGGGGGGCAGTGAAGCTTCTCAAGGTATTACAAGCCTTTCTAACCCTTTTGTAAGTGTCCAACCTAAGGAATCAAGACGAGAAATAGAAACTCAAGTCTACTAACGTGAGAGGGCAAGTTTTGCCCTTCAAGGAAATCACTTTGTGGCTACACGAAAGGGGGGGGGGTACTATGTCCTTGTCCCATCAATAATACCAAAAAGTCTTCAGCAACAACATTTCTTTGGGTGTTGAAAAAAAAAATAAAGACCTAGAAGTCTCAGCTGTTAAGCTTATTAGTAATTAACAAGACGTATAGGGAAGGGAAGTAAAAAAAAAATTCTTAACTACAATCACTGGCAAAAGCAATGAAAGCAACGAGCTTCCCATATGCATTTCAGCAGATGAATGGATTTTCAAAGGAGAAAAATATCACCCCAAATGAAAAGTTAACACATTTATTGACCACACTCTTAGCCCATATTTCACAACATAATGGTAATCTTGCTGAATTCTGTAAAATCCTATTATAGATCATTTAGCATTTACTATAGCATTTAAAGCAGCCAGGCTTCTGTGTTGGAATGCATTTGGGGGGTGTATAAAATTCTATGTGTTGGGCTGAACCTCGCACACTCTAGAAGGAAACTCCATCTCTCCTCTACCGCCCTCAAGTTGCAGCACCGAGGAGCAGAATCCTCTTGAGTCGGCCACTCATGGGACAGACTGATACCTAGCCGCTCCCACACTTGCTAACTGAGGTGGGAAAGCCTCCCAAGTATACATATGTGTGCTTAAGGGAACAGAGCATGCTCATGATACATATACAAATACACAGTGATACATATGAATGTATATGGGAATACATATATAAATATGTACATGAATATGTATACAAATATGAATATGTATAGGTATGTGTCTGAAGCGTGGCCTACAAATCTGTCATCTCCAATGTGCAGAAAGATTTTTCTTTATCTCATAAAGCTTATTTATTTCCTGATCTCCTTCTCCAGCCAGTCTTTCTTCGCCCCCCTCACTAAATGTACCAATCCCCCCTGCCTCTTATACATACGTACATATATATATATATATATATATATATATATATGTACGTATGTATATATATGTATGTATGTGTATACATATATATATGTATATACACACACACATATATGTACACATATATACATACTCCCTTGGCTTCCAATCCACATCTCCAGCCGAACTACCTTCCCAAGGTTATGTGGAATGTGTGTTTCATCATCTTCCAGAAAGATTCTGCCTGAAATTAACTCTTGCACCTAACATGCCATCCAAACCCCAACTCATCTCTTCCCAGCCTGTCCCTCTCCTCTTTTGGGTACAAGGGCTGGGAACACCAACCTGATTTTCTCAATCATCCATCACCTTCACACTGAATCTAGTCGATGAAACTTCACAGGTTTTTATATACACCCCCACCGCCCATCATCACCTTTCCAATCTTTTCAACTACCCGGCTGAAGACTAGGATTTTGGCTCTTCAGAAACATCACAATTTCCTCTAATTTGGGCTCCCCACTATATTCTATAAAACAGTGACACATGAACTATCCCGGAGCCCAGCCCTGACCAAGAGACATCTGTGCTCATAAAAACCCTAGTCATGCCCAAGGGCTGTGTAGTCAGAATCTTCAAAAGGCTGGTCCTGGAGTCACAGAGCCAATGTGAAATCAGGGCTCCATTTCACTACTCTGAGCTTGTGGTAAAATCGCATACCCTTTCCAAGACTCCATTTCCTTATCTGTATAGTAATCTATGGATAATAATAGTACCCCCTTCCTTGGATTTGTATAAGAAGTAAAGCTTAATGAACTATAAATCACCAGGCTTGTTCCCATGCCCATAGCAAATGTTATCTGCCATTATTAATATTAATATTAATATTAATTGATACTACCAAGGAAATCCCTTGGTGGTGAACCTGAATTTGCAATTCTCCATGGTAGTAAGTCAGCTCCCTTTCCAACTCATTTTCTCTCTTCCCTCCTATGAACTCCATGTCCCAACCGAGATGAATTATTCGTTGTTCTCCTCAAATATCAAGCTCTTTTGGTCTCTGTTGCTTATTCATTCTGTTCCCATGAACCAGAAAACCACATCTTTTCTCCTAACCCAACTACCTCAAGCTTACCTCTTCCGGAAGCTGTAGCTTAAATCCTCCAAGGGGGTAAAGAAATATCTCACATGTTTTCATACCTCATTCCTAAGGACGGTATCTGAGTATGAACTTCGGTTTTCTCAAAACTGCCTACAACAGTTTTAAACACACCCTGAACTATCCGTTCCATAAGGCGATAGAGGTGAAGCAACACAAAACTCAACCCCCTGCGCATCACAGGGCACTGCGCATCTCCACACACACTAAAACCAAACACGGGCTTCTTAACTTAACCACCTACCAGTTAGCAAACGTTCTCTCTCTGTATTGGTTAAGTTCCTATCGATACAACTGCAACAACCAAGGACTTTGTATCTAAAATATCTAATATTATACTCCTTTTCTATGCCCATGACAAATAAGCATTTTAGAGGCTTCAGTCATCCATTGTCAGAACAAGTTTTGGCTGTCAGGGAAACCACCTCATACCTAAATGAGTTAGTATTGCCTATGATCTGCCTCTTTGAATTCATATTGTTCATTCCACGGAATATACATCAACTCCTTAGGGTGGAGTGTGAACAAATGTATACCAATTCTTGAAAGTGACATACGCATCTGTGATTATTACACATTATCAGCTCAATAGCCACACCCATGTCATCTTCCAATGGTACTTATTAAGGACCCATATGTTCCCGCTGCATGACAAAAACAAAGCGGCTGTTCAGTTCTGCTTCCATTTACTTCCACGTCTAATGCCCTTAAGAGAATGGGTGGTTCTCTGTTATTGAAAAAGTTTGTAACTGTCAAAACAAGAAACTCACTGGGTTATAGTCAGAGGCTTATAATGCCAATACCAAACCAATGCCAGAACATACACTAACAAAAAAAAAAAAAAAATTCTGTCAATTTTTCCGCCTGGAAGTCTGTTTCTATGCATTGCCTATATACCCAGCCAATTCAAAAGGGATGAAAAGTAAAAATCTTTTGCTGTCATGTAGCCAATACAGCCAGTGGATTTCCTTTTCTAACTTTATTTTTTGAATGTCCTGTAGACTCATCGTAAATCATTTCCAATCTAATTCTCCTGCTTCCCAATTTTAACTGTCGGCCTTATTTAAAGAATTGCCTCTATATTTAACAGATTCCATATCCATTCTGAGAGCTAGTAAGCTAAAAAAGAGTGTGTTGTTCTAAAATGCATCATTCAACTGCCTGACTCTTAAAGCAGCTTAAATGTTAAACGTGCAATTGTCTTACCTAGCAGTGATTTGAAAACTACACATATGACTTTCCAGTGATAAAGAAAATCACAGCTGAATGCATGTTCAGCACCTCTCTCCCTTCTAGGTTTCAGGTGACATGATTTATCGACGTGCACTCTCTCAACCAGTCTGAGTGCACAACACCACCGCCACAGCAACAAACACACAGGTACGCACGGAGCACAACTGGAAATGTTTGGTGTGCGTGAAGCGAGATACGCCTTGTGACCGGTGGCCTTTAGTTGCTTTTCATCCAAGAGGCTATTACGCCTTTTATCAAAATTAAAAATTAAATAAAGTTTCCCAAAGCACGAGGTAACAATTGACACTTGGTTGCTTTCAAGAGTCCTCTGGGGAGAAAAAGGAAGAAGAAAAAAAGGCAGTGGCAGTTACAACAAATTAACAACATATAATAAAAATGCCATAAACATGCGGCGTACATCATAAATCTAATCAAGTCTACAAGGCGGGCAGATAAAAATGATTAACGGCCACTATCCTTGAAAAGAAAAGAAAAATTTTGTCCCTGGTTATTCATCACGGCTCATGTGCTGACCCTGAATCTAACATGTAGATCGAATGATCTTTAGAGCCACACACTGTGCCAAGGAGGATGGCCTTTTCACTTCCTATTTTATTTTCTGAGAAATCGAGAAAACAGCAATGGTAGTGCCACTTTTTCATTAAGAGTGCGGCTTTGCGGGGGGGGGGGGGGGGGGCGTTAATAAGGGTTCTCAGAATCGTTCTCTCTCTCAGTGGAAAAAGAAATGACAAGGCCAACAAAAACCCCACGAGTCTGTGTACCGACAGGTAGCGTTTTTGTATTTTCGTCCCATCTTGAAGTGCTATTCAGTCACTTTTTATTGGTTGGCTGCAGTCTTTCCTGATTCTGATAAGTTACCAATTCAGCCCAGGCCTCCAGCCAATGAGGAATATATATGCTAACTGTGTAAGGTGTGGAGATAAACTTCCCTCCCGAAGGAAACAGGAAAACTGAAGCCTGCCCAAGAGGTAGGTTCTGTGGCGTAACAAAGGCTTGGATAACTTCCATCACAAAGACTGTCACCTTGACGGGCAGCAGGTCTAAGAACCTTCTGCTCTTAAGAGTTAAGATTCTCCAGACAGATCCTCTGTGACAAGAAGGGTTACCTGGAGTGAGGATTAACATGCAGATGTGTAAAAAAAATTTTTAAAAATACAATTTTTTTTTTAAAGCAGAAGAGGTTCAAATGAACAAACTCCTACTTGTTCCTCAAAGGAAAAACAAAGAGCTTTCAGAAACATCTCCTCGGAGAGATGTAATAGAATATGAGTAAATTATAACAATTAAAAACCATTAAAGATAGAATAATTGAGAGTACCTGTTTGGGTAACAATGACTTTCTTGAATTCCTCATAACAGAGGGTCTATTTTTAATCACTCTTTTTGCAAAAACTTGCATCGTTTAACAATAGTTGCGGATTTTTCATTTTTATACATCCACAAGAACACAAAGTGAAAACCATAAATTATATACGAACTCCAGCTGTTAAATGTTGGCATTTTGTCTTTAAAAAAAAAAAAAAAAAGTTCAGAAATCTGTTTCCTTAAACCAAGGAAATGTGGGAAAAGGCCATCCTGCCAGTGGAAACCTTTAGCAGCAGCAGCTCCTGCTGCGGTTTCTTGCCGAGGCAGCAAAGTCTACTGAACGAGAGGCCGCTGCCAACTCAAATACTGTTTGCTTTCACACCCAAGAACAAACTGTGTGCACGGCGAAGGCATCCGAAGGGCTGGGAGCAGCTGGAGAGGACTGCAGAAAGGTAACAGTGGAGTCAGAGCTACTGTAAACTGGCTCGCGCTTTCCTATCAGCAGCAAGACGGCATCCCAGCAAACACCACGTCCCCTTCTCCTGGCGTCTGGGCGGCCCTCAGCCGGTACCTGCTGTAATTCAACACCTCCTCCTTCCAGGTCGCCGAGCCAAGGGACTTTGCAAAAAAAAAAAAAAAAACAAAAAAAAAAAAACACCCGGACGGATGAAACACATGCTCCTTCAGGGCGATTCCAAGGGCCGCAAATGGGAGTAATGAGAACTCTCCCTATCTCGGGGCAACGTGCAACCTGCACTCTCTGCAAGAAGGAAATGCAAAGGAAGTGTTCGCGGTAACTTGTGAACCCAGGGCAGACAGCTCTGCCAAGGCAAACATTATTCCTCCAAGGGTTTTCTGCTCCAAAGACCCTCCAGGTTACCTGTGTGCCCCCAGAGATGGGTGTCACTAAGAACGTGCCAGGGGGAGCCGAGGATTCTACAAGGACGAAAAAACAAGCCAAGTGTCCAAGAAAAGAGGTTTATACCATGACGACTGGCTTCTAATTTCAAGTAAACAAAGGCCAACTTCGTTTTGGGATAGTGGTGTTTAAGCCCCCAAATTAAAAATGGTCCAATAAGAAAGATTTTTTTTTCTTTCCCTTGCCCATAGGGCTTTGAAATAAGAGTTAAAATTATCATGCAGTTGGCTAAATTGGTCAATTTCATGATATGTATATTTTAACCACAATAAAAAAAAAAAAGGATTGTGCAATGCCACAGTGGTGAAAAGAAAAGAGCCCTCCGTCTGAGACAAGCTATCTGTTATGAAATTCTG